>NW_027436774.1:7500-366770 GCF_047716275.1 Strix uralensis | reverse complement strand
TCTTCCTCTCTCTCGCTTCCCCTCTCTCTTCTCTCTCGGCGTCCTTCTCTCTGCCTCTCCTCGTCCTCTTCTCCTCATCTCTCTGGCCTCTCTCTTCTCCTTCTCCTCTCTCCATCTCTTCCTCCTCTCTCTCCTCCTCTGTCCCTCTTCCGTCTCTCGTCCTCCTTCTCTCTTCCTTCCTCTCTCTTTCTCCTCTCTTTTCCTCCTCTCTCCTCCTCCGTCTCTTCTCCGCTCTCTCTTCTCCTCTGTATTCCTACTCTCTTTCCTTTTCCTCTCTCTTCCTCCTTTCTCTGTTCCTCACTCTTCCTCCTCTCTCTTCCTCCTCTCTTCCTCTTCCTCTCTCTTCCTCCTCCGCTTCCTCTCTCTCTTCCTCTCTCGTCCTCCTCCTCTCACCTCTTCCTCTCTATTCCTCCTCTCTCTTCCTCCTCTCTCTTCCTCCTCTCTCCTCTTCCTCGATGTTCCTTTTCCCTTTTCCTCCGCTGTCTTCCTCCTTTCTCTTCCTATTCCTCTCCTTCCTCCTCTCTCCTCCTCCTCTCTCCTCTTCCTCTCTATTCCTCCTCTCTTCTTCCTCCTCTCTCTTTCTCCTCTCTCCTCTTCCTCTCTGTTCCTCCTCACTTTTCCTCCTCTCTCCTCTTCCTCTCTCTTCTCCTCTCTCTTCTCCTCTTCTTTTCCTCCTATTTTTCCTCTCTCTTCCTCCTCTTCTCTTCTCCTCTCTTCCTCTTCCTTTCTATTCCCCTCTCTCTTCCCTCCTCGTCTTCCTCCTCGCTCTCCTCCTCTCTCTTCTTCCTCTCTCCTCTTCCTCTCTCTTCTCCTCTCTCTTCCTCCTCTCTCTTCCTCCTCTCTTTCCTCCACTCTCCCATTCCTCTCTCTTCCTTCTCTCTCCTCCTCCTCTCTTCTCTTTATTCCTCATCTCTCTTCCTCCTCTCTCCTCTTCCTCTCTTTTCCTCCTCTCTCCTCCTTTCTCTCTCCTCTTCTTCTCTCTTCCTCCTCTCTCTTCCTCCTCTCTCTTCCTCCTCTCTCTTCCTCCTCTCTGTTCCTCCTCTCTCATCTTCCTCCTCTCTTCCTCCTCTCTTTTCCTCCTCTCTCCTTTTCCTCTCTCTTCCTCCTCTCTCATTTCCTCTCTCGTCCTCCTCTCTCTTCCTACTCTCTCATCTTCCTCTCTCTTCCCCTCTCTTTTCCTCCTCTCTCTTCTCTCTCTCTCTCTTCCTCTCTCTCCTCTTCCTCTCTCATTATCCTCTCTCTTCCTCCTCTCTTTTCCTCCTCTCTATTTTTCCTCTCTCTTCTCCTCTCTCTTCCTCCTCTCTCTTCCTCCTCTCTCTTCCTCCTCTCTTTTCTCCACCTCTTCCTCCTCTCTCCTTTTCCTCTCTCTTCCTCCCCTCTCATTTTCCTCTCTCTTCCTCCTCTCTCTTCCTCCTCTCTCCTCCTACTCTCTCTCTCCCTCCTCTCTCTTCCTCCTCTCTCTTCCTCTCCTCTCTCCTCCTCTCTCTTCCTCCTCTCTCTTCCTCCTCTCTCTCCCTCCTCTCTCTTCCTCCTCTCTCTTCTTCCTCTCTTTTCCTCCTCTCTCTTCCTCCTCTCTTTTCTCCTCTCTCTTCCTCCTCTCTCTTCTTCCTCTCTCTTCCTCCTCTCTATTCCTTCTCTGTCCTTTTCCTCTCTCTTCCTCCTTTCTCCTCTTCCTCCCTCTCCCTCCTCTCTCTTCCACCTCTCTCTTCCTCCTCTTTCTTCCTCCTCTCTCTCCTACTCTCTCTCTTCCTCCTCTCTCTTCCTCTTCTCTTTTCCTCCTCTCTCTTCCTCCTCTATCCTCCTCCTCTCTCCTCGTCCTCTCTCTTCCTCCTCTCTCTTCTTCCTCTCTTCTTTCCTCTTTCTTCCTCATCTCTCTTCCTCCTCTCTCCTCTTCCTCTCTCTTCCTCCTCTCTCCTCCTCCTCTCTCCTCTTCTCTCTCTTCCTGTCTCTCTTCCTCCTCTCTCTTCCTCCTCTCTCTTCCTCCTCTCTTTTCCTACTCTCTCATCTTCCTCTCTCTTCCTCCTTTCTCTTCCTCCTATCTCCTCGTCCTCTCTCTTCCTCCTCTCTCTTCCCCCCTCTCTTCCTCCTCTCTTTTCCTCCTCTCTATTTTTCCTCTCTCTTCCTCCTCTCTCTTCTTACACTCTCTCTCCCTCCTCTCTCTTCCTCCTCTCTCTTCCTCTTCTCTCTTCCTCCTCTCTCTTCATCGTCTCTCCTCTTCATCTCTTTTCCTCCTCCCTTTTCCTCCTCTGTCTTCCTCCTTTTTCCTCTTCCTCTCTCTTCCTCCTCTCTCTTCTTCCTGTCTCCTCATCCTCTCTCCTCTTCCTCTCTTCCTCCTCTCTCTTCCTCCTCTCTCTTCCTCCTCTCTCTTCCTCCTCTCTTTTCCTCCTCTCTCCTCTTTCTCTCTCTTCCTCCTCTCTCTTCCTCCTCTCTCTTCATACTCTCTCCTCTTCCTCTCTGTTCCTCCTCCCTTTTTCTCCTCTGTCTTCTTCCTCTCTCCTCTTCCTCTGTCTTCCTCCTCTCTCTTCCTCCTCTCTCTTCCTCCTCTCTTTTCCTCTCTCTCCATTCCTCTCTCTTCATCCTCTCTCCTCCTCCTCTCTTCTTTTCCTCTTTCTTCTCATTTCTCTTCCTCCTCTCTCCTCTTCCTCTCTCTTCCTCTCTCTCCTCCTCCTCTCTCCTCTTCTTCTCTCTTACTCCTCTCTCTTCCCTCTCTCTTCTCCTCTCTCTTCCTCCTCCCTTTTCCTCCTCTCTCATCCTCCTCTCTCTTCCTCCTCTCTCTCTCCTCTCTATTCCTCCTCTCTCATCTTCCTCTCTCTTCTCCTCTCTCTTCTTCCTCTCTCTTCCTTCCTCTCTACTATTCTTCTCTCTCCTTTCCTCTCTCTTCCTCCTTTCTCCTCTTCCTCCTCTCTCCCTCCTCTCTCTTCCACCTCTCTCTTCCTCCTCTTTCTTCCTCCTCTCTCTCCTACTCTCTCTCTTCCTCCTCTCTCTTCCTCTTCTCTTTTCCTCCTCTCTCTTCCTCCTCTATCCTCCTCCTCTCTCCTCGTCCTCTCTCTTCCTCCTCTCTCTTCTTCCTCTCTTCTTTCCTCTTTCTTCTCACTCTCTTCCTCCTCTCTCCTCTTCCTCTCTCTTCCTCCTCTCTCCTCCTCCTCTCTCCTCTTATTCTCTCTTCCTGTCTCTCTTCCTCCTCTCTCTTCCTCCTCTCTCTTCCTCCTCTCTTTTCCTACTCTCTCATCTTCCTCTCTCTTCCTCCTCTCTCCTCCTCCTGTCTCTTCCTCCTCTCTCTTCCTCCTCTCTTCCTCTTCCTCTCTCTTCCTCCTCTCTCTTCCTCCTCTCTCTTCCTCCTCTCTCCTCCTCTCTCTCTTCCTCCTCTCTTTCCTCCTATTTTTCCTCTCTCTTCCTCCGCTCTCTTCCTCCTCTCTCCTCCTCCTCTCTCCTCTTCCTCTCTCTTCCTCCTCTCTCCTCCTCCTCTCTCCTCTTCCTCTCTCTTCCTCCTCTCTCTTCCTCCTCTCTCTTCCTCCTCTCCATTCCTCCTCTCTCCTCCTCCTCTATCCTCTTCCTCTCTGTTCCTCCTCCCTTTTCCTCCTCACTCTTCCTCCTCTCTTCTCTTCCTCTCTCATCCTCCTCTCTCTTCCTCCTCTCTCTTCCTCCTCAATCTTCCTCCTCTCTTCCTGCTCTCTCTTCCTCCTCTCTTTTCCTCCTATTTTTCCTCTCTCTTCCTCCTTTCTCTTCCTCCTCTCTCTTCCTCCTCTCTCTTCGTCCTCTCTCCTCCTCCTCTCTCCTCTTCCTCTCTATTCCTGCTCTCTCTTCCTCCTCTCTCTTCCTCCTCTCTCCTCTTCCTCTCTGTTTCTCCTCCCTTTTCCTCCTCTCTCTTCCTCTTCTCTCCTCTTCCTCTCTGTTCCTCCTCCTCGTCTTCCTCTCTCTTCATCCTCTCTCTTCCTCCTTTCTCTTCCTCCTCTCTATTCCTCCTCTCTCCTCCTTCTCTCTCTTCCTCCTTTCTTTCTCCTCTGTATTCCTCCTCTCTCCTTTTCCTCTCTCTTCCTCCTTTCTCTTCTTCCTCACTCTTCCTCCTCTCTCTTCCTCCTCTCTCCTCTTCCTCTCTCTTCCTTCCCTCTCTTCCCCCTCTCTCTTCCTCCTCTCTCTTCCTCCTTTCTCTTCCTCCTCTCTCTTCCTCCTCTCTTTTCCTCCTATTTTTCCTCTCTCTTCCTCCTCTCTCTTCCTCCTCTCTCTTCCTCCTTTCTCTTCCTCCTCTCTTTTCCTCCTCTCTCCTCCTCCTCTCTCTTCCTCCTCTCTCTTCCTCCTCTCTCCTCTTCCTCTCTGTTCCTCCTCCCTTCTCCTCCTCTCTCTTCCTCCTCTCTCCGCTTCCTCTCTCTTCCTCCGCTCTCTTCCTCCTCTCTCCTCTTCCTCTCTCTTCCTCCTCTCTCCTCTTTCTCTCTCTTCCTTCTCTCTCTTCCTCCTCTCTATTCCTCCTCTCTCTTCCTCCTCTCCCATACTCTTCTCTCTTCCTCCTCTCTCTTCCTCCTCTCTCTTCCTCCTCTCTCTTCCTCCTTTCTCTTCGTCCTCTCTTTTCCTCCTCTCTCCTCCTTCTCTCTCTTCCTCCTCTCTTTCTCCTCTGTATTCCTCCTCTCTCCTTTTCCTCTCTCTTCCTCATTTCTCCTCTTCCTCAGTCTTCCTCCTCTCTCTTCCTACTCTCTCCTCTTCCTCTCTCTTCCTTCTCTCTCTTCCTCATCTCTCTTCCTCCTCTCTCTTCCTCCTCTCTCTTCCTCCTCTCTCTTTCTCCTCTCTTTTCCTCCTCTCTCCTCCTCCTCTCTCCTCTTCCTCTCTGTTCCTCCTCCCTTTTCCTCATCTCTCTTCCTCCTCTCTCCTCTTTCTCTCTCTTCCTTCTCTCTCTTCCTCCTCTCTATTTCTCCATTCTCTTCCTCCTCTCCATTACACCTCTCTCTTCCTCCTCTCTCTTCCTCCTCTCTTTTCCTCCTATTTTTCCTCTCTCTTCCTCCTCTCTCTTCCTCCTCTCTCTTCCTCCTCTCTCTTCCTCCTCTCTCTTCCTCCTTTCTCTTCGTCCTCTCTTTTCCTCCTCTCTCCTCCTTCTCTCTCTTCCTCCTCTCTCTTCCTCCTCTCCCTTACTCCTCTCTCTTCCTCCTCTATCTTCCTCCTCTCTTTTCCTCCTATTTTTCCTCTCTCTTCCTCCTCTCTCTTCCTCCTCTCTTTTCCTCCTATTTTTCCTCTCTCTTCCTCCTCTCTCTTCCTCCTCTCTCTTCCTCCTCTCTCCTCTTCCTCTCTCTTCCTCCTACCTTTTCTTCCTCTCTCTTCCTCCTCTCTTCTCTTCCTCTCTCTTCCTCCTCTCTCATCTTCCTCTCTCTTCCTCCTCTCTCTTCCTCCTCTCTCTTCCTCCTTTCTCTTCCTCCTCTCTTTTCCTCCTCTCTCCTCCTTCTCTCTCTTCCTCCTCTCTTTCTCCTCTGTATACCTCCTCTCTCCTTTTCCTCTCTCTTCCTCCTTTCTCCTCTTCCTCACTCTTCCTCCTCTCTCTTCCTCCTCTCTCCTCTTCCTCTCTCTTCCTCCTCACTCTTCCTCCTCTCTCTTCCTCCTCTCTCCTCTTCCTCTCTGTTCCTCCTCCCTTTTCCTCCTCTCTCTTCCTCCTCTCTCCGCTTCCTCTCTCTTCCTCCTCTCTCTTCCTCCTCTCTCTTCCTCCTCTGTCCTCTTCCTCTCTGTTCCTCCTCCCTTTTCCTCCTCTCTCTTCCTCCTCTCTCCGCTTCCTCTCTCTTACTCTTCTCTCCTCCTCTCTCCTCTTCCTCTCTCTTCCTTCTCTCTCTTCCTCCTCTCTCTTCCTCCTCTCTCTTCCTCATCTCTCTTCCTCCTCTCTTTTCCTCCTTTCTCCTCTTCCCATCTCTTCCTCCTCTCTCCTCCTCCTCTGTCCTCTTCCTCTCTCTTCCTCCTCTCTCTTCCTCCTCTCTCTTTCTCCTCTCTTTTCCTCCTCTCTCCTCCTCCTCTCTCTTCCTCCTCTCTCTTTCTCCTCTGTATTCCTACTCTCTCCTTTTCCTCTCTCTTCCTCCTTTCTCCTGTTCCTCACTCTTCCTCCTCTCTCTTCCTCCTCTCTCCTCTTCCTCTCTCTTCCTCCTCCTCTTCCTCCTCTCTCTTCCTCCTCTCTCCTCCTCCTCTCACCTCTTCCTCTCTATTCCTCCTCTCTCTTCCTCCTCTCTCTTCCTCCTCTCTCCTCTTCCTCGATGTTCCTTTTCCCTTTTCCTCCGCTGTCTTCCTCCTTTCTCCTATTCCTCTCCTTCCTCCTCTCTCCTCCTCCTCTCTCCTCTTCCTCTCTATTCCTCCTCTCTCTTCCTCCTCTCTCTTCCTCCTCTCTCCTCTTCCTCTCTGTTCCTCCTCACTTTTCCTCCTCTCTCCTCTTCCTCTCTCTTCCTCCTCTCTCTTCCTCCTCTCTTTTCCTCCTATTTTTCCTCTCTCTTCCTCCTCTCTCTTCCTCCTCTCTCCTCTTCCTTTCTATTCCCCCTCTCTCTTCCTCCTCTCTCTTCCTCCTCGCTCTTCCTCCTCTCTCTTCTTCCTCTCTCCTCTTCCTCTCTCTTCCTCCTCTCTCTTCCTCCTCTCTCTTCCTCCTCTCTTTTCCTCCACTCTCCCATTCCTCTCTCTTCCTTCTCTCTCCTCCTCCTCTCTTCCTCTTTATTCCTCATCTCTCTTCCTCCTCTCTCCTCTTCCTCTCTTTTCCTCCTCTCTCCTCCTTCTCTCTCCTCTTCTTCTCTCTTCCTCCTCTCTCTTCCTCCTCTCTCTTCCTCCTCTCTCTTCCTCCTCTCTGTTCCTCCTCTCTCATCTTCCTCCTCTCTTCCTCCTCTCTTTTCCTCCTCTCTCCTTTTCCTCTCTCTTCCTCCTCTCTCATTTTCCTCTCTCGTCCTCCTCTCTCTTCCTACTCTCTCATCTTCCTCTCTCTTCCTCCTCTCTTTTCCTCCTCTCTCTTCCTCTCTCTCTCTTCCTCCTCTCTCCTCTTCCTCTCTCATTATCCTCTCTCTTCCTCCTCTCTTTTCCTCCTCTCTATTTTTCCTCTCTCTTCCTCCTCTCTCTTCCTCCTCTCTCTTCCTCCTCTCTCTTCCTCCTCTCTTTTCCTCCACCTCTTCCTCCTCTCTCCTTTTCCTCTCTCTTCCTCCCCTCTCATTTTCCTCTCTCTTCCTCCTCTCTCTTCCTCCTCTCTCCTCCTACTCTCTCTCTCCCTCCTCTCTCTTCCTCCTCTCTCTTCCTCCTCTCTCTCCCTCCTCTCTCTTCCTCCTCTCTCTTCCTCCTCTCTCTCCCTCCTCTCTCTTCCTCCTCTCTCTTCTTCCTCTCTTTTCCTCCTCTCTCTTCCTCCTCTCTTTTCCTCCTCTCTCTTCCTCCTCTCTCTTCTTCCTCTCTCTTCCTCCTCTCTATTCCTTCTCTGTCCTTTTCCTCTCTCTTCCTCCTTTCTCCTCTTCCTCCCTCTCCCTCCTCTCTCTTCCACCTCTCTCTTCCTCCTCTTTCTTCCTCCTCTCTCTTCCTACTCTCTCTCTTCCTCCTCTCTCTTCCTCTTCTCTTTTCCTCCTCTCTCTTCCTCCTCTATCCTCCTCCTCTCTCCTCGTCCTCTCTCTTCCTCCTCTCTCTTCTTCCTCTCTTCTTTTCCTCTTTCTTCCTCATCTCTCTTCCTCCTCTCTCCTCTTCCTCTCTCTTCCTCCTCTCTCCTCCTCCTCTCTCCTCTTCTTCTCTCTTCCTGTCTCTCTTCCTCCTCTCTCTTCCTCCTCTCTCTTCCTCCTCTCTTTTCCTACTCTCTCATCTTCCTCTCTCTTCCTCCTTTCTCTTCCTCCTATCTCCTCGTCCTCTCTCTTCCTCCTCTCTCTTCCCCCTCTCTCTTCCTCCTCTCTTTTCCTCCTCTCTATTTTTCCTCTCTCTTCCTCCTCTCTCTTCTTACACTCTCTCTCCCTCCTCTCTCTTCCTCCTCTCTCTTCCTCTTCTCTCTTCCTCCTCTCTCTTCATCGTCTCTCCTCTTCATCTCTTTTCCTCCTCCCTTTTCCTCCTCTGTCTTCCTCCTTTTTCCTCTTCCTCTCTCTTCCTCCTCTCTCTTCCTCCTGTCTCCTCATCCTCTCTCCTCTTCCTCTCTTCCTCCTCTCTCTTCCTCCTCTCTCTTCCTCCTCTCTCTTCCTCCTCTCTTTTCCTCCTCTCTCCTCTTTCTCTCTCTTCCTCCTCTCTCTTCCTCCTCTCTCTTCATACTCTCTCCTCTTCCTCTCTGTTCCTCCTCCCTTTTTCTCCTCTGTCTTCTTCCTCTCTCCTCTTCCTCTGTCTTCCTCCTCTCTCTTCCTCCTCTCTCTTCCTCCTCTCTTTTCCTGCTCTCTCCCATTCCTCTCTCTTCATCCTCTCTCCTCCTCCTCTCTTCTTTTCCTCTTTCTTCCTCATTTCTCTTCCTCCTCTCTCCTCTTCCTCTCTCTTCCTCCTCTCTCCTCCTCCTCTCTCCTCTTCTTCTCTCTTACTCCTCTCTCTTCCTCCTCTCTCTTCCTCCTCTCTCTTCCTCCTCCCTTTTCCTCCTCTCTCATCCTCCTCTCTCTTCCTCCTCTCTCTTCCTCCTCTCTATTCCTCCTCTCTCATCTTCCTCTCTCTTCCTCCTCTCTCTTCTTCCTCTCTCTTCCTCCTCTCTATTCCTTCTCTCTCCTTTTCCTCTCTCTTGCTCCTTTCTCCTCTTCCTCCTCTCTCCCTCCTCTCTCTTCCACCTCTCTCTTCCTCCTCTTTCTTCCTCCTCTCTCTTCCTACTCTCTCTCTTCCTCCTCTCTCTTCCTCTTCTCTTTTCCTCCTCTCTCTTCCTCCTCTATCCTCCTCCTCTCTCCTCGTCCTCTCTCTTCCTCCTCTCTCTTCTTCCTCTCTTCTTTTCCTCTTTCTTCCTCATCTCTCTTCCTCCTCTCTCCTCTTCCTCTCTCTTCCTCCTCTCTCCTCCTCCTCTCTCCTCTTATTCTCTCTTCCTGTCTCTCTTCCTCCTCTCTCTTCCTCCTCTCTCTTCCTCCTCTCTTTTCCTACTCTCTCATCTTCCTCTCTCTTCCTCCTTTCTCTTCCTCCTATCTCCTCGTCCTCTCTCTTCCTCCTCTCTCTTCCCCCTCTCTCTTCCTCCTCTCTTTTCCTCCTCTCTATTTTTCCTCTCTCTTCCTCCTCTCTCTTCTTACACTCCCTCTCCCTCCTCTCTCTTCCTCCTCTCTCTTCCTCTTCTCTCTTCCTCCTCTCTCTTCATCGTCTCTCCTCTTCATCTCTGTTCCTCCTCCCTTGTCCTCCTCTGTCTTCCTCCTTTTTCCTCTTCCTCTCTCTTCCTCCTCTCTCTTCCTCCTCGCTCTTCCTCCTCTCCCTTCTTCCTCTCTCCTCTTCCTCTCTCTTCCTCCTCTCTCATCTTCCTCTCTCTTCCTCCTCTCTCCTCATCATCTCTCCTCTTCCTCTCTCTTCCTCCTCTCTCTTCCTCCTCTCTTTTCCTCCTCTCTCATCCTCCTTTCTCTTCTTCCTCTCTCTTCGTCATCTCTATTCCTCCTCTCTCCTTTTCTTCTGTCTTCCTCCTCTCTCATTTTCCTGTCTCTTCCTCCTCTCTCTTCCTTCTCTCTCCTCTTCCTATCTCTTCCTCCTCTCTTTTCCTCCTCTCTCTTCCTCCTCTCTCTTCCTCCTCTCTCCTACTCTCTCTCTCCCTCCTCTCTTCTCTTCCTCTCTCTTCCTCCTCTCTTTCCTCCTCTCTATTCTTCCTCTCTTTTCCTCCTCTGTCCTCCTCCTCTCTCCTCTTCCTCTCTCTTCCTCCTCTCTCTTTCTCCTCTCTCTTCCTCCTCTCATTTCCTGCTCTCTTTTCCTCCTCTCTCTTCCTCCTCTCTCTTCCTCCTCTCTTTTCATCCTCTCTCTTCCTCCTCTCTCTTCCTCCTCTCTCTTCCTTCTCTCTTTTCTTCCACCTCTTCCTCCTCTCTCCTTTTCCTCTCTCTTCCTCCTCTCTCATTTTCCTCTCTCTTCCTCCTCTCTCTTCCTATTCTCTCATCTTCCTCTCTCTTCCTCCTCTCTCTTCCTCCTCTCTCTTCCTCCTCTCTCTTCGTCCTCTCTCTTCCCCCTCTCTCTTCCCCATCTCTTTTCCTCCTCTCTTTTCCTCCTCTCTATTTTTCCTTTCTCTTCCTCCTCTCTCTTCCTCCTCTCTCTTCCTCCTCTCTCTTCCTCATCTCTGTTCCTCCACCTCTTCCTCCTCTCTCCTTTTCCTCTCTCTTCCTCCCCTCTCATTTTCCTCTCTCTTCCTCCTCTCTCTTCCTCCTCTCTCCTCCTACTCTCTCTCTCCCTCCTCTCTCTTCCTCCTCTCTCTTCCTCCTCTCTCTCCCTCCTCTCTCTTCCTCCTCTCTCTTCCTCTTCTCTCCTCCTCTTCTCTCCTCCTACTCTCTCTATTCCTCCTCTCTCTTCCTCCTCTCTCTTCCTCCTCTCTTTTCCTCCTATTTTTCCTCTCTCTTCCTCCTTTCTCTTCTTCCTCTCTCTTCCTCCTCTCTATTCCTTCTCTCTCCTTTTCCTCTCTCTTCCTCCTTTCTCCTCTTCCTCTCTCTTCCTCCTCTGTTTTCCTCCTATTTTTCCTCACTCTTCCTCCTCTCTCTTCCTCCTCTCTCTTCCTCCTCTCTCTTCCTCCTCTCTCTTCCTCCTCTCTCCTCTACCTCTCTCTTTCTTCTTTCTTTTCCTCCTCTCTCTTCCTCCTCTATCTTCCTCCTCTCTCCTCCTCCTCTCTCCTCCTCCTCTCTCCTCCTCCTCTCTCTTCCTCCTCTCTCCTCCTCCTCTCTCTTCCTCCTCTCTCCTCCTCCTCTCTCTTACTCCTCTCTCTTAATCCTCTCTCCTCTTCCTCTCTGTTCCTCCTCCCTTTTTCTCCTCTGTCTTCCTCCTCTTTCCTCTTCCTCTCTCTTCGTCCTCTCTCTTCCTCCTCTCTCTTCCTCCTCTCTTTTCCTCCTCTCTCCCATTCCTCTCTCTTCCTCCTCTCTCCTCCTCTCTTCTTTTCCTCTTTCTTCCTCATCTCTCTTCCTTCTCTCTCCTCTTCCTCTCTCTTCCTCCTCTCTCCTCCTCCTCTCTCCTCTTCCTCTCTTTTCCTCCTCTCTCTTCCTCCTCTCTCTTCCTCCTCTCTCTTCCTCCTCTCATTTCTTCCTCTCTCTTCCTCCTCTCTCTTCCTCCTCTCTCTTCCTCCTCTCTCTTCCTCCTCTCTCCTCTTCCTCTCTGTTACTCCTCCCTTTTTCTCCTCTGTCTTCCTCCTCTTTCATCTTCCTCTCTCTTCCTCCTCTCTCTTCCTCCTCTCTCTTCCTCCTCTCTTTTCCTCCTCTCTCATCCTCCTCTCTCTTCCTCCGCTCTCTTCCTCCTCTCTGTTCCTCCACTCTCATCTTCCTCTCTCTTCCTCCTCTCTCCTCCTCCTCTCTCCTCTTCCTCTCTCTTCCTCCTCTCTCTTCCTCCTCTCTCTTCCTCCTCTCTTTTCCTCCTCTCTCATCCTCCTTTCTCTTTCTCGTCTCTCTTCCTCATATCTCCTCCTGCTCTCTGTATTTCTCCTCTCTCTTTCTCCTCTCTCTTCCTACTCTCTTTTTCTCCTCTCTCATCTTCCTCTCTCTTCCTCCACTCTCTTCCCCCTCTCTATTCCTCCTCTCTCATCTTCCTCTCCCTTCCTCCTCTCTCCTCCTCTCTCCTCTTCCTCTCTCTTCCTCCTCTCTCTTCCTCCGCTCTCTTCCTCCTCTCTGTTCCTCCACTCTCATCTTCCTCTCTCTTCCTCCTCTCTCCTCCTCCTCTCTCCTCTTCCTCTCTCTTCCTCCTCTCTCTTCCTCCTCTCTCTTCCTCCTCTCTTTTCCTCCTCTCTCATCCTCCTTTCTCTTTCTCGTCTCTCTTCCTCATATCTCCTCCTGCTCTCTGTATTTCTCCTCTCTCTTTCTCCTCTCTCTTCCTACTCTCTTTTTCTCCTCTCTCATCTTCCTCTCTTTTCCTCCTCTCTCTTCCTCCTCTCTTTTCCTCCTCTCTCCTCGTCTCTCTTCCTCCTCTCTCTTCCTCCTCTCTCCTCCTACACTCTTTCTCCCTCCTCTCTCCTCCTCCTCTCTCCTCTTTTCTCTCTTCCTCCTCTCTCTTCCTCCTCTCTCTGCCTCCTCTCTCTTCCTCCTCTCTCCTCCTCTACTCTCTCTCCCTCCTCTCTCCTCTTCGTCTCTCTTCCTCCTCTCTCCTCCTCCTCTATTTTCCTCCTCTATCCCATTCCTCTCTCTTCCTCCACTCTCCTCCTCCTCTCTTCTTTTCCTATTTCTTCCACATCTCTCTTCCTCCTCTCTCCTCTTCCTCTCTCTTTCTCATCTCTCCTTCTCTTCTCTCCTCTTCCTCTCTCTTCCTCCTCTCTCTTCCTCCTCTCTTCCTCCTCTCTTTTTCTCTTCTCTCTTCCTCCTCTCTCCTCCTACTCTCTCAATTCCTCCTCTCTCTTCCTCTTCTCTTTTCCTCCTCTCTCTTCCTCCTCTCTCCTCCTCCTCTCTCTTCCTTCTCTCTATTTCTCCACTCTCTTCCTCCTCTCTCTTCCTCCTCTCTCTTCCTCCTCTCTCCTCTTCCTCTCTCTTCCTCCTCTCTCTTCCTCCTCTCTCTTCCTCTAATATTTTCCTCCTCTCTCTTTCTCCTCTCTTTTCCTCCTCTCTACTTTTCCTCTCTCTTCCTCCTCTCTCTTCCTCCTCTCTTTCCTCCTCTCTCCCATTCCTCTCTCTTCCTCCTCTCTCCTCCTCCTCTCTTCTTTTCCTCTTTCTTCCTCATCTCTCTTCTTCCTCTCTCCTCTTCCTCTCTCTTCCTCATCTCTCCTCCTCCTCTCTCCTCTTCTTCTCTCTTCCTCCTCTCTCTTCCTCCTCTCTCTTCCTCCTCTCTTTTCCCCCTCTCTCATCTTCCTCTCTCTTCCTCCTCTCTATTCCTTCTCTCTCCTTTTCCTCTCTCTTCCTCCTTTCTCCTCTTCCTCTCTCTTCCTCCTCTCTTTTCCTCCTATTTTTCCTCACTCTTACTCCTCTCCCTTCCTCCTCTCTCTTCCTCCTCTCTTCCTCCTCTCTCCTCTACCTCTCTCTTCCTTCTCTCTCTTCCTCCTCTCTCTTCCTCCTCTCTCTTCCTCCTCTCTCTTCCTCTACTATTTTCCTCCTCTCTCTTTCTCCTCTCTTTTCCTCCTCTCTACTTTTCCTCTCTCTTCCTCCTCTCTCCTCCTCCTCTCTCCTCTTCCTCTCTCTTCCTCCTCTCTCCTCCTCCTCTCTGCTCTTCCTCTCTCTTCCTCCTCTCTCCTCCTACTCTCTCTTCCTCCTCTCTTTTCCTCCTCTCTCTTCCTCCTCTCTCTTCCTCCTCTCTATTCCTCCTCTCTCATCTTCCTCTCTCTTCCTCCTCTCTCCTCCTCCTCTCTCCTCTTCCTCTCTCTTCCTCCTCTCTCCTCCTACTCTCTCTATTCCTCCTCTCACTTCTTCCTCTCTTTTCCTCCTCTCTCTTCCTCCTCTCTCTTCTTCCTCTCTCCTCTTCCTCTCTCTTCCTCCTCTCTCCTCCTCCTCTCTCCTCTTCCTCTCTCTTCCTCCTCTCTCCTCCTCCTCTCTGCTCTTCCTCTCTCTTCCTCCTCTCTCCTCCTCCTCTCTCTTCCTCCTCTCTCATCCTCCTCTCTCTTCCTCCGCTCTCTTCCTCCTCTCTGTTCCTCCACTCTCATCTTCCTCTCTCTTCCTCCTCTCTCCTCCTCCTCTCTCCTCTTCCTCTCTCTTCCTCCTCTCTCTTACTCCTCTCTCTTCCTACTCTCTTTTTCTCCTCTCTCATCCTCCTCTCTCTTCCTCCTCTCTCTTCCCCCTCTCTATTCCTCCTCTCTCATCTTCCTCTCCCTTCCTCCTCTCTCCTCCTCCTCTCTACTCCTACTCTCTCTATTCCTCCTCTCTCTTCTTCCTCTCTTTTCCTCCTCTCTCTTTCTCCTCTCTTTTCCTCCTCTCTCCTCTTCCTCTCTCTTCCTCCTCTCTCTTCCTCCTTTCTCTTCCTCCACTCTCGTCTTCTTCTCTCATACTATTCTCTCTTCCTCCTCTCTCCTCTTCCTCCTCTCTTCCTCCTCTCTCTTCCTCCGCTCTCTTGCATTTCTCTCCTCCTCCTCTCTCCTCGTCCTCTCTCTTCCTCCTGTCTCTTCCTGCTCTCTATTCCTCCTCTCTCCTCTTCCTCTCTGTTCCTCCTCTCTCTTCTTCCTCTCTTCCTCCTCTTTCTTCCTCCTCTATTCCTCCTCTCTCTTCCTCCTCTCTCTTCCTCCTCTATCCTCATCTTCTCTCCTCCTCCTCTCCCTTCCTCCTCTCTCTTCCTCCTCTCTCGTTCTCCTCTCTCCTCCTCCTCTCTCCACCTCCTCTCTCCTCCACCTCTCTCTTATCCTCTCTCTTCCTCCTCTCTCCACCTCTCTCTCCTCTTCCTCTCTCGTCCTCCTCTCACTTCCTCCTCTCTCTTGTTCCTCTCTCGTCTTCTTCTCTCTTACTATTCTCTCCTCCTCCTCTCTCCTCTTCCTCCTCTCTTCCTCCTGTCTCTTCCTCCTCTCTCCTCCTTCTCTCTTCTCTTCTTCTCTCTTCATCCTCTCTCTTCCTCCTCTCTTGTTCTCCTCTCTTCTCCTCCTCTCTCCTCTTTCTCTCTCTTCCTCCTCTCCCTTCCTCCTCTCTCCTCTTACTCTCTCTTCCTCCTCTCTCCTCCTCCTCTCTCCTCTTCCTCCCTCTTCGTCCACTCTCTTCCTCCTCTCTCTTCTTCCTCTCTCTTCCTCTTCTCTCTTCCTCCTCTCTCTTCCTCCTCTCTCCTCCTCCTCTCTCCTCCTCCTCTCTCCTCCACCTCTCTCTTATCCTCTCTCTTCCTCCTCTCTCCACCTCTTCTCTCCTCTTCCTCTCCATTCCTCCTCTGTCTTCCTCCTCTCTCTTTCACTTCTCTCCTACTCCTTTCTCCTCCACCAGTCTCCTCCTCCTCTCTCTTCCTCCTCTCTTCCTCCTCTCTCTTCCTCCTCTCTCTTGCATTTCTCTCCTCTTCCTCTCTCCTCCTCCTCTCTCTTCCTCCTCTCTCTTCCTCTTCTCTCTTCCTCCTCTCTCCTCCTCCTCTCTCCTCTTCTTCTCTCTTCCTCCTCTCTCTTCCTCCTCGCTATTCCTGCTATCTCTTCCTCTTCTCTCCTCCTCCTCTCTCCTCCTCCTCTCTCTTCCTCCTCCCTTTTCCTCCTCTGTCCTCGTCCTCTCTCCTCTTCCTCTCTCTTCCTCCTCTCTCTTCCTCCTCTCTTCCTCTTCTCTCTTCCTCCTCTCTCTTCCTCCTCTCTTCCTCCTCTCTCTTCCTCCTCTCTCTTCCTCCTCTATCCTCTTCCTCTCTCTTCCTCCTCCCTCTTCCTCCTCTCTCCTCCTCTCTCTTCCTCCTCTCTCTTCCTCCTCTCTCCTCCTCCACACTCCTCTTCCTCTCTCTTCCTCCTCTCTCTTCCTCCTCTCTCCTCTTCCTCTCTCTTCCTCCTCTCTCCTCTTCCTCTCTCCTCCTCCTCTCTCCTCTTCCTCCCTCTTCGTCCAATCTCTTCCTCCTCTCTCCTCATCTTCTCTCTTCCTCCTCTCTCTTCCTCGTCTCTCCTCCACCACTCTCCTCCTCCTCTCTCTTCCTCCTCTCTCTTCCTCCCCTCTCCTCCTCCTCTCTCCTCTTCCTCTCCTCCTGTCTCCACTTCCTGTCTTCCCCCCTCCTCCTCTCTCTTCCTCTCCCTTCCTGTCTCTCCCCTTTCCCCCTCTGCTTCTCTCTGCATATCCCCTTCTCCCTTACTCTCTCTTGCTCTGTCTTGCTCTCTTATACGCTCTCTTCCTAGTTCTTCCTGTTTCTTCCTCTCTCTTCCTCTCCCTTGCACTCTCTTCCTCTCTCTTCCTCTCTCTCCCCTTTCCTCCTTCTGCTTCTCGCTCCCTATTCCCCTCTCTCTCTCTCTCTTCCTCTCTCTTGCTCTCTCTTGTTCTCTTCCTCCTGTCTATGTCACAGTGTGCTCCATGTCACTGTGCGCAGTGGGTCAGTGGTGGCCAAGTCAGTGTGGGGGTCATGTCACCGTTGGCAGCGAGTCAGTGGTGGCCATGTCACTGTGGGAGCCATGTCACAGTGGGCAGCGGGTCAGTGGTGGCCATGTCACTCTCTGGGCTATGTCACAGTGGGCAGCAGTTTAGTGGTAGCCATTTCACTGTGAGGGTCATGTCACATTGGGCAGCAGGTCAGTGTTGGCCATGTCACTGTGTGGGCCATGTCACAGTGGAGAGTGAGTCAGTGGTGGCCATGTCACGGTGTGGGCCATGTCACAGTGGGCAGCGTGTCAGAGGTGACCATGTCATTGTGGGGGCCATGTCACAGTGGTGACGTGCGGAGTCACGATTTTACAACCAGTAAGGTTATAAAGAAGGTATGTTTATTCAGCGCTGGTTGCACGGGGGATCGCTCCTCCACAAACGTGCACATTTTGCAGCGAAAACAGCTCCTTTCTATAGCGTAAGTGTTTACATATTCATGATAATCCCGAGAATAGGGAGAGATATTACAATTAGTTTTGAGAAATCATTATCATAAATCCCGCCCCAAGTCCCTCCCCGTTGCGCCTGCGCAATGTCTCCTGTTGGTCTTGGGCAGGGGTCTTCAGGATGAAGATTGATGATTCCTCTTCTTCCTCTTATGACTTTTCACCCAATTAGGTCTCTTCAGCATGTCAATTTAGCATTCTTTGAATTCCCCTTCCTTATCTTGGGACTCAGTAGTTGCAGCTCCTCCCTTATCTCAAGAGCACATCCTGCTGAGAGCCCACCCTGCTGAGAGGCCTGCATCTATTTCGTTAAGGTTTCTCACTTCAGTGGGCAGCATGTCGCCATGTCACAGTGGGCAGCGAGTCAGAGGTGGCCATGTCACTGTGGGGGCCATATCACAGTGGGCAGCAGGTCAGTGGTGGCCATGTCACTATGGGGGCCATATCAGAGTGTGCACCAGGTCAGTGGTGGCCCTGTCAGTGTGGGGGCCATGTCACAGTGGGCAGCGGGTCAGTGGTGGCCATGTCACTGTGGGGGCCATGTCACAGTTGGCAGTGGATCAGTGGTGGCCGTGTCACTGTGGGGCCATGTCACAGTGAGCAGGAGGTCAGTGGTGGCCATGTCACTGTGGGGGCCATGTCACAGTGGGCAGCAGGTCAGTGGTGGCCATGTCACTATGGAGGCCATGTCACAGTGCTCAGCATTTCAGTGGTGGCCATGTCACTGTGGTTGCCATGTCACAGTCGTCAGCATGTCAGTGGTGGCCATTTCACTGTGGGGGCCATGTCACAGTGGGCAGTGGTTCAGTGGTGGCCATGTCACTGTGAGGTCATGTCACGGTGGGCAGCATGTCAGTGGTTGCCTTGTCACAGTGAGCAGCAGGCCACTGGTAGCCATGTCAGTGTGGGGGACATGCCACAGTGAGTAGCGAGTCAGTGCTGGCCAGGTCACGGTGGGGGCCATGTCACAGTGGGCAGCATGTCACAGTGGGAATGTCACAGTTTGGGCCATGTCACAGTGGGCAACAGGTCAGTGGTGGCCATGTCACTGTGGGTGCTACATCACAGTGGGCAGCAGGTCAGTTGTGGCCATGTCAGAGTTAGCAGCAGGCCACTGGTGGCCATGTCAGTGTGGGGGCCATATCACAGTGAGCAATGGGTCAGTGGTGGCCATGTCACTGTTAAGGCCAGGTCACAGTGGGCAGTGTCTAGTGGATGCCATGTCACTGTGAGGCCACGTCACAGTGGGCAGCGCGTCAGTAGTGGTCATGTCACTGTGTGTGCCATGTCAGAGTGGGCAGAGTGTTAGTGGTGGCCAAGTCACTGTGGGGGTCATGTCACAGTGGGCAGCGGCTCAGTGGTGGCCATGTCACAGTGGGTGCTAGGTCACAGTGGGCAGCGGGTCAGTGGTGACCATGTCAGTGTGGGGGACATGTCACAGTGGGCAGCTAGTAAGTGGTGGCCGTGTCATTAAGGGGGCCATGTCACAGTGGGCAGAATGTAACTGGTGGCCATGTCACTGTGGGGGCCATGTCACAGTGGGCAGCAGGTCGGTGGTGGCCATTTCACTGAGGGGGCCATGTCACAGTGGGCAGCGGGTCAGTGGTGGCCATGTCACTGTGAGGCCATCTCACAGTGGGCAGCAGGTCAGTGGTGGACATGTCCGGTGGTGGCCATGTCACAGTGGGCAGCAGGTCAGTGCTGGCCATGTCAGTGTGGGGGCCATGTCTCTGTGGGCAGCGCGTCAGAGGTAGCCATGTCACTGTGGGGGCTATGTCACAGTGGGCAGCGCGTCAGAGGTGGCCATGTCACTGTGGGGGCCATGACACAGTGGGCAACAGATCAGTTGTGGCCATGTCACTGTGGGTGCTACATCACCGTGGGCAGCAAGTCAGTGGTGGCCATGTCACTTTGAGGCCATATCACAGTGTGCAGCAGGTCAATGGTGGACATGTCGCGGTCGGGGCCATGTCATATTGGGCAGCATGTCACTGGTGGCCATGTCACTGTGGGGGCCATGTCACAGTGGGCATCATGTCAGTGGTGGCCATGTGTAAGAGTCGGTCAGAAGATCAGCGTTGTCTCAACATTGTCATCAGGGACATGGACAGTGACGGACCCGACAACGGCCTGTTTGGAACACAGTTGTCGATCCCTGGAGTGGAATGTGGTGCAAAGGCTTCTGAATGCAGAACTGTGTGGCACAGCCAGTGCTGTGCTGTTCTCCTGAGCACTGACCCGTGTGGTGCAGGCAGTGCAGTGCTGTTCTTTGGTGCCTGAGCCGTGTAATACAAAGAGCGTTGTGCTATTGTTTGGTACCTGGGCCTATCCGGAGCTGTTAGAGATAATTGCACAGCCATTGTCAAAAAAGATGGATCGCGACTGTTGCCATAACATCGATGAAGAAATCATGAACCTTAGACGAACTTTGTTTCATTATAATACCAAAACACACCTGCTGGTTGAAGGTTACCCACCTCCAAGACTGACCACGCCTCAGACACTCCTGCCCGTGCATGCGTGGTAGCCTCGCTCGAGAAGGGCGGAGACCCCTGAGGCAGAGGTGGAGCAAGGTGTGTTCCTGAGCATAAAAAATGTCTTCTGGACAACGAAAATGGGAAGATTCCCCACCAAGGACCACAACGATCGACGACACAGCGTCAGCTGGACCCAGGACCGTTAGGACGTCGTGAGATCAGCGGTGGTAGCTATAACCTCCCTCTCCCCTCACTCTAAACTTAACTTTACTTTTCTCCTTTCTTTCACCCATCTCGAACTATCGCGAGCCGCTTCACAGGCAACACAATAAAGTTTCACTGTTTGATTACTGCTATCCCCTTTGGTGTTGGTCACCTTAATTTTGCACTTTCGAGATAGTAACAAACGAACCATCACGAGTCCAACGAGTGCACCATGACAGCCATGTCAATGTGGGGCCAGGTCACAGTGGGCAGCAGGTCACCGGTGGCCATGTCACTGTGGGGGCCATGTCACAGTGGGCAGCGGGTCAGTGGTGGCCATGTCACTGTGGGTGCTAGGTCACAGTGGGCAGCAGGTCAGTGGTGGCCATGTCAGTGTGGGGGCCATGTCACAGTGGGCAGAGTATCAGTTGTGGCCATGTCACTGTGGGGGCCATGACACAGTGGGCAATAGGTCAGTGGTGGCCATGTCACTGTGAGCTCATGTCACAGTGGGCAGCAGGTCAGTTGTGGCCATGTCACAGTGAGCAGCTGGCCACTGGTGGTCATGTCACTGTGGGGCTATGTCACAGTGGGCAGAGGGTCAGTTGTGGCCATGTCACTGTGGGGCCCATGTCACAGTGGGCAGCAGGTCAGTGGTGGCCATTTCACTGTGGGGGCCATGTCACAGTGGGCAGTGTTTCAGTGGTGGCCATGTCACTGTGGGGCCATGTCACAGTGACCAGCAGGTCAGTGGTGGCCATGTCACTGTGAGGTCATGTCACAGTGGGCAGCAGGTCAGCTGTGGCCATGTCACTGTGGGGGCTATGTCTCTGTGGGGGCTGTCACAGTGGGTATCAGGTCCGTTGTAGTATGTCCCTCTGGGTGCTAGGTAACAGTGGGCAGCAGGTCAGTGGTGGTCATGTCACTGTGGGGGCATGTCACAGTTGGCAGCGGGTCAGTGGTGGCCATGTCACTGTGGTGGCCATGTCACAGTGGTCAGCGGGTCAGTGGTGGCCATGCACTGTGGGGCCATGTCACATTGGGCAGCAGGTCAGTGTTGATCATGTTACTGTGGGAGCCATGTCACAGTGAGCAGCAGGTCAGTGGTGGCCATTTCAAAGTGTGGTCATGTTACAGTGGGCAGCATGTCAGTTGTGGCCATGTCACAGTGAGCAGCAGTTCAGTTGTGCCCATGTCACTGTGGGGGCTATGTCACAGTGGGGAGGAGGTCAGTGGTGGCCATGTCACTGTGGGGGCCAGTCACAGTGGGCAGCGGATCAGTGGTGCCCATGTCACTGTGGGGGCTATGTCACAGTGGGGAGGAGGTCAGTGGTGGCCATGTCACTGTGGGGGCCAGTCATAGTGGGCAGCGGATCAGTGGTGGCCATGTCACTATGGGGCCATGTCACAGTGAGCAGCAGGTCAGTGGTGGCCATGTCACTGTGGGGGCTATGTCACAGTGGGCAGCAGGTCAGTGGTGGTATGTCACTGTGGGGCCCATGTCACAGAGGGAAGCAGGTCAGTGGTGGCCATGTCACTTTGGGGGCCATGTCACATTGGGCAGCAGGTTAGTGCTGGCCATGTCACTGTGGGGGCCATGTCACAGTGGGCAGTGGGTCATTGGTGGCCTCGTCACTGTGGGTGCTACATCATCGTGGGCTGTGCAATGGCTGGAAAATAACGGACATATTATGAGCGATCTAAACCGAGGGGCCTCATTGTAACAACAAGCTGCAGCTGTGTTCAAGGACAAAAACAAGGCCGAGACGGCCTGAGAAACTACATTCCTTCCCAAGAGATAAAGATGTTGGAATGTCGAAAACAGGGGGTCTACCTGGGGGGAGAGCATCGCGTGGACACCACACCGGGACCAATCATAGGGGGCAAAAGGGCGCGGGAACAAGTAGCTTTAGCCTATTACAATAAGAGAGCGGCGCATGAAGTTTGAGATAGAGTATAAATTGCTGTGTAACCTTTAATAAAGTGGCATCAACTTGATCACATTGGTCGTCTAAGTTGTGTCCGAGACTTCCACGTCGGCAACTGGTGCCCGAGCAGGGACCCGAGGGAGCCTCATCGAATACGCAGGACTCAAGCCCTGGGGAATCGGGACCCTCCCGTCTGTGCTCGCCCGAGCAAGAGAAGACGGTCCGGAGGGGGCGTAAGCCAGCCGTAGCAGGCGCTGCCCCGGCGCCTGGGAAGATGCGCGCGCGCAATCGTCGAGAATCTCGCCCTGATCAGGTGAGCGGCTGGGGAGCAGATGGGGTCCACGCTGAGTAAAGAAGAAACAGCAGTGGTTAAGCTCCTCCAACACATACTTTCTAAGAGAGGAGTTTCTTATGATGAGGGGAACCTGAGGAGGTTGCTGTTGTGGGCTCGGCAGCACGAACTAATTGCTTCAGAGACCGCAGCCTTCGAGTTAACTACTTGGGAAAAGATCGGCGCGGCACTGTGGGATGACATTAGTTCAGATTCCAAAGACAGTAGGAAACTTTCCACCGTGTGGAGAGTGGTCCTAGACACTCTGAAAGAAATGAAAGCGGAACGGCAGACCACCGCCTCCGCTTTCGCTGCCTTGTCAGCAGAGGCAGAAAGTGCTGGTGCCAAGGATTCCGCTACCGCTATGACGTTCACGGGATCCCTGTTCCCTAAGGTGGCTCCAAAAAGGAGGAACGGGGACGCTGCACGTGCGGCACCCGTACGGCACAAGCAAAAATTAGCCGATTTGCTCCAGCTCGACTCCCCTCCCTGAAGCCCAGAAGATCAATCACCGGAGCTCACGGGCCGGCCCCGCTCTCGCCTGCCCCCGCCCGACCCCCCTGCCGCCGCTGTCGCCGCCGCAGCTGCCGCCGCCGCCTCTGCTTCCTCTTTAGAGGACGGCGCCTACCCACCCCTGCCCACGTCCTCGCCCCCGACACCTCAGTCACCGCAAGAACAATCTCGTTACGGTTTACAAGATCAGCACTTGCAAGAGTTAACGAGAAAGTTAGAGCAACTTGAAATCCGAATGCAGCAAGCGGCTCAGCCCACCCCCACAGCACCGCTGCCTCTTCCTTTTAACCCCTTCTTCCGCGACACGGGGGGGGGGCGTTGGTCAGAGGGAAACGGTGGCTATCGGGTCGCCGCCACCGTCGGCCAAAATGGGAGGGGGGGCACTGGCCCAAATGGGAGGGGGGGCACTGGGACGCGCGAGAGGTAATAATAATCCGGCAAACCGTTGGCGGGGAGTTATTCGGGATGCTATAATAGAGGGGCAGTTTAACGAACTTGGCCCAGTGACGTTCCCAGTAATAGTGACCCCACAGGGCAATGAGTGGGAAGCCTTAGATTGGAAAATGATTAAAGAAGCAAAATTAGCCGTAACACAATATGGGTTGAAATCACCATATATAAATTCGGTAATTCAGCATATCTTTACAGCACATTTATTGACTCCGTATGATGTGCGCATAATTGTACAAACCTTACTAACAGCTTCACAACAATTGCAGTTTTTCCAACATTGGCAAGTGGCCTGCGACGCTGCCGCAGCCACACCCCGTCAGCAAGGAGACCCTCTATGTGGGGTGCAAGCTCAGATGCTGATGGGGGCAGGTCCTTTTGCTAGCCCAGATTGACAAGTGGGATTTCAACCAGAAGTGTTACGGTTAACCCAGGAATTGGCTCTCAAAATCATTCTAGCCGTACATGATGAAAAAGAGGTGCCAGCATTTACAGGAGTGAGACAGGGGCCCACGGAGCCCTACCCAAAATTCATCGACAGATTGCATGCCGCCATTAATAGCAATCCTGATTTAAGTGATGAAATGAAAGTTAAATTCCTTGATATGCTTGCTTATGACAATGCTAACAACAAAACTAAGAAAGCTTTAAGCCTTCTCCCATGACAATCTACTGCAGGTCAGCTGCTGGAGGCAGCAGAGCGAATGCTTGATCAGGAGAAAGCCGCCTTTATGGCTGCTGCGGTAGGAGCTGCAGTAACACCAATTGTCAGAGGCAAACACATCAAAGGCAAGCGAGATAAGAAGTGCTTTAACTGTGGACAAATGGGTCATTTTAAATCAGAATGTCGTGCTCACGTGTCTCGTAAGAGGGGAAATGGGAGGCAGAGCATGGCCCGCCCTCGCGTGACGACACAAGTCCAGGGTGCTTGGACCGCTGCTCCGCTGCCACCTCAGGAAGCGCAGGAGTGGATTTGGCAACAGCAGTAGCTATTACACTTACAGACACTACAATACATCTGGTTGATTCTAATCTGGTGGGACCTCTGGGACATGGTTTAAGTGCCTTATTAATTGGACGTTCCTCAGCATTTAAAAAAGGTATTTTTGTCATCCCAGGACTTATTGATGCTGACTTTGAGGGAACAATTAAAATCATGGTATACACACTTACTCCTCCTTTGACTATCATGGAGGGATCGAAAATTGCTCAGCTAATTCCATTTGAATCAAAAGTGCCTAATGCAGAACAAAAGAAGAGAGGTGAAAAAGGCTTTGGGTCCACTGGACAACCAGATGTTTTGTTAGCCCTGGACATTAGTCGGGGGAAGCCAGAGAAGCAGATGGAGATGAGACACCCTAATGGACAGACGAGTAAATTACGAATGCTCATTGACACTGGAGCAGATGTCACAATTGTACCACTTTATCTATGGCCTAGTCAGTGGCCTTTACTGCCTGCTAATACAGGAATTCTAGGGGTTGGAGGAACTCAAGTCACATCCATCAGCAGAGACACAATAGCATTTATGTTTCCGGATGGCAAGCTAGTAACCACACGTCCCTATGTGATGCACTCACCTGTGGCACTGGTGGGCAGATATCTGCTCAGTCAAATGGGAGCTCGATTGATTACTTCGCCTTTTTAGGCGCGGCCACGGTAGAGCAGCCAATCCTAAAATTAACCTGGAAAACTGATGATCCCATATGGATCGACCAGTGGCCGCTAAAACTGGACCGGCTGCAAATTATTAATGATTTGGTACAGGAACAGCTAGATGCCGGACATATCCTGCCTTCAACTAGCCCATGGAACACACCAATTTTTACAATTCAGAAAAAGTCTGGGAAGTGGCGTCTGTTACATGATTTGAGAGCGATTAATGCGGTTATCTGTGACATGGGCACCTTACAACCTGGTTTGCCTTCCCCAGTAATGTTACCTGAAGGCTGGGATCTGGTAGTTATCGATCTAAAAGATTGCTTCTTTACAATCCCCTTACATCCAGAGGATGCTGAAAGGTTTGCCTTTACAGTGCCATCGATTAATAAGGCCGAACCAGCAAAGAGGTATCACTGGGTGGTGCTACCACAAGGGATGAAAAATTCACCCATGATCTGTCAGTCTTTCGTCGCGTGGGCTCTGGAACCCATCCGAAAACAGTATCCTCATTTACTCATTTATCATTACATGGATGATATCTTAGTGGCAGGAAAACAACTGGACTGCGAGACAATATTGGGCCAGCTAACATGCAGTCTCAAGGAGAGGGGATTAGAGATAGCACCAGAGAAAATTCAGAAACAGGGGCCATGGCTGTATCTGGGCTGGATTATTACAAATGCAATGATTCGCCCTCAAAAGGTTAAAATCAACACAAAAATAGAAACATTGTCTGATGCACAGAGATTAATTGGGGATATCCAGTGGGTTCGTAATATCTGTGGAATTACGAACGATGATCTGAAACCTTTGATGCCACTCCTGGGCACGTCTGTACAAGCTCAGGAGCGCCGTCAACTGGATGAGGATCAACAGCAAGCTTTACAAGTAATTAGCAATAAAATCATGACAACTTATACTCACAGGCGACTGGATGATAAAGCTCTTTCTTTTATGTTAGTTAACTCCGGGGGTAAACGTGAACACCCATTGGGGCTTATTATTCAGTTGAGTGAAAAAACCAAATTTACGACTTTTGGAATGGATTTTTCTCCCTTTTCAGCCCAGAAACACAGTAGTTACACGTCCTGACTTATTTTCACAGCTTGTCATAAAAGGGAGGCAGCGAATTTTAGATATTTCAGGCATCGAACCAGAAGTCATCTACATACCTGTATCTCAGTTTTATTTAGATTGGTTATTATCTGCTTCAACTGTCTTTCAAATAGCAATTGCTGATTTCTTAGGTACTATCACCAATAGTTATCCATCGGATAAGCTTTTGTCATTATTATGCCATCAGCGGTTTGTACATTTACCCCTGCGATCAGAGGTTCCAGTAGAAGGGATAACTGTCTTCACTGATGTTGGACGAAAATCTCGAAGGGCTGCAGTCACCTGGAAGGAAGGGGACACCTGGGAACATCAATTACTCCCTGGAGTGCCTGGTGACTCTTTACAGACTTTAGAACTTCGAGCTGTTATCTGGACATTTCAACGCTGGTCTCAAGAACCTCTTAATATAGTATCAGACTCATTGTATGTAGTAGGTACAGTACAACGTCTGGAAAACAGCATGGTGAAACCTGTGCGAAATCCTGTATTACATACTTTGTTGTTACAATTGCTGACACTTTTGAACCAACGTCAGGATGAATATTTTATTATGCACATCCGCAGTCATCAACAATGTGGAGGCCTTGTGTTGGGAAACGCTCGAGCTGATCAACTTGTCGCTCCAGCCTGGACGGGCCCTGCCGTTAACACCTTTGAACAGGCCAGGCTGTCACACCAGTTTTTTCACCAGTCAGCAAAAATGTTAGCCAGACAATTTCACATTCCTGTGGCTGATGCTAGAGGAATTGTGCAATCCTGTCCCGATTGCCAGAAGGTGGGAGTAGGCCTCGGTTTGGGAGTAAACCCCCGAGGACTCCAACCTTTACAACTCTGGCAAATGGATGTGACCCATATCCCAGAATTTGGCAGGCTTAAATATGTGCATGTTTCTATTGATACCTTTTCTCTAGCACTCTGGGCAACAGCGCAAACAGGTGAAACAGCACGGCATGTCATCAAACATATGCATGCTGCAATTATGGCACTGGGCGTGCCTGCAGAGATCAAAACTGACAATGGTCCGGCCTACACTTCCCAGAAATTTACTCATTTTTGCCAACTCTGGGGTATACGTCACATCACAGGAATACCGCATTCCCCCACGGGACAAGCCATCGTGGAGAGAGCACATCAAACCTTGAAAGCGCTTTTCAAAAACAAAAAGGGGGAGAAGTCTTGGCTGCTGCAGAGCGACTTGCAAAAGCGGTGTATGTATTAAATTTTTTGCGGTTCACAGGTGATAGAAATGAACCACCAGTAATAATACATAGTTTGGGTTTGAAATCTGGTACATACCAATGTGACAGTAATGTTTTTGTTCAATACAGGGATGTCGTTACAGGAGAATGGAGAGGACCTGCAGAACTAAGAATGACCGGTCGGGGATATGCTTGTGTTGTTACAGATACTGGCGTCAGATGGGTACCGAGTTGATGGGTGCGGCCCTGGAAAGGGGAAGTCAGGAAGAACGACGCAGAGCACTAGGTTCACTCACAGGTCCTAGGCAGGGGTTCCTGCTTGTGTTTTTACAGGTAACAATTCATCTACGTAGGCCTCTGCAAACTGGACGGAGAACCCTGTGTTTTGAGGCACTTCAGAGACATCAACATCGACTGAACCTGATTCTGACCTCGTTACTAACAGCACTACATCCAGCAAACAGAGAAGCCTTTTGTCTTTTCCTGGGCTTGCAGTCGTTTTGCACGGCTGTTCGAATACAGCCACTTATCACAGTTCAGAAGTTTATACTGAAGCAAGTTGGTTGTCTGAATTTGCCAACGAGCCAACATATCAGCAATCCACTTTTAGTTACAGAAAGGCAGGCTTAATTTTTTAGAAAACAGCAGTAGTTTGTTAAAGTTATAGGCTTAATTGAAAACCTTAGATAAAGGATTCTAGCAGAAATTGATTTTGAAGCTTTGTAGACGTTTGGCTTTGCAGTGTGCTAATTAGAACAATAAGATAGTACATAAGAGTTGTGGTGTTGGGAAAGAATGGCTCTCAAAGCTGGCAGGTGTACCAGGACACCTGAGAAAAGAAGGTGGAATGATGACTACACGTCAAATGTGGGCCACATTTGTTCTGGTTTGGCTCATATTAAGCCATGAAGGGATTCTTGACATCGAACCCAGAGCAACCATTTGGGTAACCTGGGCAAACGCATCTGGGATAAAGGATTTCTGTTTGAGTCTACAACAAGCAGATGATCCTTTTAGGACCTGTTTAATTGGCATTCCGTTGCAGGAAAATGAAACTGATTTCGAAGGATATTGGAAACAACAGAGAGTGGACCTGATTGGCAGACCAGATGATGATAGTTGTTTCATTTTAAATTGGCCCTCCATGCGTAATGCAGCTTGGCAAAAGACAGTCATTGAGAATCTAAACCAGTTAACTTCTTTACCCTTGCAAGAATTGGATTTGTTGGCCAGTGTTACACCTGTTAAGTATGTTGATGTTACGGAGATGCCAAACTGCCATAATGTGGTTCCTCAGCTGCAGCCAGTGAATGGCACAGGAGTGGTTTGGTTTGGTGACCCATGACATATTTGGTTAGCTCAGAATGGTCACCGAGATTTATTTGTAGGTTGTCAAAATGTGACAGGGCATTCTTCTTGGAATAATTTGAAAACAGGAGGATTCTCCGTAGAAACCACCGGAGGCTTTAAACTTCCACCTGGAGTGTTTCTGATTTGTGGGGATAGAGCATGGCCTGGTATTCCTGTACGACCTGTCGGTGGTCCTTGTTATCTTGGACGACTAGACTCGGGATGAGGGGCTGGTTGCAGACCTTGGTCAAAGGAGTGTTGATAGTGCTAGTAGGTTTACTAATCTTGATGTTGCTTCTTCCCTGTCTGTTTCAGTGTTTGTGACGGATGTTGAATAGTCTGGGTGAACAAATGTTTAAGAAAAGAGAAGTCCCGATTGCTCAAAAACAAAAAGGGGGATTTGTGGAATGGCTGGAAAGTAATGGACATATTATGAGTGATCCAAACCGAGGGGCCTCACTGTAACAACAAGCTGCAGCTGTGTTCAAGGACAAAAACAAGGCCGAGACGGCCTGAGAAACTACACTCCTTCCCAAGAGATAAAGATGTTGGAATGTCGAAAACAGGGGGTCTACCTAAGGGGGAGAGCATCGCGTGGACACCACACCGAGACCAATCATAGGGGGCAAAAGGGCGCGTGAACAAGTAGCTTTAGCATATTAGCAATAAGATAGCGGCACGTGAAGCTTGAGATAGAGTATAAATTGCTGTGTAACCTTTAATAAAGTGGCATCAACTTGATCATATTGGTCGTTTAAGTTGTGTCCGAGACTTCTGCGTTGGCAGTGGGCAGCGGTTCAGTGGTGGCAATGTCAATGTGGGAGCTATATCACAGTGGGCAGCAGGACAGTGACGGCCATGGCACAGTGAGCAACAGGTCACTGATGGCCATGTCACTGTGGGGGCTATGTCACAGTGGGCAGCAGGTCAGTGCTGGCCATGTCACTATGGGGGCCATGTCACAGTGGGAAACAGGTCAGTAGTGGCCATGTCACTATGGGGGCTATGTCACAGTGGGTAGCAGGTCAGTGGTGGCCATGTCACTATGTGGGCTATGTCACAGTGGGCTGCAAGTCAGTGATGGCCATGTCACGATGAGGTCATGTCACAGTGGGCAGAAGGTCAGTTGTGGCCATGTCACAGTGGGCAGCAGGGCAATGGTGGTCATGTCACTGTGGGGGATATGACACAGTGGGCAGCAGGTCAGTGATGGCCATGGCACTGTGCGGCCCATGTAACAGTGGGCAGCAGGTCAGTGGTGGCCATGTCACTGTGGGGGCCATGTCACAGGGGGCAGCGGGTCAGTGGTGGCCATGTCACTGTGGGGGCCATGCCACAGGGGGCAGCGGGTCAGTGGTGGCCATGTCACTTGGGGCCATGTCACAGTGAGCAGCAGGTCAGTTGTGGCCATGTCACTGTAGGGGACATGTCTCAGTGGGCAGCAGGTCAGTGGTGGCCATGTCACTGTGGGGGCCATGTCACATTGGGCAGCAGGTCAGTGGTGGCCATGTCACTGTGGGGGCCATGTCACAGTGGGCAGCATGTCAGTGGTGATCATGTTACTGTTTGGGATATGTCACAGTGGGGAGCAGGTCAGTGCAGGCCATGTCACTCTGGGTGCTACATCACAGTGGGCAGCGGTTCAGTGGTGGCCATGCCACTGTGCGGTCATGTCACAGTGTACAGCAGATCAGTGATGGCCATGTCACAGTGAATAACAGGCCACTGGTTGCCATGTCACTGTGGGGGCTGTGTCACAGTGGGGAGCAGGTCAGTTGTGGCCATGTCACTATGGGGGCCATGTCACAGTGGGCAGCAGGTCAGTGGTGGCCATGTCACTGTGGGGCCATGTCACTGTTGGCAGGATATCAGTGGTGATCATGTTACTATTTGGGACATGTCACAGTTGGCAGCGTGTCAGTGGTGGCCACGTCACTGTGGGGGCCATGTCACAGTGGGCAGCGGTTCTGTGGTGGCCATGCCACTATGGGGGCCATGTCACAGTGGGCAGCGGATAAGTGGTGGCCATGTCACTGTGGGGCCATGTTACAGTGGGCAGCAGGTCAGTGGTGGTCATGTCACTGTGGGGGCCATGTCACAGTCGGCAGCGGTTCTGTGGTGGCCATGTCACTTGGGGCCATGTCACAGTGAGCAGCAGGTCAGTTGTGGCCATGTCACTGCGGGGGCTATGTCACAGTGGATAGCAGGTCACTGGTGGCCATGTCACTGTGGGGCCATGTCACAGTGCGCAGCAGGTTATTGGTAGCCATGTCACTGTGGGGGCCATTTCACAGTGGGCAGCAGGTCAGTGCTGGCCATGTCACTGTGGGGGCCATGTCACAGTGGGCAGCAGGTCAGTGCTGGCCATGTCACTCTGGGGGCCACGTCACAGTGGGCAGCAGGTCAGTGGTGGCCATGTCACTGCGAGGTCATGTCACAGTGTGCAGCAGGTCAGTGGTGGCCATGTTACAGTGAGAAACAGGCCACTGGTTGCCATGTCACTGTGGGGGCTTTTTCACAGTGGGCAGCAGGTCAGTTGTGGCCATGTCACTGTGGGGGACATGTCACAGTGGTCAGCGTGTCAGTTGTGGCCATATCACTATGGTGGTCATGTCACATTGGGCAGCAGATCAGTGGTGGCCATGTCACTGTGGGGGCCATGTCACAGTGGTCAGCGTGTCAGTGGTGACCATGTCACTGTGGGGGCCATGTCACAGTGGGCAGGATGTCAGTGGTGATCATATTACTGTTTGGGACATGTCACAGTGTGCAGCAGGTCAGTGGTGGCCATGTCACTCTGGGGGGTACATCACAGTGTGCAGCAGGTCAGTGGTGGCCATGTCACTGTGAGGGCTATGTCACAGTGGGCAGCAGGTCAGTGCTGGCCATGTTACAGTGAGCAACAGGCCCGTGGTTGCCATGTCACCGTGTGGGCTATGTCACAGTGGGCAGCAGGTCAGTTGTGGCCATGTCTCTATGCGGGCCATGTCACAGTGGGCAGCAGGTCAGTGGTGGCCATGTCACTGTGGGGCCATGTCACTGTTGGCAGGATATCAGTGGTGATCATGTTACTATTTGGGACATGTCACAGTTGGGAGCGTGTCAGTGGTGGCCACGTCACTGTGGGGCCATGACACAGTGGGCAGCGGGCAGTGGTGGGCATGTCACTGTGGGTGCTACATCACAGTGTGCAGCAGGTCAGTGATGGCCATGTCACAGTGAGTAACAGGCCACTGGTTGCCATGTCACTGTGGGTCAGTGTTACACTGGGAAGCAGGTCAGTTGTGGCCATGTCACTATGGGTGATGTCACAGAGGGCAGCATGTCAGTGGTGATCATGTTACTATTTGGGACATGTCACAGTGGGGAGCAGGTCAGTGATGGCCATGTCACAGTGAGCAACAGGCCACTGGTTGCCATGTCACTGTGGGGTCTATGTCACAGTGGGCAACAGGTCAGTGGTGGCCATGTCACTATGGGGGCCATGTCACAGTGGGCAGCAGGTCAGTGGTGGCCATGTCACTGTGCGGTCATGTCACAGTGTGCAGAAGGTCAGTGGTGGCCATGTCACAGTGAAAAACAGGCCACTGGTTGCCATGTCACTGTGGGGGCTATGTCACAGTGGGCAGCAGGTCAGTTGTGGCCAAGTCTCTATGGGGGCCATGTCACAGTGGGCAGCATGTCAGTTGTGCCCATGTCACTATGGGGGCCATTTCACAGTGGGTAGCAGGTCAGTGGTGGCCATGTCACTATGGGGGCCATGTCACAGTGGGCAGCAGTTCAGTAGTGGCCACATCACTGTGGGGCCATGTCACAGTGTGCAGCAGGTCATGACTGCCATGTCACAGTGAGCAACAGGCCACTGGTTGCCATGTCAATGTGGCGGATGTGTCACAGTGGGTAGCATGTCAGTGGTGGCCATGTCACTGTGGTGCTATATCACAGTTGTCAGCGGATCAGTGGCGGCCATGTCACTGTGGAGTCATGTCACAGTGGGCAGCAGGTCGGTAGTGGCCACGTCACTGTGGGGCCATGTCACATTGTGCAGCAGGTCAGTGATGGCCATGTCACAGTGAGCAACAGGCCACTCGTTGCCATGTCACTGTGGGGGCTATGTCACAGTGGGCAGCAGGTCAGTGGTGGCCATGTCACTATGGGGGCTATGTCACAGTGGGCAGCAGGTCAGTGGTGGCCATGTCAATATGGGGGCCATGTCACAGTGGGCAGTAGGTCAGTAGTGGCCACGTCACTGTGGGGCCATGTCACAGTGGGCAGCAGGTCAGTGATGGCCATGTAACAGTGAACAAGAGGCCACTGGTTGCCATGTCACTGTGGCGGCTATGTCACAGTTGGCAGCAGGTGAGTACTGGCCATGTCACTATGGGGGTCATGTCACAGTGGGCAGCAGCTCAGTGGTGGCCATGTCACTGTGGGGTCATGTCACAGTGGGCAGCAGGTCAGTGGTGGCCATGTCACAGTGAGTAAAAGGCCAATGGTTGCCATGTCACTGTGGGGGCAATGTCACACTGGGCAGCAGGTCAGTTGTGGCCAAGTCTCTATGGGTCCATGTCACAGTGGGCAGTAGTTCAGTGGTGGCCATGTCACTATGGGGGCTATGTCCCATTGGGCAGCTGGTCAGTGGTGGCCATGACACTGTTAGGTCATGTCACAGTGTGCAGCAGGTCAGTTGTGCCCACGTCTCTATGGGTCCATGTCACAGTGGGCAGCAGGTCAGTGGTGATCATGTTAGTGTTTGGGACATGTCACAGTGGGGAGAAGGTCAGTGGTGGCCATGTCACTGTGGTGGACAGTCACAGTGGGCAGCAGGTCAGTGGTGGCCACGTCACTGTGAGCTCATGTCACATTGTGCAGCAGGTCAGTGGTGGCCATGTCACAGTGAGAAACAGGCCACTGTTTGCCATGTCACTATGGGGTCCATGTCACAGTGGGCAGCAGGGCAGTTGTGGCCATGTCACTATGGGGGCCATGTCACTGTGGGCAGCAGGTCAGTGGTGGCCATGTCACTGTGGGCGCCATGTCACAGTGGTCAGCAGGTCAGTGGTGGCCATGTCACTGTGAGGGCCATGTCACAGGTGTCAGCGGGTCAGTGGTGGCCATGTCACTGTGAGGTCATGTCACAGTGGTCAGCAGATCAGTTGTGGCCATGTCACAATGAGCAACAGTCCAATGGTGGCCATGTCACTGTGGTGGCCAATCAGAGTGGGCAGCAGGTCAGTGGTGGCCACGTCACAGTGAGGCCATGTGATAGTGGGCAGCATGTCAGTAGTGATCATATTGCTGTATGGGACATGTCACAGTGGGGAGCAGGTCAGTGGTGGCCAAGTCACTGTGAGGTCATGTCACAGTGTGCAGAAGGTCAGTGGTGGCCATGTCAGAGTGAGAAACAGGCCACTCGTTGCCATGTCACTGTGGGGGCTATGTCACAGTGGGCAGCATGTCAGTGCTGGCCATGTCACAGTGAGCAACAGGCCACAGGTTGCCATGTTACTGTGGGGGCTATGTCACAGTGGGTAGCAGGTCAGTGGTGGCCATGTCACAGTGAGCAACAGGCCACTGGTTGCCATGTCACTGCGGGGGCTATCTCACAGTGGGTAGCAGGTCAGTGGTGGCCATGTTACAGTGAGCAACAGGCCACTGGTTGCCATGTCACTGTGGGGGCTATGTCACAGTGGGCAGCAGGTCACTGCTGGCCATGTCACTATGGGGGTCATGTCACAGTGGGCAGCAGGTCGGTGGTGTTCATGTCACTATGGGGGCCCTGTCATAGTGGGTAGCAGGTCAGTAGTGGCCACGTCACTGTGGGGCCATGTCACAGTGTGCAGCAGGTCAGTGATGGCCATGTCACACTGAATAACAGGCCACTGGTTGCCATGTCACTGTGGGGGCTATGTCACAGTGGGCAGCAGGTCAGTTGTGGCCATGTCACTATGGGGGCCATGGCACAGTGGGCAGCAGGTCAGTGGTGGCCATGTGTACTATGGGGGCTATGTCACAGTGGGCAGCTGTTCAGTGGTGGCCATGTCACTGTGAGGTCATGTCACAGTGTGCAGCAGGTCAGTGGTGGCCATGTCACACTGAATAACAGGCCACTGGTTGCCATGTCACTGTGGGGGTTATGTCACAGTGGGCAGCAGGTCAGTGGTGGCCATGTCACTATGGGGGCTATGTCACATTGGGCAGCAGGTCAGTGGTGGCCATGTCACTGTGAGGTCATGTCACAGTGTGCAGCAGGTCAGTGGTGGCCATGTCACAGTGAGAAACAGGCCACTCGTTCCCATGTCACTGTGGGGGCTATGTCACAGTGGGCAGCAGGTCAGTTGTGGCCAAGTCTCTATGGGGGCCATGTCACAGTGTTCAGCGGATCAGTGGTGGCCATGTCACTGTGGGGACCATGTCACAGTGGGCAGCAGGTCAGTTGTGGCCATGTGACTATGGGTCCATGTCACAGTGGGCAGCAGGTCAGTGGTGGCCATGTCACTATAGGGGCTATGTCACATTGGGCAGCAGGTCAGTGGTGGCCATGTCACTGTGAGTTCATGTCACAGTGTGCAGCAGGTCAGTGGTGGCCATGTCACAGTGGGCAACAGGCCACTGGTTGCCATGTCACTGTGGGGTCTAAGTCACAGTGGGCAACAGGTCAGTGGTGGCCATGTCACTATGGGGGCCATGTCACAGTGGGCAGCAGGTCAGTGGTGGCCATGTCACTGTGAGGTCATATCACAGTCTGCAGAAGGTCAGTGGTGGCCATGTCAGAGTGAGAAACAGGCCACTCGTTGCCATGTCACTGTGGGGTCTATGTCACAGTGGGCAGCAGGTCCGTTGTGGCCAAGTCTCTATGGGGGCCATGTCACAGTGGGCAGCATGTCAGTGGTGCCCATGTCACTATGGGGGCCATGTCACAGTGGGTAGCAGGTCAGTGGTGGCCATGTCACTGTGGGGGCCATGTCACAGTGGGCAGCAGGTCAGTGGTGGCCATGTCACAGTGAGCAACAGGCCACTGGTTGCCATGTCACTGTGGGGATTATGTCACAGTGGGCAGCATGTCAGTAGTGGCCATGTCACTATGGGGGCTATGTCACATTGGGCAGCAGGTCAGTGGTGGCCATGTCACTGTGAGGTCATGTCACAGTGTGCAGCAGGTCAGTGGTGGCCATGTCACAGTGAGAAACAGGCCACTCGTTCCCATGTCACTGTGGGGGCTATGTCACAGTGGGCAGCAGGTCAGTTGTGGCCAAGTCTCTATGGGGGCCATGTCACAGTGTTCAGCGGATCAGTGGTGGCCATGTCACTGTGGGGACCATGTCACAGTGGGCAGCAGGTCAGTTGTGGCCATGTGACTATGGGTCCATGTCACAGTGGGCAGCAGGTCAGTGGTGGCCATGTCACTATGGGGGCTATGTCACATTGGGCAGCAGGTCAGTAGTGGCCATGTCACTGTGAGTTCATGTCACAGTGTGCAGCAGGTCAGTGGTGGCCATGTCACAGTGGGCAACAGGCCACTGGTTGCCATGTCACTGTGGGGTCTAAGTCACAGTGGGCAACAGGTCAGTGGTGGCCATGTCACTATGGGGGCCATGTCACAGTGGGCAGCAGGTCAGTGGTGGCCATGTCACTGTGAGGTCATATCACAGTCTGCAGAAGGTCAGTGGTGGCCATGTCAGAGTGAGAAACAGGCCACTCGTTGCCATGTCACTGTGGGGTCTATGTCACAGTGAGCAGCAGGTCAGTTGTGGCCAAGTCTCTATGGGGGCCATGTCACAGTGGGCAGCATGTCAGTGGTGCCCATGTCACTATGGGGGCCATGTCACAGTGGGTAGCAGGTCAGTGGTGGCCATGTCACTGTGGGGGCCATGTCACAGTGGGCAGCAGGTCAGTAGTGGTCATGTCACTGTGAGGTTATGTCACAGTGGGCAGCAGGTCAGTGGTGGCCATGTCTCAGTGAGCAACAGGCCACTGGTTGCCATGTCACTGTGGGGTATATGTTACAGTGGGCAGTGGTCGGTGGTGGCCATGTCACTATGGGGGCCATGTCACAGTGGGCAGCAGGTCAGTAGTGGCCACGTCACTGTGGGGCCATGTCACAGTGGGCAGCAGGTCAGTGATGGCCTTGTCACAGTGAGTAACAGGCCACTGGTTGCCATGTCACTGTGGGGGCTATGTCACAGTGTGCAGCAGGTCAGTGGTGCTCATGTCACTATGGGGGCCATGTCACAGTGTGCAGCAGGTCAGTGGTGGCCATGTCACAGTGAGCAACAGGCCACTGGTTGCCATGTCATTGTGGGGGCTGTGTCACAGTGGGCAGCAGGTCGGTGGTGGCCATGTCACTATGGGGGCCATGTCACAGTGTGCAGCAGGTCAGTGGTGGCCATGTCACTATGGGGGCCATGTCACAGTGGGCAGCAGGTCAGTGGTGCCCATGTCACTATGGGGGCCATGTCACAGTGGGCAGCAGGTCAGTAGTGGCCATGTCACTGTGGGGCTATATCACAGTTGTCAGCGGATCAGTTGTGGCCATGTCACTGTGGGGTCATGTCACAGTGGGCAGCAGGTCGGTAGTGGCCACGTCACTATGGGGTCATGTCACATTGTGCAGCAGGTCAGTGATGGCCATGTCACAGTGAGCAACAGGCCACTGGTTGCCATGTCACTGTGGGGGCTATGTCACAGTGGGCAACAGGTCAGTGGTGGCCATGTCACTATGGGGGCTGTGTCACAGTGGGCACCAGGTCAGTGGTGGCCATGTCACTGTGCGGTCATGTCACAGTGTGCAGAAGGTCAGTGGTGGCCATGTCACAGTGAGAAACAGGCCACTCGTTGCCATGTCACTGTGGGGACTATGTCACAGTGGGCAGCAGGTCAGTTGTGGCCAAGTCTCTATGGGGGCCATGTCACAGTGGGCAGCATGTCAGTGGTGCCCATGTCACTATGGGGGCCATTTCACAGTGGGTAGCAGGTCAGTGGTGGCCATGTCACTGTTGGGGCCATGTCACAGTGGGCAGCAGCTCAGTAGTGGCCATGTCACTGTGAGGTCATGTCACAGTGTGCAGCAGGTCAGTGGTGGCCATGTCACAGTGAGCAACAGGCCACTGGTTGCCATGTCATTGTGGGGGCTGTGTCACAGTGGGCAGCAGGTCGGTGGTGGCCATGTCACTATGGGGGCCATGTCACAGTGTGCAGCAGGTCAGTGGTGGCCATGTCACTATGGGGGCCATGTCACAGTGGGCAGCAGGTCAGTGGTGCCCATGTCACTATGGGGGCCATGTCACAGTGGGCAGCAGGTCAGTAGTGGCCACATCACTGTGGGGCCATGTCACAGTGTGCAGCAGGTCAGTGACGGCCATGTCACAGTGAGCAACAGGCCACTGGTTGCCATGTCAATGTGGGGGATATGTCACAGTGGGTAGCAGGTCAGTGGTGGCCATGTCACTGTGGTGCTATATCACAGTTGTCAGCGGATCAGTGGTGGCCATGTCACTGTGGGGTCATGTCACAGTGGGCAGCAGGTCAATAGTGGCCACGTCACTGTGGGGCCATGTCACATTGTGCAGCAGGTCACTGATGGCCATGTCACAGTGAGCAACAGGCCACTGGTTGCCATGTCACTGTGGGGGCTATGTCATAGTGGGCAGCATGTCAGTGCTGGCCATGTCACTGTGGGGGCCATGTCACAGTGGGCAGCAGGTCAGTAGTGGCCATGTCACTGTGAGGTCATGTCACAGTGTGCAGCAGGTCAGTGGTGGCCATGTCACAGTGAGCAACAGGCCACTGGTTGCCATGTCACTGTGGGGGCTATGTCATAGTGGGCAGCATGTCAGTGCTGGCCATGTCACTGTGGGGGCCATGTCACAGTGGGCAGCAGGTCAGTAGTGGCCACGTCACTGTGGGGCCATGTCACAGTGTGCAGCAGGTCAGTGATGGCCATGTCACAGTGAGCAACAGGCCACTGGTTGCCATGTCACTGTGGGGGCTATGTCACAGTGGGAAGCAGGTCAGTCGTGGCCATGTCACTATGGGGGCCATGTCACAGTGGGCAGCAGGTCAGTGGTGGCCATGTCACTATGGGGGCTACATCACGGTGGGCAGCAGGTCAGTAGTGGCCACCTCACTGTGGGGCTATGTCACAGTGGGCAGCAGGTCAGTGGTGGCCATGTCACTATGGAGGCCATGTCACAGTGGGCAGCAGGTTTAGTAGTGGCCATGTCACTGTGAGGTGTGGTAGGTAGGGTCCGGCGACCGGAAGATATCGCGTTGTACGGAAAGATAAGCTAGGGTCCGGCGACCGGAAGATATCGTGTTGTACGTTAAGGTAGAGCCTCCCTCCCTGCAACCAATCAATATGGATCTCTGACGTAAGCAGGCGGAAGTGACGAGGTAAACCCAGGTTATATAATGCAGTGTAACCTTTGAATAAATGCCATTTTGCCTCCACCACATTGGTGTCTGTGTGCTGATGGACCAAGCAACCTGGGATTGGTTGCTGTGCTGTTCCTGAACCAGGTCGCCACGCCTTGAGAAAGGCAGCAATTGGTGCCGAAACCCGGGAATTTCGCCTGGATTTGGTGAACGGCGGCCGGAGCGGCAGGACCAGCCCGGCGGGGAGGACGCTCCCGGACCTTCAAGGAGAATGGAAGCCCTGGTAAATGTCGTATCTGAGCTGCATAAGCAGTGGGGGATTGATTGTAAGCCCAAAGACTTTACCCTTGCAGTCGCAAGGCTTTTACAGATCGGGGTCATTGATCAGCCGGTGGATATTCTCCACCCAGAAACGTGGGATAAATGCACTAAAGTGTTTGCCGAGGAGACCATGTGCTCAGGCACGGCGAAACACCTTAAGGCGTGGGGGAGGGTCGTGCAGGCTTTGAAAAAAGCCCTGCAGGAGCAGGAAGCATGGAGGGCGGCAAGGGACTGTTTATTAGTTGTCCCGAAACTTGGGGTTGGAGCAGCCACACAGACCTCACGCCCTCTAAATGATGATAATTCAGCGGACCCTGGGGACCGGCGGGAGGGTGATACCCCCCCCCCTCAATCCCCAAACCACCCTACTCCGCTCGTGAGGGATCAGGGGTGGGCGGAGTCCCTCTGGGGTGGGCTGGCCGGGGAGGCTGGGAATGCCGCGGAGAAAATAGAATCTGATAACATCTGGGTGAGACCACCGCCCTATGCGCCTCTGAATGTCACTGACCGGGAAGAGAAAGGGAGGGGCGATGATGTTCTTGGGGAAGATAAGGAAGTAATGCAAGGTTTAATGAATACACGTGGGCAGGAAGATAAGGACAACAAAGAAGAGAAAGGCGGTATGGACATTCAAAAGGGGAAAGCCAATCAGAGCATTTACCCAGTAATATGCCCGCATTCTCCACCAATGGAGAGTGAGGAGGAGGAGAATGGGAGGGATGGTCAGAAAGGGGAGGCGGAGGCGACTAAGGGGTGGGGGACCAGTCAGAATGTCCGCCTACAAACACGCCCCTATAGAGTAAACTCCTCCCCGGTCAGACGAGGGGGCGAGTCGAAGGGGAGGGAATTGCCCGATTACGGACAAAGTAGGAGGGGTCGAAGTCCCAAAAAGGAAAGTAGGCGGGACAGGAGCCCAAAGGAAAAACACCAGAGCCTGGAAGTGACTAGTGAGTCGAGTTCCGATCTTGAGTCGGATGCAGATGGAGACGACTGGCTCACGGCTGATTTAAACTCAGATGAAGATGAGACAAAAATTGGAACTCGATATAATACTGCTCATAGCAAAAAAGGAATACGAGAGGATAAAATTCCTCTTACGGATTGGAGGAAAATAAAAATTGCATGTGCAGATTGGGCCCCCTCAGCCGCGCTAGCATTCCCGGTTAGAGTAATGGGAGATGGTGATGGGGCACGAAGAGTGTACTCTCCTATAAATCCTAAAGATATACAGGCGATCATTAAGGCGATCGCTGATAAGGGGCTCAATTCTGCCATGGTCTCTACTTTAGTAGATGGCATCTTCGGAGGAGATGACATGCTCCCATTTGATATAAAACAAACCTGCAGGCTGGTTTTTGATGGCGCAGGGATGATAGTTTTCAAACAAGATTGGGAGGACAACTGCGTGAGACAATTAGCTCAGGTAACAGGGGCGGACCACCCATTGTATGGTTCTAGTTTACAACGATTGATGGGAACGGATCCAACAATGATCACACCTCAAGCGCAGGCTCTGGGTCTGCGAGCCCATGAGGTGATGACAACCACCCGTGCAGGTAGGGAAGCTATTCGCACAGCTTCTAAGGTTATTGCCAAGCCGTCCCCATGGTCAACTATAAAACAAAATGAGAGTGAGAGTTTCGCGCAGTTTGTGGATCGCCTTCAAGCAGCGATTGACTCTTCCTCCCTGCCTGCAGAGGCAAAGGGTCCGGTAGTCACAGACTGTTTACGCCAACAATGCAATGCCAGCACTAAAGAAATTTTACGATCACTGCCGGTGGGGTCGAGTTTGGCAGACATGATTAGACATGTCGCGAAAGAGGAACATTTAGTCCCGATTCAAGCGGCCGTCCATACCGCAATAGCTAACATAATGGCATGTTTTAAATGTGGCCAAGCAGGCCATATCATGGCAAATTGCCCTCAATTAATGAATCCACCCACGATACCTACCTCACGTCAGATATCACCTAAAGGTCCATGTTGGCGCTGCGGTAAGAACGGACATCATGCAAAGGAATGTAAATTGAAGAGTCAGGGAAACGGGAGGGGGAGGAGGCGCCTGAGCCGCGCACAGCTTCCTCCCGTACGAGATATGAGGCGGCAACAAACCCAAATATTAGGAGACATGGACAAACATATGGGGAAATATATTGGTGCCCAGGTTCAAATCCAGGGAAAAGTTATTGTAACTACCCTGGATATTGGTTTTGTGGATATTGGGGTTGTGAAACCATAGTGACGGGTAGTAGATGGACACCAGAAAGAAAGGATGAATTTTTACGAGTGAGCTGGGGATCTAACTGTTTCCAGTTGGTTTTGGAAATTTTAAATCCGGGTGATTCAGGATGGCTTTTAGGTAAGATGTGGTCTCCGTTTCTTCAGAGAAGTTACAAAGATATGGGAGTACTTGTGCAGATCATTAAGACTGTACCCCAGGCACCTCAAGCTGTTGGGCCAAATCTAGTCCTTAATCCACAGACGCCTAAACCTGTGAGATATGACACTACGACTGCTGTTAGAAAAGCGACTCCTACTGATGTTGAAATTTTGACAACGTTTGATCCTAAACTACCCCCTTTATGGAAATTACTAAATTCGACATACCAAATATTAAATTCAACAAATCCAAAGATGACGACACATTGTTGGCTTTGTTATGATGTACAACCCCCTCTTTATGAGGCAGTGGGTATACCTTCTGAACCAAAATGGGTGAGTGGGCCTAACCCGATACAGTGTTTGTGGAGCGATTCTCAAAACAAACAGGGAGTAACAATGCAGCAAGTGTCAGGGCAAGGTGCATGTGTTGGTGTAATACCTCTTGAAAAAAGAAGTCTGTGTAAGTTTGAGATTATACAAGACAGACAACAACTTAATAAAAACAACGGAGAAATAGCTGATTGGTTAGTCCCGGCTACTAATACAAAATGGATATGTTCAAAGGCCGGAATTACTCCATGTATATCTATTAGGAAACTTAAGATAAAAGCCGAATTTTGTATACAAGTATTAATTATTCCGAGAATTATATATCACCCGGAGGAATATGTTTATGATCATTTGACTTCTTCAACCTTGCACCATGTACAAAAGCGAGAACCTTTTACCGCTCTGACCATAGCTACCCTGTTGACCATAGGAGCCGCGGGAGCAGGAACAGGAATAGCTTCATTAGTTGAGCAGAATCAAAAATTTCATTCCCTTAGAATGGCAGTGGATGAGGATCTTACTCGAATTGAGAAATCAATCAGCGCTTTAGAACAATCGCTGAGTTCACTGTCGGAAGTAGTTCTCCAAAATCGTAGAGGATTAGATCTCTTGTTTTTACAACAAGGAGGACTATGTGCTGCTTTGGGGGAAGAATGCTGTATATATGCAGACAACACTGGTGTCGTTCGTGATACTATGGCCAAACTCCGGGAGGGTTTAGAAAAAAGAAAGAGGGATAGGGAAACCCAGCAAGGATGGTTTGAGTCGTGGTTTAACCATACGCCGTGGCTAACCACCCTCATTTCTACGCTAATGGGACCAATTATACTGTTCATGCTAGTGTTGATTTTTGGACCATGTATATTGAACAGGCTTGTGCTGTTTGTTAAGAGTCGACTAGAAAAAGTTAACATAATGTTAGTAGAACGTCGACAGTTGCTTTGAGAACGCAACATTAGTATATAATCTTAGTTTGATAATTTTTATATAGAAAGGAATGTTCTACAACTAATGAATTTCTTCTATTTTCTATTTGTTCGATATGTCCTATGTTTTATATAAGCTTTTTATTGTAACTTTTTAGTTCGTTATGCTTTATCAACTTAATCACACGCAATAAGGGATTTTTAGTCACTTTAGATGCTACTAACCTAATGTGCCTTGTATTTTATATTTTTAAACTTTTATACTTCTGCCCATTTACTTTAAGCATAGGGAGGGGGGAAATGTGGTAGGTAGGGTCCGGCGACCGGAAGATATCGCGTTGTACGGAAAGATAAGCTAGGGTCTGGCGACCGGAAGATATCGTGTTGTACGGAAAGGTAGAGCCTCCCTCCCTGCAACCAATCAATATGGATCTCTGACGTAAGCAGGCGGAAGTGACGAGGTAAACCCAGGTTATATAAGGCAGTGTAACCTTTGAATAAATGTCATTTTGCCTCCACCACATTGGTGTCTGTGTGCTGATGGACCAAGCAACCTGGGATTGGTTGCTGTGCTGTTCCTGAACCAGGTCGCCACGCCTTGAGAAAGGCAGCAGTGAGGTCATGTCACAGTGTGCAGCAGGTCAGTGGTGGCCATGTCACAGTGAGCAACAGGCCACTGGTTGCCATGTCACTGTGGGGGCTATGTCACAGTGGGCAGCAGGTCAGTGGTGGCCATATCACAGTGAGCAACAGGCCACTGGTTACAATGTCACTGTGGGCGCTATGTCATAGTGGGCAGCAGGTCACTGGTGGCCATGTCACTATGGGGGCCATGTCACAGTGGGCAGCAGGTCAGTGGTGGCCATGTCACTATGGGGGCTATATCACATTGGGTACAGGTCAGTGGTGGCCATGTCAATGTGGGGCCATGTCACAGTTTGCAGCAGGTCAGTGGTGGCCATGTCACAGTGAGTAACAGGCCACTGGTTGCCATGTCACTGTGGGGGCTATGTCTCAGTGGGCAGGAGGTCAGTTGTGGCCATGTCACTATGGGTCCATGTCACAGTGGGCAGCAGTTCAGTGGTAGCCATGTCACTATGGGGGCTATGTCACAGTGGGCAGCAGGTCAGTGGTGGCCATGTCACTATGGGGGCCATGTCACAGTGGGCAGCATGTCAGTGGTGGCCATGTCACTATGGGGGCCATGTCACAGTGGGCAGCAGGTCAGTAGTGGCCATGTCACTGTGGGGCCATGTCATGGTGTACAGCAGGTCAGTGATGGCCATGTCACAGTGAGCAACAGGCCACTGGTTGCCATGTCACTGTGGGGGCTATGTCACAGTGTGCAGCAGGTCAGTGATGGCCATGTCACTATGGGGGCCATGTCACAGTGGGCAGCAGGTCAGTGGTGGCCATGTCACTGTGGGGGCCATGTCACAGTGGGCAGCAGGTCAGTGGTGGCCATGTCAATATGGGGGCTATGTCACATTGGGCAGCAGGTCAGTGGTGGCCATGTCACTGTGAGGTCATGTCACAGTGTGCAGCAGGTCAGTGGTGGCCATGTCACAGTGAGCAACAGGCCACTGGTTGCCATATCACTGTGGGGTCTATGTCACAGGGGGCAGCAGGTCAGTGGTGGCCATGTCACTATGGGCGTCATGTCACAGTGGGCAGCAGGTCAGTAGTGGCCACGTCACTGTGGGGTCATGTCACAGTGTGCAGCAGGTCAGTGGTGGCCATGTCACAGTGAGAAACAGGCCACTGGTTGCCATGTCACTGTGGGGGCTATGTCACAGTGGGCAGCATGTCAGTGGTACCCATGTCACTATGGGGGCCATGTCACAGTGGGCAGCATGTCAGTGGTGGTCATGTCACTATGGGGGCCATGTCACAGTGGGTGGCAGGTCAGTGGTGGCCAGGTCACTGTGGGGCCATGTCACAGTGGTCAGCGGATCAGTGGTGGCCATGTCACTGTGGGGACCATGTCACAGTGGGCAGCAGGTCAGTTGTGGCCATGTCACTATGGGTCCATGTCACAGTGGGCAGCAGGTCAGTGGTGGCCATGTCACTATGGGGGCTATGTCACATTGGGCAGCAGGTCAGTGGTGGCCATGTCACAGTGAGTAACAGGCCACTGGTTGCCATGTCACTGTGGGGGCTATGTCTCAGTGGGCAGGAGGTCAGTTGTGGCCATGTCACTATGGGTCCATGTCACAGTGGGCAGCAGTTCAGTGGTAGCCATGTCACTATGGGGGCTATGTCACAGTGGGCAGCTAGTCAGTGGTGGCCATGTCACTGTGAGGTCATGTCACAGTGTGCAGCAGGTCAGTGGTGGCCATGTCACAGTGATCAACAGGCCACTGGTTGCTATGTCACAGTGGGGTCTATGTCACAGTGGGCAGGAGGTCCGTGGTGGCCATGTCACTATGGGGGCCATGTCACAGTGGGCAGCATGTCAGTGGTGTCCATGTCACTATGGGGGCCATGTCACAGTGGGCAGCAGGTCAGTAGTGGCCATGTCACTCTGGGGCCATGTCATGGTGTGCGGCAGGTCAGTGATGGCCATGTCACAGTGAGCAACAGGCCACAGGTGGCCATGTCACTGTGGGGGCTATGTCACAGTGGGCAGCAGGTCAGTGGTGGCCATGTCACTGTGGGGGCCATGTCACAGTGGGCAGCAGGTCAGTGGTGGCCATGTCAATATGGGGGCTATGTCACATTGGGCAGCAGGTCAGTGGTGGCCATGTCACTGTGAGGTCATGTCACAGTGTGCAGCAGGTCAGTGGTGGCCATGTCACAGTGAGCAACAGGCCACTGGTTTCCATATCACTGTGGGGTCTATGTCACAGGGGGCAGCAGGTCAGTGGTGGCCATGTCACTATGGGCGTCATGTCACAGTGGGCAGCAGGTCAGTGGTGGCCATGTCACAGTGAGAAACAGGCCACTGGTTGCCATGTCACTGTGGGGGCTATGTCACAGTGGGCAGCATGTCAGTGGTTCCCATGTCACTATGGGGGCCATGTCACAGTGGGCAGCATGTCAGTGGTGGTCATGTCACTATGGGGGCCATGTCACAGTGGTCAGCGGATCAGTGGTGGCCATGTCACTGTGGGGACCATGTCACAGTGGGCAGCAGGTCAGTTGTGGCCATGTCACTATGGGTCCATGTCACAGTGGGCAGCAGGTCAGTGGTGGCCATGTCACTATGGGGGCTATGTCACATTGGGCAGCAGGTCAGTGGTGGCCATGTCACAGTGAGTAACAGGCCACTGGTTGCCCTGTCACTGTGGGGGCTATGTCACAGTGGGCAGCAGGTCAGTTGTGGCCATGTCACTATGGTTCCATCTCACAGTGGGCAGCAGGTCAGTGGTGGCCATGTCACTATGGGGGCTATGTCACAGTGGGCAGCAGGTCAGTGGTGGCCATGTCACAGTGAGCAACAGGCCACTGGTTGCCATGTCACTGTGAGGTCATGTCACAGTGGGCAGCAGGTCAGTTGCGGCCATGTCACTATGGGTCCATGTCACAGTGGGCAGCATATCAGTGGTGGCCATGTCACTATGGGAGCTATGTCACATTGGGTAGCAGGTCAGTGGTGGCCATGTCACAGTGAGTAACAGGCCACTGGTTTCCCTGTCACTGTGGGGGCTATGTCACAGTGGGAAGCAGGTCAGTGGTGGCCATGTCACTATGGGGGCCATACCACTGTGTGCAGCAGGTCAGTAGTGGCCACGTCACTGTGGGGCCATGTCACAGTGTGCAGCCAATCAGTGATGGGCATGTCACAGTGAGCAACAGGCCACAGGTGACCATGTCACTGTGGGGGCTATGTCATAGTGGGCAGCAGATCAGTGGTGGCCATGTCACTATGGGGGCCATGTCACAGTGGGCAGAAGGTCAGTGGTGGCCATGTCACTATGGGGGTCATGTCACAGTGGGCAGCTGGTCAGTAGTGGCCACGTCACTGTGGGGCCATGTCACAGTGTGCAGCAGGTCAGTGATGGCCATGTCACAGTGAGCAACAGGCCACTGGTTGCCATGTCACTGTGGGGTCTATGTCACAGTGGGCAGCAGGTCAGTGCTGGCCATGTCACTGTGGGGGCCATGTCACAGTGTGCAGCAGGTCAGTGGTGGCCATGTCACAGTGAGCAACAGGCCACTGGTTGCCATGTCACTATGGGGGCCATGTCACAGTGTGCAGCAGGTCAGTGATGGCCATGTCACAGTAAGCAAGAGGCCACTCGTTGCCATGTCACTGTGGGGGATATGTTACAGTGGGCAGCAGGTCATTGCTGGCCATGTCATTATGGTGGCCATGTCACAGTGTGCAGCAGGTCAGTGGTGGCCATGTCACTATGGGGGCCATGTCACAGTGGGTAGCAGGTCAGTGGTGGCCATGTCACTATGGGGGCCATGTCACAGTGGGCAGCATGTCAGTGGTGGCCATGTCACTATGGGGGCTATGTCACATTGGGCAGCAGGTCAGTGGTGGTCATGTCACTGTGAGGTCATGTCACAGTGGGCAGCAGGCCACTGGTTGCCATGTCACTGTGGGGTCTATGTCACAGTGGGCAGCAGGTCAGTGGTGGCCATGTCACTATGGGGGCCATGTCACAGTGGGCAGCAGGTCAGTTGTGGCCATGTCACTGTGAGGTCATTTCACAGTGTGCAGCAGGTCAGTGGTGGCCATGTCACAGTGAGCAACAGGCCACTGGTTGCCATGTCACTGTGGGGGCTATGTCACAGTGGGCAGCAGGTCAGTGGTGGCCATGTCACTATGGGGGCCATGTCACAGTGGGCAGCAGGTCAGTGGTGGCCATGTCACTGTGAGGTCATGTCACAGTGTGCAGCAGGTCAGTGGTGGCCATGTCACAGTGAGCAACAGGCCACTGGTTGCCATGTCACTGTGGCGCTATGTCACAGTGGGCAGCAGGTCAGTGGTGGCCATGTCACTATGGGGGCCGTGTCACAGTGGGCAGCAGGTCAGTGGTGGCCATGTCACTATGGGGGCCATGTCACTGTGGGCAGCAGGTCAGTAGTTGCCACGTCACTGAGGGGCCATGTCACAGTGTGCAGCAGGTCAGTGATGGCCATGTCACAGTAAGCAAGAGGCCACTCGTTGCCATGTCACTGTGGGGGATATGTCACAGTGGGCAGCAGGTCAGTGCTGGCCATGTAACTATGGGGGCCATGTCACTATGGGGGCCATGTCACAGTGGGCAGCTGGTCAGTAGTGGCCACGTCACTGTGGGGCCATGTCACAGTGTGCAGCAGGTCAGTGATGGCCATGTCACAGTGAGCAACAGGCCACTGGTTGCCATATCACTGTGGGGTCTATGTCACAGTGGGCAGCAGGTCAGTGCTGGCCATGTCACTGTGGGGGCCATGTCACAGTGGGCAGCAGGTCAGTAGTGGCCATGTCACTGTGAGGTCATGTCACAGTGTGCAGCAGGTCAGTGGTGGCCATGTCACAGTGAGCAACAGGCCACTGGTTGCCATGTCACTGTGGGGGCTATGTCACAGTGGGCAGCAGGTCAGTTGTGGCCATGTCACTATGGGGGCCGTGTCACAGTGGGCAGCAGGTCAGTGGTGGCCATGTCACTATGGGGGCCATGTCACTGTGGGCAGCAGGTCAGTAGTTGCCACGTCACTGAGGGGCCATGTCACAGTGTGCAGCAGGTCAGTGATGGCCATGTCACAGTAAGCAAGAGGCCACTCGTTGCCATGTCACTGTGGGGGATATGTTACAGTGGGCAGCAGGTCATTGCTGGCCATGTCATTATGGTGACCATGTCACAGTGTGCAGCAGGTCAGTGGTGGCCATGTCACTATGGGGGCCATGTCACAGTGTGCAGCAGGTCAGTGATGGCCATGTCACAGTGAGCAACAGGCCACTGGTTGCCATGTCACTGTGGGGGCTATGTCACAGTGGGCAGCAGCTCAGTGGTGGCCATGTCACTATGGGGGTCATGTCACAGTGGGCAGCAGGTCGGTGGTGGCCATGTCACTATGGGGGCCATATCACAGTGGGAAGCAGGTCAGTAGTGGCCACGTCACTGTGGGGCCATGTCACAGTGTGCAGCAGGTCAGTGATGGCCATGTCACAGTGAGCAACAGGCCACTGGTTGCCATGTCACTGTGGGGGCTATGTCACAGTGGGAAGCAGGTCAGTCGTGGCCATGTCACTATGGGGGCCATGTCACAGTGGGCAGCAGGTCAGTGGTGGCCATGTCACTATGGGGGCTACGTCACAGTGGGCAGCAGGTCAGTAGTGGCCACGTCACTGTGGGGCTATGTCACAGTGGGCAGCAGGTCAGTGGTGGCCATGTCACTATGGAGGCCATGTCACAGTGGGCAGCAGGTTTAGTAGTGGCCATGTCACTGTGAGGTGTGGTAGGTAGGGTCCGGCGACCGGAAGATATCGCGTTGTACGGAAAGATAAGCTAGGGTCCGGCGACCGGAAGATATCGTGTTGTACGTTAAGGTAGAGCCTCCCTCCCTGCAACCAATCAATATGGATCTCTGACGTAAGCAGGCGGAAGTGACGAGGTAAACCCAGGTTATATAATGCAGTGTAACCTTTGAATAAATGCCATTTTGCCTCCACCACATTGGTGTCTGTGTGCTGATGGACCAAGCAACCTGGGATTGGTTGCTGTGCTGTTCCTGAACCAGGTCGCCACGCCTTGAGAAAGGCAGCAATTGGTGCCGAAACCCGGGAATTTCGCCTGGATTTGGTGAACGGCGGCCGGAGCGGCAGGACCAGCCCGGCGGGGAGGACGCTCCCGGACCTTCAAGGAGAATGGAAGCCCTGGTAAATGTCGTATCTGAGCTGCATAAGCAGTGGGGGATTGATTGTAAGCCCAAAGACTTTACCCTTGCAGTCGCAAGGCTTTTACAGATCGGGGTCATTGATCAGCCGGTGGATATTCTCCACCCAGAAACGTGGGATAAATGCACTAAAGTGTTTGCCGAGGAGACCATGTGCTCAGGCACGGCGAAACACCTTAAGGCGTGGGGGAGGGTCGTGCAGACTTTGAAAAAAGCCCTGCAGGAGCAGGAAGCATGGAGGGCGGCAAGGGACTGTTTATTAGCTGTCCCGAAACTTGGGGTTGGAGCAGCCACACAGACCTCACGCCCTCTAAATGATGATAATTCAGCGGACCCTGGGGACCGGCGGGAGGGTGATACCCCCCCCCCTCAATCCCCAAACCACCCTACTCCGCTCGTGAGGGATCAGGGGCGGGCGGAGTCCCTCTGGGGTGGGCTGGCCGGGGAGGCTGGGAATGCCGCGGAGAAAATAGAATCTGATAACATCTGGGTGAGACCACCGCCCTATGCGCCTCTGAATGTCACTGACCGGGAAGAGAAAGGGAGGGGCGATGATGTTCTTGGGGAAGATAAGGAAGTAATGCAAGGTTTAATGAATACACGTGGGCAGGAAGATAAGGACAACAAAGAAGAGAAAGGCGGTATGGACATTCAAAAGGGGAAAGCCAATCAGAGCATTTACCCAGTAATATGCCCGCATTCTCCACCAATGGAGAGTGAGGAGGAGGAGAATGGGAGGGATGGTCAGAAAGGGGAGGCGGAGGCGACTAAGGGGTGGGGGACCAGTCAGAATGTCCGCCTACAAACACGCCCCTATAGAGTAAACTCCTCCCCGGTCAGACGAGGGGGCGAGTCGAAGGGGAGGGAATTGCCCGATTACGGACAAAGTAGGAGGGGTCGAAGTCCCAAAAAGGAAAGTAGGCGGGACAGGAGCCCAAAGGAAAAACACCAGAGCCTGGAAGTGACTAGTGAGTCGAGTTCCGATCTTGAGTCGGATGCAGATGGAGACGACTGGCTCACGGCTGATTTAAACTCAGATGAAGATGAGACAAAAATTGGAACTCGATATAATACTGCTCATAGCAAAAAAGGAATACGAGAGGATAAAATTCCTCTTACGGATTGGAGGAAAATAAAAATTGCATGTGCAGATTGGGCCCCCTCAGCCGCGCTAGCATTCCCGGTTAGAGTAATGGGAGATGGTGATGGGGCACGAAGAGTGTACTCTCCTATAAATCCTAAAGATATACAGGCGATCATTAAGGCGATCGCTGATAAGGGGCTCAATTCTGCCATGGTCTCTACTTTAGTAGATGGCATCTTCGGAGGAGATGACATGCTCCCATTTGATATAAAACAAACCTGCAGGCTGGTTTTTGATGGCGCAGGGATGATAGTTTTCAAACAAGATTGGGAGGACAACTGCGTGAGACAATTAGCTCAGGTAACAGGGGCGGACCACCCATTGTATGGTTCTAGTTTACAACGATTGATGGGAACGGATCCAACAATGATCACACCTCAAGCGCAGGCTCTGGGTCTGCGAGCCCATGAGGTGATGACAACCACCCGTGCAGGCAGGGAAGCTATTCGCACAGCTTCTAAGGTTATTGCCAAGCCGTCCCCATGGTCAACTATAAAACAAAATGAGAGTGAGAGTTTCGCGCAGTTTGTGGATCGCCTTCAAGCAGCGATTGACTCTTCCTCCCTGCCTGCAGAGGCAAAGGGTCCGGTAGTCACAGACTGTTTACGCCAACAATGCAATGCCAGCACTAAAGAAATTTTACGATCACTGCCGGTGGGGTCGAGTTTGGCAGACATGATTAGACATGTCGCGAAAGAGGAACATTTAGTCCCGATTCAAGCGGCCGTCCATACCGCAATAGCTAACATAATGGCATGTTTTAAATGTGGCCAAGCAGGCCATATCATGGCAAATTGCCCTCAATTAATGAATCCACCCACGATACCTACCTCACGTCAGATATCACCTAAAGGTCCATGTTGGCGCTGCGGTAAGAACGGACATCATGCAAAGGAATGTAAATTGAAGAGTCAGGGAAACGGGAGGGGGAGGAGGCGCCTGAGCCGCGCACAGCTTCCTCCCGTACGAGATATGAGGCGGCAACAAACCCAAATATTAGGAGACATGGACAAACATATGGGGAAATATATTGGTGCCCAGGTTCAAATCCAGGGAAAAGTTATTGTAACTACCCTGGATATTGGTTTTGTGGATATTGGGGTTGTGAAACCATAGTGACGGGTAGTAGATGGACACCAGAAAGAAAGGATGAATTTTTACGAGTGAGCTGGGGATCTAACTGTTTCCAGTTGGTTTTGGAAATTTTAAATCCGGGTGATTCAGGATGGCTTTTAGGTAAGATGTGGTCTCCGTTTCTTCAGAGAAGTTACAAAGATATGGGAGTACTTGTGCAGATCATTAAGACTGTACCCCAGGCACCTCAAGCTGTTGGGCCAAATCTAGTCCTTAATCCACAGACGCCTAAACCTGTGAGATATGACACTACGACTGCTGTTAGAAAAGCGACTCCTACTGATGTTGAAATTTTGACAACGTTTGATCCTAAACTACCCCCTTTATGGAAATTACTAAATTCGACATACCAAATATTAAATTCAACAAATCCAAAGATGACGACACATTGTTGGCTTTGTTATGATGTACAACCCCCTCTTTATGAGGCAGTGGGTATACCTTCTGAACCAAAATGGGTGAGTGGGCCTAACCCGATACAGTGTTTGTGGAGCGATTCTCAAAACAAACAGGGAGTAACAATGCAGCAAGTGTCAGGGCAAGGTGCATGTGTTGGTGTAATACCTCTTGAAAAAAGAAGTCTGTGTAAGTTTGAGATTATACAAGACAGACAACAACTTAATAAAAACAACGGAGAAATAGCTGATTGGTTAGTCCCGGCTACTAATACAAAATGGATATGTTCAAAGGCCAGAATTACTCCATGTATATCTATTAGGAAACTTAAGATAAAAGCCGAATTTTGTATACAAGTATTAATTATTCCGAGAATTATATATCACCCGGAGGAATATGTTTATGATCATTTGACTTCTTCAACCTTGCACCATGTACAAAAGCGAGAACCTTTTACCGCTCTGACCATAGCTACCCTGTTGACCATAGGAGCCGCGGGAGCAGGAACAGGAATAGCTTCATTAGTTGAGCAGAATCAAAAATTTCATTCCCTTAGAATGGCAGTGGATGAGGATCTTACTCGAATTGAGAAATCAATCAGCGCTTTAGAACAATCGCTGAGTTCACTGTCGGAAGTAGTTCTCCAAAATCGTAGAGGATTAGATCTCTTGTTTTTACAACAAGGAGGACTATGTGCTGCTTTGGGGGAAGAATGCTGTATATATGCAGACAACACTGGTGTCGTTCGTGATACTATGGCCAAACTCCGGGAGGGTTTAGAAAAAAGAAAGAGGGATAGGGAAGCCCAGCAAGGATGGTTTGAGTCGTGGTTTAACCATACGCCGTGGCTAACCACCCTCATTTCTACGCTAATGGGACCAATTATACTGTTCATGCTAGTGTTGATTTTTGGACCATGTATATTGAACAGGCTTGTGCTGTTTGTTAAGAGTCGACTAGAAAAAGTTAACATAATGTTAGTAGAACGTCGACAGTTGCTTTGAGAACGCAACATTAGTATATAATCTTAGTTTGATAATTTTTATATAGAAAGGAATGTTCTACAACTAATGAATTTCTTCTATTTTCTATTTGTTCGATATGTCCTATGTTTTATATAAGCTTTTTATTGTAACTTTTTAGTTCGTTATGCTTTATCAACTTAATCACACGCAATAAGGGATTTTTAGTCACTTTAGATGCTACTAACCTAATGTGCCTTGTATTTTATATTTTTAAACTTTTATACTTCTGCCCATTTACTTTAAGCATAGGGAGGGGGGAAATGTGGTAGGTAGGGTCCGGCGACCGGAAGATATCGCGTTGTACGGAAAGATAAGCTAGGGTCTGGCGACCGGAAGATATCGTGTTGTACGGAAAGGTAGAGCCTCCCTCCCTGCAACCAATCAATATGGATCTCTGACGTAAGCAGGCGGAAGTGACGAGGTAAACCCAGGTTATATAAGGCAGTGTAACCTTTGAATAAATGTCATTTTGCCTCCACCACATTGGTGTCTGTGTGCTGATGGACCAAGCAACCTGGGATTGGTTGCTGTGCTGTTCCTGAACCAGGTCGCCACGCCTTGAGAAAGGCAGCAGTGAGGTCATGTCACAGTGTGCAGCAGGTCAGTGGTGGCCATGTCACAGTGAGCAACAGGCCACTGGTTGCCATGTCACTGTGGGGGCTATGTCACAGTGGGCAGCAGGTCAGTGGTGGCCATATCACAGTGAGCAACAGGCCACTGGTTACAATGTCACTGTGGGCGCTATGTCATAGTGGGCAGCAGGTCACTGGTGGCCATGTCACTATGGGGGCCATGTCACAGTGGGCAGCAGGTCAGTGGTGGCCATGTCACTATGGGGGCTATATCACATTGGGTACAGGTCAGTGGTGGCCATGTCAATGTGGGGCCATGTCACAGTTTGCAGCAGGTCAGTGGTGGCCATGTCACAGTGAGTAACAGGCCACTGGTTGCCATGTCACTGTGGGGGCTATGTCTCAGTGGGCAGGAGGTCAGTTGTGGCCATGTCACTATGGGTCCATGTCACAGTGGGCAGCAGTTCAGTGGTAGCCATGTCACTATGGGGGCTATGTCACAGTGGGCAGCTAGTCAGTGGTGGCCATGTCACTGTGAGGTCATGTCACAGTGTGCAGCAGGTCAGTGGTGGCCATGTCACAGTGATCAACAGGCCACTGGTTGCTATGTCACTGTGGGGTCTATGTCACAGTGGGCAGGAGGTCCGTGGTGGCCATGTCACTATGGGGGCCATGTCACAGTGGGCAGCATGTCAGTGGTGGCCATGTCAATATGGGGGCCATGTCACAGTGGGCAGCAGGTCAGTAGTGGCCATGTCACTGTGGGGCCATGTCATGGTGTACAGCAGGTCAGTGATGGCCATGTCACAGTGAGCAACAGGCCACAGGTGGCCATGTCACTGTGGGGGCTATGTCACAGTGTGCAGCAGGTCAGTGCTGGCCATGTCACTATGGGGGCCATGTCACAGTGGGCAGCAGGTCAGTGGTGGCCATGTCACTGTGGGGGCCATGTCACAGTGGGCAGCAGGTCAGTGGTGGCCATGTCAATATGGGGGCTATGTCACATTGGGCAGCAGGTCAGTGGTGGCCATGTCACTGTGAGGTCATGTCACAGTGTGCAGCAGGTCAGTGGTGGCCATGTCACAGTGAGCAACAGGCCACTGGTTGCCATATCACTGTGGGGTCTATGTCACAGGGGGCAGCAGGTCAGTGGTGGCCATGTCACTATGGGCGTCATGTCACAGTGGGCAGCAGGTCAGTAGTGGCCACGTCACTGTGGGGTCATGTCACAGTGTGCAGCAGGTCAGTGGTGGCCATGTCACAGTGAGAAACAGGCCACTGGTTGCCATGTCACTGTGGGGGCTATGTCACAGTGGGCAGCATGTCAGTGGTACCCATGTCACTATGGGGGCCATGTCACAGTGGGCAGCATGTCAGTGGTGGTCATGTCACTATGGGGGCCATGTCACAGAGGGTGGCAGGTCAGTGGTGGCCAGGTCACTGTGGGGCCATGTCACAGTGGTCAGCGGATCAGTGGTGGCCATGTCACTGTGGGGACCATGTCACAGTGGGCAGCAGGTCAGTTGTGGCCATGTCACTATGGGGGCATGTCACAGTGGGCAGCAGGTCAGTGGTGGCCATGTCACTATGGGGGCTATGTCACACTGGGCAGCAGGTCAGTGGTGGCCATGTCACAGTGAGTAACAGGCCACTGGTTGCCATGTCACTGTGGGGGCTCTGTCACAGTGGGCAGCAGGTCAGTTGTGGCCATGTCACTATGGTTCCATCTCACAGTGGGCAGCAGGTCAGTGGTGGCCATGTCACTATGGGGGCTATGTCACAGTGGGCAGCAGGTCAGTGGTGGCCATGTCACAGTGAGCAACAGGCCACTGGTTGCCATGTCACTGTGAGGTCATGTCACAGTGGGCAGCAGGTCAGTTGCGGCCATGTCACTATGGGTCCATGTCACAGTGGGCAGCATATCAGTGGTGGCCATGTCACTATGGGAGCTATGTCACATTGGGTAGCAGGTCAGTGGTGGCCATGTCACAGTGAGTAACAGGCCACTGGTTTCCCTGTCACTGTGGGGGCTATGTCACAGTGGGAAGCAGGTCAGTGGTGGCCATGTCACTATGGGGGCCATACCACAGTGTGCAGCAGGTCAGTAGTGGCCACGTCACTGTGGGGCCATGTCACAGTGTGCAGCCAATCAGTGATGGGCATGTCACAGTGTGCAACAGGCCACAGGTGACCATGTCACTGTGGGGGCTATGTCATAGTGGGCAGCAGATCAGTGGTGGCCATGTCACTATGGGGGCCATGTCACAGTGGGCAGAAGGTCAGTGGTGGCCATGTCACTATGGGGGCCATGTCACAGTGGGCAGCTGGTCAGTAGTGGCCACGTCACTGTGGGGCCATGTCACAGTGTGCAGCAGGTCAGTGATGGCCATGTCACAGTGAGCAACAGGCCACTGGTTGCCATGTCACTGTGTGGTCTATGTCACAGTGGGCAGCAGGTCAGTGCTGGCCATGTCACTGTGGGGGCCATGTCACAGTGGGCAGCAGGTCAGTAGAGGCCATGTCACTGTGAGGTCATGTCACAGTGTGCAGCAGGTCAGTGGTGGCCATGTCACAGTGAGCAACAGGCCACTGGTTGCCATGTCACTGTGGGGGCTATGTCACAGTGGGCAGCAGGTCAGTTGTGGCCATGTCACTATGGGGGCCGTGTCACAGTGGGCAGCAGGTCAGTGGTGGCCATGTCACTATGGGGGCCATGTCACTGTGGGCAGCAGCTCAGTAGTTGCCACGTCACTGAGGGGCCATGTCACAGTGTGCAGCAGGTCAGTGATGGCCATGTCACAGTAAGCAAGAGGCCACTCGTTGCCATGTCACTGTGGGGGATATGTTACAGTGGGCAGCAGGTCATTGCTGGCCATGTCATTATGGTGGCCATGTCACAGTGTGCAGCAGGTCAGTGGTGGCCATGTCACTATGGGGGCCATGTCACAGTGGGTAGCAGGTCAGTGGTGGCCATGTCACTATGGGGGCCATGTCACAGTGGGCAGCATGTCAGTGGTGGCCATGTCACTATGGGGGCTATGTCACATTGGGCAGCAGGTCAGTGGTGGTCATATCACTGTGAGGTCATGTCACAGTGGGCAGCAGGCCACTGGTTGCCATGTCACTGTGGGGTCTATGTCACAGTGGGCAGCAGGTCAGTGGTGGCCATGTCACTATGGGGGCCATGTCACTGTGGGCAGCAGCTCAGTTGTGGCCATGTCACTGTGAGGTCATGTCACAGTGTGCAGCAGGTCAGTGGTGGCCATGTCACAGTGAGCAACAGGCCACTGGTTGCCATGTCACTGTGGGGGCTATGTCACAGTGGGCAGCAGGTCAGTGGTGGCCATGTCACTATGGGGGCCATGTCACAGTGGGCAGCAGGTCAGTGGTGGCCATGTCCCTGTGAGGTCATGTCACAGTGTGCAGCAGGTCAGTGGTGGCCATGTCACAGTGAGAATCAGGCCACTGGTTGCCATGTCACTGTGGCGCTATGTCACAGTGGGCAGCAGGTCAGTGGTGGCCATGTCACTATGGGGGCCGTGTCACAGTGGGCAGCAGGTCAGTGGTGGCCATGTCACTATGGGGGCCATGTCACTGTGGGCAGCAGGTCAGTAGTTGCCACGTCACTGAGGGGCCATGTCACAGTGTGCAGCAGGTCAGTGATGGCCATGTCACAGTAAGCAAGAGGCCACTCGTTGCCATGTCACTGTGGGGGATATGTCACAGTGGGCAGCAGGTCAGTGCTGGCCATGTCATTATGGTGGCCATGTCACTATGGGGGCCATGTCACAGTGGGCAGCTGGTCAGTAGTGGCCACGTCACTGTGGGGCCATGTCACAGTGTGCAGCAGGTCAGTGATGGCCATGTCACAGTGAGCAACAGGCCACTGGTTGCCATGTCACTGTGGGGTCTATGTCACAGTGGGCAGCAGGTCAGTGCTGGCCATGTCACTATGGGGGCCATGTCACAGTGGGCAGCAGGTCAGTGGTGGCCATGTCACTGTGGGGGCCATGTCACAGTGGGCAGCAGGTCAGTGGTGGCCATGTCAATATGGGGGCTATGTCACATTGGGCAGCAGGTCAGTGGTGGCCATGTCACTGTGAGGTCATGTCACAGTGTGCAGCAGGTCAGTGGTGGCCATGTCACAGTGAGCAACAGGCCACTGGTTGCCATATCACTGTGGGGTCTATGTCACAGGGGGCAGCAGGTCAGTGGTGGCCATGTCACTATGGGCGTCATGTCACAGTGGGCAGCAGGTCAGTAGTGGCCACGTCACTGTGGGGTCATGTCACAGTGTGCAGCAGGTCAGTGGTGGCCATGTCACAGTGAGAAACAGGCCACTGGTTGCCATGTCACTGTGGGGGCTATGTCACAGTGGGCAGCATGTCAGTGGTACCCATGTCACTATGGGGGCCATGTCACAGTGGGCAGCATGTCAGTGGTGGTCATGTCACTATGGGGGCCATGTCACAGAGGGTGGCAGGTCAGTGGTGGCCAGGTCACTGTGGGGCCATGTCACAGTGGTCAGCGGATCAGTGGTGGCCATGTCACTGTGGGGACCATGTCACAGTGGGCAGCAGGTCAGTTGTGGCCATGTCACTATGGGGGCATGTCACAGTGGGCAGCAGGTCAGTGGTGGCCATGTCACTATGGGGGCTATGTCACACTGGGCAGCAGGTCAGTGGTGGCCATGTCACAGTGAGTAACAGGCCACTGGTTGCCATGTCACTGTGGGGGCTCTGTCACAGTGGGCAGCAGGTCAGTTGTGGCCATGTCACTATGGTTCCATCTCACAGTGGGCAGCAGGTCAGTGGTGGCCATGTCACTATGGGGGCTATGTCACAGTGGGCAGCAGGTCAGTGGTGGCCATGTCACAGTGAGCAACAGGCCACTGGTTGCCATGTCACTGTGAGGTCATGTCACAGTGGGCAGCAGGTCAGTTGCGGCCATGTCACTATGGGTCCATGTCACAGTGGGCAGCATATCAGTGGTGGCCATGTCACTATGGGAGCTATGTCACATTGGGTAGCAGGTCAGTGGTGGCCATGTCACAGTGAGTAACAGGCCACTGGTTTCCCTGTCACTGTGGGGGCTATGTCACAGTGGGAAGCAGGTCAGTGGTGGCCATGTCACTATGGGGGCCATACCACAGTGTGCAGCAGGTCAGTAGTGGCCACGTCACTGTGGGGCCATGTCACAGTGTGCAGCCAATCAGTGATGGGCATGTCACAGTGTGCAACAGGCCACAGGTGACCATGTCACTGTGGGGGCTATGTCATAGTGGGCAGCAGATCAGTGGTGGCCATGTCACTATGGGGGCCATGTCACAGTGGGCAGAAGGTCAGTGGTGGCCATGTCACTATGGGGGCCATGTCACAGTGGGCAGCTGGTCAGTAGTGGCCACGTCACTGTGGGGCCATGTCACAGTGTGCAGCAGGTCAGTGATGGCCATGTCACAGTGAGCAACAGGCCACTGGTTGCCATGTCACTGTGTGGTCTATGTCACAGTGGGCAGCAGGTCAGTGCTGGCCATGTCACTGTGGGGGCCATGTCACAGTGGGCAGCAGGTCAGTAGAGGCCATGTCACTGTGAGGTCATGTCACAGTGTGCAGCAGGTCAGTGGTGGCCATGTCACAGTGAGCAACAGGCCACTGGTTGCCATGTCACTGTGGGGGCTATGTCACAGTGGGCAGCAGGTCAGTTGTGGCCATGTCACTATGGGGGCCGTGTCACAGTGGGCAGCAGGTCAGTGGTGGCCATGTCACTATGGGGGCCATGTCACTGTGGGCAGCAGCTCAGTAGTTGCCACGTCACTGAGGGGCCATGTCACAGTGTGCAGCAGGTCAGTGATGGCCATGTCACAGTAAGCAAGAGGCCACTCGTTGCCATGTCACTGTGGGGGATATGTTACAGTGGGCAGCAGGTCATTGCTGGCCATGTCATTATGGTGGCCATGTCACAGTGTGCAGCAGGTCAGTGGTGGCCATGTCACTATGGGGGCCATGTCACAGTGGGTAGCAGGTCAGTGGTGGCCATGTCACTATGGGGGCCATGTCACAGTGGGCAGCATGTCAGTGGTGGCCATGTCACTATGGGGGCTATGTCACATTGGGCAGCAGGTCAGTGGTGGTCATATCACTGTGAGGTCATGTCACAGTGGGCAGCAGGCCACTGGTTGCCATGTCACTGTGGGGTCTATGTCACAGTGGGCAGCAGGTCAGTGGTGGCCATGTCACTATGGGGGCCATGTCACTGTGGGCAGCAGCTCAGTTGTGGCCATGTCACTGTGAGGTCATGTCACAGTGTGCAGCAGGTCAGTGGTGGCCATGTCACAGTGAGCAACAGGCCACTGGTTGCCATGTCACTGTGGGGGCTATGTCACAGTGGGCAGCAGGTCAGTGGTGGCCATGTCACTATGGGGGCCATGTCACAGTGGGCAGCAGGTCAGTGGTGGCCATGTCCCTGTGAGGTCATGTCACAGTGTGCAGCAGGTCAGTGGTGGCCATGTCACAGTGAGAATCAGGCCACTGGTTGCCATGTCACTGTGGCGCTATGTCACAGTGGGCAGCAGGTCAGTGGTGGCCATGTCACTATGGGGGCCGTGTCACAGTGGGCAGCAGGTCAGTGGTGGCCATGTCACTATGGGGGCCATGTCACTGTGGGCAGCAGGTCAGTAGTTGCCACGTCACTGAGGGGCCATGTCACAGTGTGCAGCAGGTCAGTGATGGCCATGTCACAGTAAGCAAGAGGCCACTCGTTGCCATGTCACTGTGGGGGATATGTCACAGTGGGCAGCAGGTCAGTGCTGGCCATGTCATTATGGTGGCCATGTCACTATGGGGGCCATGTCACAGTGGGCAGCTGGTCAGTAGTGGCCACGTCACTGTGGGGCCATGTCACAGTGTGCAGCAGGTCAGTGATGGCCATGTCACAGTGAGCAACAGGCCACTGGTTGCCATGTCACTGTGGGGTCTATGTCACAGTGGGCAGCAGGTCAGTGCTGGCCATGTCACTGTGGGGGCCATGTCACAGTGGGCAGCAGGTCAGTAGTGGCCATGTCACTGTGAGGTCATGTCACAGTGTGCAGCAGGTCAGTGGTGGCCATGTCACAGTGAGCAACAGGCCACTGGTTGCCATGTCACTGTGGGGGCTATGTCACAGTGGGCAGCAGGTCAGTTGTGGCCATGTCACTATGGGGGCCGTGTCACAGTGGGCAGCAGGTCAGTGGTGGCCATGTCACTATGGGGGCCATGTCACTGTGGGCAGCAGCTCAGTAGTTGCCACGTCACTGAGGGGCCATGTCACAGTGTGCAGCAGGTCAGTGATGGCCATGTCACAGTAAGCAAGAGGCCACTCGTTGCCATGTCACTGTGGGGGATATGTCACATTGGGCAGCAGGTCAGTGGTGGTCATGTCACTGTGAGGTCATGTCACAGTGGGCAGCAGGCCACTGGTTGCCATGTCACTGTGGGGTCTATATCACAGTGGGCAGCAGGTCAGTGGTGGCCATGTCACTATGGGGGCCATGTCACAGTGGGCAGCAGGTCAGTTGTGGCCATGTCACTGTGAGGTCATGTCACAGTGTGCAGCAGGTCAGTGGTGGCCATGTCACAGTGAGAATCAGGCCACTGGTTGCCATGTCACTGTGGGGGCTAAGTCAAAGTGGGCAGCAGGTCAGTGGTGGCCATGTCACTATGGGGGCCATGTCACAGTGGGCAGCAGGTCAGTGGTGGCCATGTCACTGTGAGGTCATGTCACAGTGTGCAGCAGGTCAGTGGTGGCCATGTCACAGTGAGAATCAGGCCACTCGTTGCCATGTCACTGTGGGGGATATGTCACAGTGGGCAGCAGGTCAGTGGTGGCCATGTCACTATGGGGGCCATGTCACAGTGGGCAGCATGTCAGTGGTGGCCATGTCACTATGGGTCCATGTCATAGTGGGCAGCATGTCAGTGGTGGCCATGTCACTATGGGAGCTATGTCACATTGGGTAGCAGGTCAGTGGTGGCCATGTCACTATGGGGCCATGTCACAGTTTGCAGCAGGTCAGTGGTGGCCATGTCACAGTGAGCAACAGGCCACTCGTTGCCATGTCACTGTGGGGGCTATGTCACAGTGTGCAGCAGGTCAGTGGTGGCCATGTCACTATGGGGGCCATGTCACAGTGGGCAGCAGGTCAGTGGTGGCCATGTCACTATGGGGGCCATGTCACAGTGCGCAGCAGGTCAGTAGTGGCCACGTCACTGTGGGGCCATGTCACAGTGTGCAGCAGGTCAGTGATGGCCATGTCACAGTGAGTAACAGGCCACTGGTTGCCATGTCACTGTGGGGCCTATGTCACAGTGGGCAGCAGGTCAGTTGTGGCCATGTCACTATGGGTCCATGTCACAGTGGGCAGCAGGTCAGGGTGGCCATGTCACTATGGGGGCTATGTCACATTGGGCAGCTCGTCAGCGGTGGCCATGTCACTGTGAGGTCATGTCACAGTGTGCAGAAGGTCAGTGGTGGCCATGTCACAGTGAGCAACAGGCCACTGGTTGCCATGTCACTGTGGGGCCTATGTCACAGTGGGCAGCAGGTCAGTTGTGGCCATGTCACTATGGGTCCATGTCACAGTGGGCAGCAGGTCAGGGTGGCCATGTCACTATGGGGGCTATGTCACATTGGGCAGCTCGTCAGCGGTGGCCATGTCACTGTGAGGTCATGTCACAGTGTGCAGAAGGTCAGTGGTGGCCATGTCACAGTGAGCAACAGGCCACTGGTTGCCATGTCACTGTGGGGGCTATGTCACAGTGGGAAGCAGGTCAGTGCTGGCCATGTCACTATGGGGGCCATGTCACAGTGGGCAGCAGGTCAGTGGTGGCCATGTCACTATAGGGGCCATGTCACAGTGGGCAGCAGGTCAGTGGTAGCCATGTCACTAGGGGGGCTATGTCACATTGGGCAGCAGGTCAGTGGTGGTCATGTCACTGTGAGGTCTATGTCACAGTGTGCAGCAGGCCACTGGTTGCCATGTCACTGTGGGGTCTATGTCACAGTGGGCAGCAGGTCAGTGGTGGCCATGTCACTATGGGGGCCATGTCACAGTGGGCAGCAGGTCAGTGGTGGCCATGTCTCTGTGAGGTCATGTCACAGTGTGCAGCAGGTCAGTGGTGGCCATGTCACAGTGAGCAACAGGCCACTGGATGCCATGTCACTGTGGGGGCTATGTCACAGTGGGCAGCAGGTCAGTGATGGCCATGTCACTATGGGGGCCATGTCACAGTGTGCAGCAGGTCAGTGGTGGCCATGTCACAGTGAGAAACAGGCCACTGGTTGCCATGTCACTGTGGGGGCTATGTCACAGTGGGCAGCATGTCAGTGGTGCCCATGTAACTGTGGGGGCCATGTCACAGTGGGCAGCATGTCAGTGCTGGCCAGGTCACTATGGGGGCCATGTCACAGTGGTCAGCGGATCAGTGGTGGCCATGTCACTGTGGGGACCATGTCACAGTGTGCAGCAGGTCAGTAGTGGCCACGTCACGGTGGGGCCATATCACAGTGTGCAGCAGGTCAGTGATGGGCATGTCACAGTGAGCAACAGGCCACAGGTGGCCATGTCACTGTGGGGGCTATGTCACAGTGGGCAGCAGGTCAGTGGTGGCCATGTCACTATGGGGGCCATGTCACAGTGGGCAGCAGGTCAGTAGTGGCCACGTCACTGTGGGGCCATGTCACAGTTTGCAGCAGGTCAGTGATGGCCATGTCACAGTGAGCAACAGGCCACTGGTTGCCATGTCACTGTGGGGGCTATGTCACAGTGGGCAGCAGGTCAGTGGTGGCCTTGTCACAGTGAGTAAGAGGCCACTGGTTGCCATGTCACTGTGGGGGCTATGTCAAGGTGGGCAGCATGTCAGTGGTGCCCATGTCACTATGGGGGCCATGTCATAGTGGGCAGCATGTCAGTGGTGGCCAGGTCACTATGGGGGCCATGTCACATTGGGCAGCAGGTCAGTTGTGGCCATGTCACTATCTGTCCATGTCACAGTGGGCAGCATGTCAGTGCTGGCCATGTCACTATGGGGGCCATGTCACAGTGCGCAGCAGGTCAGTGGTGGCCATGTCACTATGGGGGCCATGTCACATTGGGCAGCAGGTCAGTGGTGTCCATGTCACTATTGGGGCCATGTCACTGTGGGCAGCAGGTCAGTAGTTGCAACGTCACTGTGGGGCCATGTCACAGTGTGCAGCAGGTCAGTGCTGGCCATGTCGCTATGGGGGCCATGTCACAGTGGGCAGCAGGTCAGTGGTGGCCATGTCACTATGGGGGCCATGTCACAGTGTGCAGCAGGTCAGTAGTGGCCACGTCACTGTGGGGCCATGTCACAGTGTGCAGCAGGTCAGTGATGGCCATGTTACAGTGAACAACAGGCCACTGGTTGCCATGTCACTGTGGTGGCTATGTCACAGTGGGAAGCAGGTCGGTGGTGGCCATCTCACTATGGGGGCCATGTCACAGTGGGCAGCAGGTCAGTGCTGGCCATGTCACTATGGGGGCCATGTTACAGTGGGCAGCAGGTCAGTGGTGGCCATGTCACTATGGGGGCTATGTCACATTGGGTAGCAGGTCAGTGGTGGCCATGTCACTGTGAGGTCATGTCACAGTAGGCAGCAGGTCATTGGTGGCCATGTCACAGTGAGCAACAGGCCACTGGTTGCCATGTCAGTGTGGGGGCTATGTCACAGTGCGCAGCAGGTCAGTGGTGGCCATGTCACTATGGGAGCCATGTCACAGTGGGCAGCAGGCCACTGGTTGCCATGTCAGTGTGGGGGCTATGTCACAGTGGGCAGCAGGTCAGTGGTGGCCATGTCACTATGGGGGCCATGTCACAGTGGGCAGGAGGTCAATGCTGGCCATGTCACTATGGGTCCATGTCACAGTGGGCAGCAGGTCAGTGGTGGCCATGTCACTATGGGGGTTATGTCACAGTGGGCAGCTGGTCAGGGTGGCCATGTCACTGTGAGGTCATGTCACAGTGTGCAGCAGGTCAGTGGTGGCCATGTCACAGTGAGTAACAGGCCACTGGTTGCCATGTCAATGTGGGGGCTAAGTCACAGTGTGCAGCAGGACAGTTGTGGCCATGTCACTATGGGTCCATGTCACAGTGGGCAGCAGGTCAGTGGTGGTCATGTCACTATGCGGGCTATGTCACAGTGGGCAGCTGCTCAGTGGTGGCCATGTCACTGTGCGGTCATGTCACAGTGTGCAGCAGGTCAGTGGTCGCCATGTCACAGTGAGCAACAGGCCACTGGTTGCCATGTCACTGTGGGGGCTATGTCACAGTGGGCAGCAGGTCAGTGGTGGCCATGTCACTATGGGGGCCATGTCACAGTGGGCAGCAGGTCAGTGGTAGCCATGTCACTATGGGGGCCATGTCACAGTGGGCAGCAGGTCAGTAGTTGCCATGTCACTGTGAGGTCATGTCACAGTGGGCAGCAGGTCAGTGGTGGCCATGTCACAATGAGCAACAGGCCACTGGTTGCCATGTCACTGTGGGGGCTATGTCACAGTGGGAAGCAGGTCACTGCTGGCCATGTCACTATGGGGGCCATGTCACAGTCGGCAGCAGGTCGGTGTTGGCCATGTCACTGTGGGGGCCATATCACAGTGGCAGCAGTAGTGGTGGCCACCTCACTGTGGGGCCATGTCACAGTGTGCAGCAGGTCAGTGATGGCCATGTCACAGTGAGCAACAGGCCACTGGTTGCCATGTCACTGTGGGGGCTATGTCAAGGTGGGCAGCAGGTCAGTGGTGGCCATGTCACTATGGGGGCCATGTCACAATGGGCAGCAGGTCAGTGGTGTCCATGTCACTATGGGGGCCATGTCACTGTGGGCAGCAGGTCAGTAGTTGCCACGTCACTGTGGGGCCATGTCACAGTGTGCAGGAGGTCAGTGATGGCCATGTCACAGTGAGCAAGAGGCCACTGGTTGCCATGTCACTGTGGGGGCTATGTCACAGTGGGCAGCAGGTCAGTAGTGGCCATGTCACTGTGAGGTCATGTCACAGTGTGCAGCAGGTCAGTGGTGGCCATGTCACAGTGAGCAACAGGCCACTGGTTGCCATGTCACTGTGGGGGCTATGTCACAGTGGGAAGCAGGTCACTGCTGGCCATGTCACTATGGGGGCCATGTCACAGTGGGCAGCAGGTCGGTGGTGGCCATGTCACTATGGGGGCCATGTCACAGTGGCAGAAGGTCAGTAGTGGCCACCTCACTGTGGGGCCATGTCACAGTGTGCAGCAGGTCAGTGATGGCCATGTCACAGTGAGCAACAGGCCACTGGTTGCCATGTCACTGTGGGGGCTATGTCACAGTGGGCAGCAGGTGAGTGCTGGCCATGTCACTATGGGGGCCATGTCACAGTGGGCAGCAGGTCAGTGGTGGCCATGTCATTGTGGGGGCCATGTCACAGTGGGCAGCAGGTCAGTAGTGGCCATGTCACAGTGAGCAACAGGCCACTGGTTGCCATGTCACTGTGGGGGCTATGTCACAATGGGAAGCAGGTCACTGCTGGCCATATCACTATGGAGGCCATGTCACAGTGGTCAGCAGGTCAGTGGTGGCCTTGTCACTATGGGGGCCATGTCACAGTGGCACCAGGTCAGTAGTGGCCACATCACTGTGGGGCCATGTCACAGTGTGGAGCAGGTCAGTGATGGCCATGTCACAGTGAGTAACAGGCCACTCGTTGCCATGTCACGTTGGGGGCTATGTCAAAGTGGGCAGCAGGTCTGTGGTGGCCAGGTCACTGTGGGGCTATGTCACAGTGGTCAGCGGATCAGTGGTGGCCATGTCACTCTGGGTCCATGTCACAGTGGGCAGCAGGTCAGTGGTGGCCATGTCACTATGGGGGCCATGTCACATTGGGCAGCAGGTCAGTAGTGGCCACGTCACTGTGGGGCCATGTCACAGTGTGCAGCAGGTCAGTGATGGCCATGTCACAGTGAGCAACAGGCCACAGGTGGCCATGTCACTGTGGGGGCTATGTCACAGTGTGCAGCAGGTCAGTGGTAGCCATGTCACAGTGAGCAACAGGCCACTGGTTGCCATGTCACTGTGGGGGCTATGTCACAGGGGGCAGCAGGTCAGTGGTGGCCATGTCACTATGAGGGCCATACCACAGAGTGCAGCAGGTCAGTGGTGGCCATGTCACAGTGAGAAACAGGACACTGGTTGCCATGTCACTGTGGGGGCTAAATCACAGTGGGCAGCATGTCAGTGGTGGCCAGGTCACTATGGGGGCCATGTCACAGTGGGTAGCAGGTCAGTGGTGGCCAGGTCACTGTGGGGCTATGTCACAGTGGTCAGCGGATCAGTGGTGGCCATGTCACTATGGGTCCATGTCACCGTGGGCAGCAGGTCAGTGGTGGCCATGTAACTATGGGGGCCATGTGACAGTGGGCAGCAGGTCAGTGGTGGCCATGTCACTATGTGGGCTATTTCACATTGGGCAGCTGGTCAGTGGTGGCCATGTCACTGTGGGGGCTATGTCACAGTGTGCAGCAGGTCAGTGATTGCCATGTCACAGTGAGCAACAGGCCACTGGTTGCCATGTCACTGCGGGGGCTATGTCACAGTGGGCAGCAGGTCAGTGGTGGCCATGTCACTATGAGGGCCATACCACAGTGTGCAGCAGGTCAGTAGTGGCCACGTCACTGTGGGGCCATGTCACAGTGTGCAGCAGGTCAGTGATGGGCATCTCACAGTGAGCAACAGGCCACAGGTGGCCATGTCACTGTGCGGGCTATGTCACAGTGGGCAGCAGGTCAGTGGTGGCCATGTCACTATGGGGGCCATGTCACAGTTGGCAGCAGGTCAGTGGTGCCCATGTCACTATGGGGGCCATGTCACAGCGGGCAGCAGGTCAGTAGTGGCCACGTCACTGTGAGGTCATGTCACAGTGTGCAGCAGGTCAGTGGTGGCCATGTCACAGTGAGCAACAGGCCACTGGTTGCCATGTCACTGTGGGGGCTATGTCACAGTGGGCAGCAGGTCAGTGGTGGACATGTCACTATGGGGGCCATACCACAGTGTGCAGCAGGTCAGTAGTGGCCACCTCACTGTGGGGCCATGTCACAGTGTGCAGCAGGTCAGTGATGGCCATGTCACAGTGAGCAACAGGCCACAGGTGGCCATGTCACTGTGGGGGCTATGTCACAGTGGGCAGCAGGTCAGTGGTGGCCATGTCACTATGGGGGCCATGTCACAGTGGGCAGCAGGTCAGTAGTGGCCACGTCACTGTGGGGCCATGTCACAGTGGGCAGCAGGTCAGTGGTGGCCATGTCACTATGGGGGCCATACCACAGTGTGCAGCAGGTCAGTAGTGGCCACCTCACTGTGGGGCCATGTCACAGTGTGCTGCAGGTCAGTGATGGCCATGTCACAGTGAGCAACAGGCCACAGGTGGCCATGTCACTGTGGGGGCTATGTCACAGTGGGCAGCAGGTCAATGGTGGCCATGTCACTGTGGGGGCCATGTCACAGTGGGCAGCAGGTCAGTGGTGGCCATGTCAATATGGGGGCCATGTCACAGTGGGCAGCAGGTCAGTAGTGGCCACGTCACTGTGGGGCCATGTCACAGTGTGCAGCAGGTCAGTGATGGCCATGTCACAGTGAGCAACAGGCCACTGGTGGCCATGTCACTGTGGGGGCTATGTCACAGTGGGCAGCAGGTCAGTGCTGGCCATGTCACTGTGGGGGCTATGTCACAGTGGGCAGCAGGTCAGTTGTGGCCGAGTCTCTATGGGGGCCATGTCACAGTGGGCAGCATGTCAGTGGTGCCCATGTCATTATGGGGGCCATGTCACAGTGGTCAGCGGATCAGTCGTGGCCATGTCACTGTTGGGACCGTGTCACAGTGGGCAGCAGGTCAGTTGTGGCCATGTCACTATGGGTCCATGTCACAGTGTGCAGCAGGTCAGTGGTGGCCATGTCATTATGGGGGCTATGTCACATTGGGCAGCAGGTCAGTGGTGGCCATGTCACTGTGAGGTCATGTCACAGTGTGCAGCAGGTCAGTGGTGGCCATGTCACAGTGAGCAACAGGCCACTGGTTGCCATGTCACTATGGGGGCTATGTCACAGTGGCAGCATGTCAGTGGTGGCCAGGTCACTATGGGGGCCATGTCACAGTGGGTAGCAGGTCAGTGGTGGCCAGGTCACTGTGGGGCTATGTCACAGTGGTCAGCGGATCAGTGGTGGCCATGTCACTATGGGTCCATGTCACAGTGCGCAGCATGTCAGTGGTGGCCATGTCACTATGGGAGCTATGTCACATTGGGTAGCAGGTGAGTGGTGGCCATGTCACTGTGGGGCCATGTCACAGTTTGCAGCATGTCAGTGGTGGCCATGTCACTGTGGGGCCATGTCACAGTGTGCAGCAGGTCAGTGATGGGCATGTCACAGTGAGCAAAGGCCACAGGTGGCCATGTCACTGTGGGGGCTATGTCACAGTGGGCAGCAGGTCAGTAGTGGCCACTTCACTGTGGGGCCATGTCACAGTGTGCAGCAGGTCAGTGATGGCCATGTCACAGTGAGCAACAGGCCACTGGTTGCCATGTCACTGTGGGGGCTATGTCACAGTGGGCAGCAGGTCAGTGCTGGCCATGTCACTGTGGGGGCCATGTCACAGTGGCAGCAGGTCAGTTGTGGCCATGTCACTGTGAGGTCATGTCACAGTGTGCAGCAGGTCAGTGGTGGCCATGTCACAGTGAGCAACAGGCCACTGGTTGCCATGTCACTGTGGGGGCTATGTCACAGTGGGCAGCAGGTCAGTGCTGGCGATGTCACTATGGGGGCTATGTCACAGTGGGCAGCAGGTCAGTTGTGGCCGAGTCTCTATGGGGGCCATGTCACAGTGGGCAGCAGGTCAGTGGTGGTCATGTCACTGTGAGGTCATGTCACAGTGAGCAACAGGCCACTGGTTGCATGTCACTGTGGGGTCTATGTCACAGTGGGCAGCAGGTCAGTGGTGGCCATGTCACTATGGGTGCCATGTCAAGTGGGCAGCAGGTCAGTAGTGGCCATGTCACTGTGAGGTCATTTCACAGTCTGCAGCAGGTCAGTGGTGGCCATGTCACAGTGAGCAACAGGCCACTGGTTGCCATGTCACTGTGGGGTCTATGTCACAGTGGCAGCAGGTCAGTAGTGGCCACATCACTGTGGGGCCATGTCACAGTGTGCAGCAGGTCAGTGATGGCCATGTCACAGTGAGTAACAGGCCACTGGTTCCCATGTCACGTTGGGGGCTATGTCACAGTGGGCAGCATGTCAGTGGTGGCCAGGTCACTATGGGGGCCATATCACAGTGGGTAGCAGGTCAGTGGTGGCCAGGTCACTGTGGGGCTATGTCACAGTGGTCAGCGGATCAGTGGTGGCCATGTCACTATGGGTCCATGTCACAGTGGGCAGCAGGTCAGTGGTGGCCATGTCACTATGGGGGCCATGTCACAGTGGGCAGCAGGTCAGTAGTGGCCACGTCACTGTGGGGCCATGTCACAGTGTGCAGCAGGTCAGTGATGGCCATGTCACAGTGAGCAACAGGCCACAGGTGGCCATGTCACTGTGGGGGCTATGTCACAGTGGGCAGCAGGTCAGTGCTGGCCATGTCACTATGGGGGCCATGTCACAGTGTGCAGAAGGTCAGTGATGGCCATGTCACAGTGAGTAACAGGCCACTGGTTGCCATGTCACTGTGGGGGCTATGTCACAGTGGGCAGCAAGTCAGTTGTGGCCATGTAACTATGGGGGCCATGTCACAGTGGGCAGCAGGTCAGTGGTGGCCATGTCACTATGTGGGCTATGTCACATTGGGCAGCTGGTCAGTGGTGGCCATGTCACTGTGAGGTCATGTCACAGTGTGCAGCAGGTCAGTGACTGCCATGTCACAGTGAGCAACAGGCCACTGGTTGCCATGTCACTGTGGGGGCTATGTCACAGTGGGCAGCAGGTCAGTGGTGGCCATGTCACTATGAGGGCCATACCACAGTGTGCAGCAGGTCAGTAGTGGCCACGTCACTGTGGGGCCATGTCACAGTGTGCAGCAGGTCATTGATGGGCATCTCACAGTGAGCAACAGGCCACAGGTGGCCATGTCACTGTGCGGGCTATGTCACAGTGGGCAGCAGGTCAGTGGTGGCCATGTCACTATGGGGACCATGTCACAGTTGGCAGCAAGTCAGTGGTGGCCATGTCACTATGGGGGCCATGTCACAGCGGGCAGCAGGTCAGTAGTGGCCACGTCACTGTGAGGTCATGTCACAGTGTGCAGCAGGTCAGTGGTGGCCATATCACAGTGAGCAACAGGCCACTGGTTGCCATGTCACTGTGGGGGCTATGTCACAGTGGGCAGCAGGTCAGTGGTGGCCATGTCACTATGGGGGCCATACCACAGTGTGCAGCAGGTCAGTAGTGGCCACGTCACTGTGGGGCCATGTCGCAGTGTGCAGCAGGTCAGTGATGGGCATGTCACAGTGAGCAACAGGCCACAGGTGGCCATGTCACTGTGGGGGCTATGTCACAGTGGGCAGCAGGTCAGTGGTGGCCATGTCACAGTGAGCAACAGGCCACTGGTTGCCATGTCACTGTGGGGGCTATGTCACAGTGGGAAGCAGGTCACTACTGGCCATATCACTATGGAGGCCATGTCACAGTGTGCAGCAGGTCAGTGGTGGCCTTGTCACTATGGGTCCATGTCACAGTGGGCAGCAGGTCAGGGTGGCCATGTCACTATGGGGGCTATGTCACATTGGGCAGCAGGTCAGTGGTGGCCATGTCACTGTGAGGTCATGTCACAGTGTGCAGCAGGTCAGTGGTGGCCATGTCACAGTGAGCAACAGGCCACTGGTTGCCATGTCACTTTGGGGGCTATGTCACAGTGGACAGCAGGTCAGTGGTGGCCATGTCACTGTGAGGTCATGTCACAGTGTGCAGCAGGTCAGTGATTGCCATGTCACAGTGAGCAACAGGCCACTGGTTGCCATGTCACTGCGGGGGCTATGTCACAGTGGGCAGCAGGTCAGTGGTGGCCATGTCACTATGAGGGCCATACCACAGTGTGCAGCAGGTCAGTAGTGGCCACGTCACTGTGGGGCCATGTCACAGTGTGCAGCAGGTCAGTGATGGGCATCTCACAGTGAGCAACAGGCCACAGGTGGCCATGTCACTGTGCGGGCTATGTCACAGTGGGCAGCAAGTCAGTGGTGGCCATGTCACTATGGGGGCCATGTCACAGTTGGCAGCAGGTCAGTGGTGGCCATGTCACTATGGGGGCCATGTCACAGCGGGCAGCAGGTCAGTAGTGGCCACGTCACTGTGAGGTCATGTCACAGTGTGCAGCAGGTCAGTGGTGGCCATATCACAGTGAGCAACAGGCCACTGGTTGCCATGTCACTGTGGGGGCTATGTCACAGTGGGCAGCAGGTCAGTGGTGGCCATGTCACTATGGGGGCCATACCACAGTGTGCAGCAGGTCAGTAGTGGCCACCTCACTGTGGGGCCATGTCACAGTGTGCTGCAGGTCAGTGATGGCCATGTCACAGTGAGCAACAGGCCACAGGTGGCCATGTCACTGTGGGGGCTATGTCACAGTGGGCAGCAGGTCAATGGTGGCCATGTCACTGTGGGGGCCATGTCACAGTGGGCAGCAGGTCAGTGGTGGCCATGTCAATATGGGGGCCATGTCACAGTGGGCAGCAGGTCAGTAGTGGCCACGTCACTGTGGGGCCATGTCACAGTGTGCAGCAGGTCAGTGATGGCCATGTCACAGTGAGCAACAGGCCACTGGTGGCCATGTCACTGTGGGGGCTATGTCACAGTGGGCAGCAGGTCAGTGCTGGCCATGTCACTGTGGGGGCCATGTCACAGTGGGCAGCATGTCAGTGGTGCCCATGTCATTATGGGGGCCATGTCACAGTGGTCAGCGGATCAGTCGTGGCCATGTCACTGTTGGGACCGTGTCACAGTGGGCAGCAGGTCAGTTGTGGCCATGTCACTATGGGTCCATGTCACAGTGTGCAGCAGGTCAGTGGTGGCCATGTCATTATGGGGGCTATGTCACATTGGGCAGCAGGTCAGTGGTGGCAATGTCACTGTTAGGTCATGTCACAGTGTGCAGCAGGTCAGTGGTGGCCATGTCACAGTGAGTAACAGGCCACTGGTTGCCATGTCACTATGGGGGCTATGTCACAGTGGCAGCATGTCAGTGGTGGCCAGGTCACTATGGGGGCCATGTCACAGTGGGTAGCAGGTCAGTGGTGGCCAGGTCACTGTGGGGCTATGTCACAGTGGTCAGCGGATCAGTGGTGGCCATGTCACTATGGGTCCATGTCAGAGTGCGCAGCATGTCAGTGGTGGCCATGTCACTATGGGAGCTATGTCACATTGGGTAGCAGGTGAGTGGTGGCCATGTCACTGTGGGGCCATGTCACAGTTTGCAGCAGGTCAGTGGTGGCCATGTCACTGTGGGGCCATGTCACAGTGTGCAGCAGGTCAGTGATGGGCATGTCACAGTGAGCAACAGGCCACAGGTGGCCATGTCACTGTGGGGGCTATGTCACAGTGGGCAGCAGGTCAGTGGTGGCCATGTCACTGTGGGGGCCATGTCACAGTGGGCAGCAGGTCAGTAGTGGCCACTTCACTGTGGGGCCATGTCACAGTGTGCAGCAGGTCAGTGATGGCCATGTCACAGTGAGCAACAGGCCACTGGTTGCCATGTCACTGTGGGGGCTATGTCACAGTGGGCAGCAGGTCGGTGGTGGCCATGTCACTATGGGGGCCATGTCACAGTGGCAGCAGGTCAGTAGTGGCCACATCACTGTGGGGCCATGTCACAGTGTGCAGCAGGTCAGTGGTGGCCATGTCACTATGGGTCCATGTCACAGTGGGCAGCAGGTCAGTGGTGGTCATGTCACTGTGAGGTCATGTCACAGTGAGCAACAGGCCACTGGTTGCCATGTCACTGTGGGGTCTATGTCACAGTGGGCAGCAGGTCAGTGGTGGCCATGTCACTATGGGTGCCATGTCAAGTGGGCAGCAGGTCAGTGGTGGCCATGTCACTATGGGTCCATGTCACAGTGGGCAGCAGGTCAGTGGTGGCCATGTCACTGTGAGGTCATGTCACAGTGAGCAACAGGCCACTGGTTGCCATGTCACTGTGGGGTCTATGTCACAGTGGCAGCAGGTCAGTAGTGGCCACATCACTGTGGGGCCATGTCACAGTGTGCAGCAGGTCAGTGATGGCCATGTCACAGTGAGTAACAGGCCACTGGTTCCCATGTCACGTTGGGGGCTATGTCACAGTGGGCAGCAGGTCAGTTGTGGTCATGTCACTATGGGTCCATGTCACAGTGGGCAGCAGGTCAGGGTGGCCATGTCACTATGGGGGCTATGTCACATTGGGCAGCAGGTCAGTGGTGGCCATGTCACTGTGAGGTCATGTCAGAGTGTGCAGCAGGTCAGTGGTGGCCATGTCACAGTGAGCAACAGGCCACTGGTTGCCATGTCACTTTGGGGGCCATGTCACAGTGGGAAGCAGGTCAGTGGTGGCCATGTCACTATGGGGGCCATGTCACAGTGGGCAGCAGGTCAGTGGTTTCCATGTCACTATGGGGGCCATGTCACTGTGGGCAGCAGTTCAGTAGTTGCCACGTCACTGTGGGGCCATGTCACAGTGTGCAGCAGGTCAGTGATGGCCATGTCACAGTGAGCAAGAGACCACTGGTTGCCATGTCACTGTGGGGGATATGTCAAAGTGGGAAGCAGTTCAGTGGTGGCCATGTCACTATGGGGGCCATGTCACAGTGGGCAGCAGGTCAGTGGTGGCCATGTCACTTTGAGGTCATGTCACAGTGTGCAGGAGTTCAGTGTTGGCCATGTCACAGTGAGAAACAGGCCACTGGTTGCCATGTCACTGTGGGGGCTAAATCACAGTGGGCAGCATGTCAGTGGTGGCCAGGTCACTATGGGGGCCATATCACAGTGGGTAGCAGGTCAGTGGTGGCCAGGTCACTGTGGGGCTATGTCACAGTGGTCAGCGGATCAGTGGTGGCCATGTCACTATGGGTCCATGTCACAGTGGGCAGCAGGTCAGTGGTGGCCATGTCACTATGGGGGCCATGTCACAGTGGGCAGCAGGTCAGTAGTGGCCACGTCACTGTGGGGCCATGTCACAGTGTGCAGCAGGTCAGTGATGGCCATGTCACAGTGAGCAACAGGCCACAGGTGGCCATGTCACTGTGGGGGCTATGTCACAGTGGGCAGCAGGTCAGTGCTGGCCATGTCACTATGGGGGCCATGTCACAGTGTGCAGAAGGTCAGTGATGGCCATGTCACAGTGAGTAACAGGCCACTGGTTGCCATGTCACTGTGGGGGCTATGTCACAGTGGGCAGCAAGTCAGTTGTGGCCATGTAACTATGGGGGCCATGTCACAGTGGGCAGCAGGTCAGTGGTGGCCATGTCACTATGTGCGCTATGTCACATTGGGCAGCTGGTCAGTGGTGGCCATGTCACTGTGAGGTCATGTCACAGTGTGCAGCAGGTCAGTGATTGCCATGTCACAGTGAGCAACAGGCCACTGGTTGCCATGTCACTGTGGGGGCTATGTCACAGTGGGCAGCAGGTCAGTGGTGGCCATGTCACTATGAGGGCCATACCACAGTGTGCAGCAGGTCAGTAGTGGCCACGTCACTGTGGGGCCATGTCACAGTGTGCAGCAGGTCAGTGATGGGCATCTCACAGTGAGCAACAGGCCACAGGTGGCCATGTCACTGTGCGGGCTATGTCACAGTGGGTAGCAGGTCAGTGGTGGCCATGTCACTATGGGGGCCATGTCACAGTTGGCAGCAAGTCAGTGGTGGCCATGTCACTATGGGGGCCATGTCACAGCAGGCAGCAGGTCAGTAGTGGCCACGTCACTGTGAGGTCATGTCACAGTGTGCAGCAGGTCAGTGGTGGCCATATCACAGTGAGCAACAGGCCACTGGTTGCCATGTCACTGTGGGGGCTATGTCACAGTGGGCAGCAGGTCAGTGGTGGCCATGTCACTATGGGGGCCATACCACAGTGTGCAGCAGGTCAGTAGTGGCCACGTCACTGTGGGGCCATGTCGCAGTGTGCAGCAGGTCAGTGATGGGCATGTCACAGTGAGCAACAGGCCACATGTGGCCATGTCACTGTGGGGGCTATGTCACAGTGGCAGGAGGTCAGTAGTGGCCACATCACTGTGGGGCCATGTCACAGTGTGCAGCAGGTCAGTGGTGGCCATATCACAGTCAGTAACAGGCCACTGGTTGCCATGTCACTGTGCGGGCTATGTCACAGTGGGCAGCAGGTCAGTTGTGGCCATGTCACTATGGGTCCATGTCACAGTGGGCAGCAGGTCACGGTGGCCATGTCACTGTGAGGTCATGTCACAGTGAGCAACAGGCCACTGGTTGCCATGTCACTGTGGGGGCTATGTCACAGTGGGAAGCAGGTAACTGCTGGCCATATCACTATGGAGGCCATGTCACAGTGGTCAGCAGGTCTGTGGTGGCCTTGTCACTATGGGGGCCATGTCACAGTGGCACCAGGTCAGTAGTGGCCAAATCACTGTGGGGCCATGTCACAGTGTGGAACAGGTCAGTGATGGCCATGTCACAGTGAGTAACAGGCCACTGGTTGCCATGTCACGTTGGGGGCTATGTCACAGTGGGCAGCAGGTCAGTTGTGGCCATGTCACTATGGGTCCAAGTCACAGTGGGCAGCATGCCAGGGTGGCCATGTCACTATGGGGGCTATGTCACATTGGGCAGCAGGTCAGTGGTGGCCATGTCACTGTGAGGTCATGTCACAGTGTGCAGCAGGTCAGTGATGGGCATGTCACAGTGAGCAACAGGCCACTGGTTGCCATGTCAGTGTGGGGGCTATATCACAGTGGGCAGCAGGTCAGTGGTGGCCATGTCACTATGGGGGCCATGTCACAGTGGGCAGCAGGTCAGTGGTGTCCATGTCACTATGGGGGCCATGTCACTGTGGGCAGCAGTTCAGTAGTTGCCACATCACTGTGGGGCCATGTCACAGTGTGCAGCAGGTCAGTGATGGCCATGTCACAGTGAGCAAGAGGCCACTGGTTGCCATGTCACTGTGGGGACTATGTCACAGTGGGCAGCAGTTCAGTGGTGGCCATGTCACTATGGGGGCCATGTCACAGTGGGCAGCAGGTCAGTGGTGGCCATGTCACTTTGAGGTCATGTCACAGTGTGCAGCAGGTCAGTGGTGGCCATGTCACAGTGAGAAACAGGCCACTGGTTGCCATGTCACTGTGGGGGCTAAATCACAGTGGGCAGCATGTCAGTAGTGGCCAGGTCACTATGGGGGCCATGTCACAGTGGGTAGCAGGTCAGTGGTGGCCAGGTCACTGTGGGGCTATGTCACAGTGGTCAGCGGATCAGTGGTGGCCATGTCAATGTGGGGTCCATGTCACAGTGGGCAGCAGGCCAGTGGTGGACATGTCACTATGGGGGCCATGTCACAGTGTGCAGCAGGTCAGTAATGGCCATGTCACAGTGAGCAACAGGCCACAGGTGGCCATGTCACTGTGGGGGCTATGTCACAGTGGGCAGCAGGTCAGTGGTGGCCATGTAACTATGGGGCCATGTCACAGTGTGCAGCAGGTCAGTGATGGGCATGTCACAGTGAGCAACAGGCCACTGGTGGCCATGTCACTGTGGGGGCTATGTCACAGTGGGCAGCAGGTCAGTGGTGGCCATGTCACTATGGGGGCCATGTCACAGTGGGCAGCAGGTCAGTGGTGGCCATGTCACTATGGGGGCCATGTCACAGTGGGCAGCAGGTCAGTAGTGGCCACGTCACTGTGGGGCCATGTCACAGTGTGCAGCAGGTCAGTGATGGCCATGTCACAGTGAGCAACAGGCCTCTGGTGGCCATGTCACTGTGGGGGCTATGTCACAGTGGGCAGCAGGTCAGTGCTGGCCATGTCACTGTGGGGGCCATGTCACAGTGGGCAGCAGGTCAGTAGTGGCCATGTCACTGTGAGGTCATGTCACAGTGTGCAGGAGGTCAGTGGTGGCCATGTCACAGTGAGCAACAGGACACTAGTTGCCATGTCACTGTGGGGGCTATGTCACAGTGGGAAGCAGGTCAGTGCTGGCCTTGTCACTATGGGGGCCATGTCACAGTGGGCAGCAGGTCAGTGCTGGCCTTGTCACTATGGGGGCCATGTCACAGTGGCAGCAGATCAGTAGTGGCCACATCACTGTGGGGCCATGTCACAGTGTGCAGCAGGTCAGTGATGGCCATGTCACAGTGAGTAACAGGCCACTGGTTGCCATGTCACGTTGGGGGCTATGTCACAGTGGGCAGCAGGTCAGGGTGGCCATGTCACTATGGGGGCTATGTCACATTGGGCAGCAGGTCAGTGGTGGCCATGTCACTGTGAGGTCATGTCACAGTGTGCAGCAGGTCAGTGGTGGCCATGTCACAGTGAGCAACAGGCCACTGGTTGCCATGTCACTGTGGGGGCTATGTCACAGTGGGCAGCAGGTCAGTTGTGGCCAAGTCACTATGGCGGCTATGTCACAGTGGCAGCAGGTCAGTAGTGGCCACGTCACTGTGGGGCCATGTCACAGTGTGCAGCAGGTCAGTGATGGCCATGTCACAGTGAGCAACAGGCCACTGGTTGCCATGTCACTGTGGGGGCCATGTCACAGTGTGCAGCAGGTCAGTGGTGCCCATGTCACAGTGAGCAACAAGCCACTGGTTGCCATGTCACTGTGGGGGCTATGTCACAGTGGGAAGCAGGTCGCTGCTGGCCATATCACTATGGGGGCAATGTCACAGTGGGCAGCAGGGCGGTGGTGGCCATGTCACTATGGGGGCCATGTCACAGTGGCAGCAGGTCAGTAGTGGCCACCTCACTGTGGGGCCATGTCACAGTGTGCAGCAGGTCAGTGATGGCCATGTCACAGTGAGCAACAGGCCACTGGTTGCCATGTCACTGTGGGGGCTATGTCACAGTGGGCAGCAAGTCAGTTGTGGCCATGTAACTATGGGGGCCATGTCACAGTGGGCAGCAGGTCAGTGGTGGCCATGTAACTATGGGGGCCATGTCACAGTGGGCAGCAGGTCAGTGGTGGCCATGTCACTATGGGGGCCATGTCACAGTGGGCAGCAGGTCAGTGCTGGCCATGTCACTGTGGGGGCCATGTCACATTGGGCAGCAGGTCAGTAGTGGCCACGTCACTGTGGGGCCATGTCACAGTGTGCAGCAGGTCAGTGATGGCCATTTCACAGTGAGTAACAGGCCACTGGTTGCCATGTCACTGTGGGGGCTATGTCACAGTGGGCAGCAGGTCAGTTGTGGCCATGTCACTATGGGGGCCATGTCACAGTGGGCAGCAGGTCAATGGTGGCCATGTCACTATGTGGGCTATGTCACATTGGGCAGCTGGTCAGTCATGGCCATGTCACTGTGAGGTCATGTCACAGTGTGCAGCAGGTCAGTGATTGCCATGTCACAGTGAGAAACAGGCCACTGGTTGCCATGTCACTGTGGGGGCTATGTCACAGTGGGCAGCAGGTCAGTGGTGGCCATGTCACTATGGGCGCCATACAACAGTGTGCAACAGGTCAGTAGTGGCCACGTCACTGTGGGGCCATGTCGCAGTGTGAAGCAGGTCAGTGGTGGCCATGTCACTATGGGGGCCATGTCACAGTGGGCAGTAGGTCAGTGGTGGCCATGTCACTATAGGGGCCATGTCACGTGGGCAGCAGTTCAATAGTGGCCACGTCACTGTGGGGCCATGCCACAGTGTGCAGCAGGTCAGTGATGGCCATGTCACTGTGGGGGCCATGTCACAGTGGGCAGCAGGTCAGGGTGGCCATGTCACTATGGGGGCCATGTCACAGTCGGCAGCAGGTCAGTGGTGGTCATGTCACTGTGAGGTCATGTCACAGTGTGCAGAAGGTCAGTGGTGGCCATTTCACAGTGAGCAGCAGGCCACTTGTTGCCATGTCACTATGGGGGCTATGTCTCAGTGGGAAGCAGGTCAGTGGTGGCCATGTCCCTGTGGGGGCTATGTCACAGTGGGCAGCAGGTCAGTTGTGGCAATGTCACTATGGGTCCATGTCACACTGGGCAGCAGGTCAGGGTGGCCATGTCACTATGGGGGCTATCTCACATTGGGTAGCTGGTCAGTGGTGGCCATGTCACTGTGAGGTCATGTCACAGTGTGCAGAAGGTCAGTGGTGGCCATTTCACAGTGAGCAGCAGGCCACTTGTTGCCATGTCACTGTGGGGGCTATGTCTCAGTGGGAAGCAGGTCAGTGGTGGCCATGTCACTATGGGGGTCATGTCACAGTGGGCAGCAGGTCAGTGGTGGCCATGTCACTATGGGGGCCATGTCACAGTGGTCAGCAGGTCAGTGGTGGTCATGTCACTGTGAGGTCATGTCACAGTGTGCAGCAGGCCACTGTTTGCCATGTCACTGTGGGGTCTATGTCACAGTGGGCAGCAGGTCAGTGGTGGCCATGTCACTATGGGGGCCATGTCACAGTGGGCAGCAGTTCAGTTGTGGCCATGTCACTATGGGTCCATGTCACAGTGGGCAGCATGTCAGTGGTGGCCATGTCACTATGGGAGCTATGTCACATTGGGTAGCAGGTCAGTGGTGGCCATGTCACTGTGGGGCCATGTCACAGTTTGCAGCATGTCAGTGGTGGCCATGTCACAGTGAGCAACAGGCCACTGGTTGTCATGTCACTGTGGGGGCTATGTCACAGTGGGCAGCAGGTCAGTGGTGGCCATGTCACTATGGGGGCCATACCATAGTGTGCAGCAGGTCAGTAGTGGCCACGTCACTGTGGGGCAATCTCACAGTGTGCAGCAGATCAGTGATGAGCATGTCACAGTGAGCAACAGGCCACTGGTTGCCATGTCAGTGTGGGGGCTATGTCACAGTGGGCGGCAGGTCAGTGGTGGCCATGTCACAATGGGAGCCATGTCACAGTGGGCAGCAGGCCACTGGTTGCCATGTCAGTGTGGGGGCTATGTCACAGTGGGCAGCAGGTCAGTGGTGGCCATGTCACTATGGGGGCCATGTCACAGTGGGCAGCAGGTCAGTGGTGGCCATGTCACAGTGAGCAACAGGCCACTGGTTGCCATGTCACTGTGTGGGCTATGTCACAGTGGGCAGCAGGTCAGTTGTGGCCATGTCACTATGGGGGCCATGTCACAGTGGGCAGCAGGTCAGTGGTGGCCATGTCACTGTGAGGTCATGTCACAGCGTGCAGCATGTCAGTGGTGCCCATGTCACTATGGGGGCCATGTCACAGTGGGCAGCATGTCAGTGGTGGCCAGGTCACTATGGGGGCCATGTCACAGTGAGTAACAGCCCACTGGTTGCCATGTCAATGTGGGGACTAAGTCACAGTGTGCATCAGGTCAGTTGTGGCATTGTCACTATGGGTCCATGTTACAGTGGGCAGCAGGTCTGTGGTGGTCATGTCACTATGGGAGATATGTCACAGTGGGCAGCTGGTCAGTGGTGGCCATGTCACTGTGAGGTCATGTCACAGTGTGCAGCAGGTCAGTGGTGGCCATGTCACAGTGAGCAACAGGCCACTGGTTGCCATGTCACTGTGGAGTCTATGTCACAGTGGGCAGCAGGTCAGTGGTGGCCATGTCACTATGGGGGCCATGTCACAGTGTGCAGCAGGTCAGTGGTGGCCATGTCACTATGTGGGTCATGTCACAGTGGGCAGCAGGTCAGTAGTGGCCACGTCACTGTGGGGCCATGTCATGGTGTGCAGCAGGTCAGTGATGGCCATGTCACAGTGAGCAACAGGCCACTGGTTGCCATGTAACTGTGGGTGCTATGTCACAGTGGGTAGCAGGTCAGTGGTGTCCAGGTCACTGTGGGGCTATGTCACAGTGGTCAGCGGATCAGTGGTGGCCATGTCACTGTGGGGACCATGTCACAGTGGGCAGCAGGTCAGTTGTGGCCATGTCACTATGGGTCCATGTCACAGTGGGCAGCATATCAGTGGTGGCCATGTCACTATGGGAGCTATGTCACATTGGGTAGCAGGTCAGTGGTGGCCCTGTCACTGTGGGGCCATGTCACAGTTTGCAACAGGTCAGTCGTGGCCATGTCACAGTGAGCAACAGGCCACTGGTTGCCATGTCACTGTGGGGGCTATGTCACAGTGGGCAGCAGGTCAGTGGTGGCCATGTAACTATGGGGGCCATGTCACAGTGGGCAGGAGGTCAGTGGTGGCCATGTCACTATGGGGGCCATGTCACAGTGGGCAGAAGGTCAGTAGTGGCCACGTCACTCTGGGGCCATTTCACAGTGTGCAGCAGGTCAGTGATGGCCATGTCACAGTGAGCAACAAGCCACTGGTTGCCATGTCACTGAGGGGGCTATGTCACAGTGGGCAGCAGGTCAGTGCTGGCCATGTCACTGTGGGGGCCATGTCACACTGAACAACAGGCCACTGGTTGCCATGTCACTGTGGGGGCCATGTTACAGTGGGCAGCAGGTCAGTAGTGGCCATGTCACTGTGAGGTCATGTCACAGTGTGCAGCAGGTCAGTGGTGGCCATGTCACAGTGAGCAACAGGCCACTGGTTGCCATGTCACTGTGGGGGCTATGTCACAGTGGGAAGCAGGTCACTGCTGGCCATGTCACTATGGGGGCCATGTCACAGTGGGCAGCAAGTCGGTGGTGGCCATATCACTATGGGGGCCATGTCACAGTGGCAGCAGGTCAGTAGTGGCCACCTCACTGTGGGGCCATGTCACAGTGTGCAGCAGGTCAGTGATGGCAATGTCACAGTGAGCAACAGGCCACTGGTTGCCATGTCACGTTGGGGGCTATGTCACAGTGGGAAGCAGGTCACTGCTGGCCATGTCACTATGGGGGCCATGTCACAGTGGGCAGCAGGTCAGTGGTGGCCTTGTCACTATGGGGTCCATGTCACAGTGGCAGCAGGTCAGTAGTGGCCACATCACTGTGAGGTCATGTCACAGTGGGCAGCAGGTCAGTGGTGGCCATGTCACAGTGAGCAACAGGCCACTGGTTGCCATGTCACGTTGGGGGCTATGTCACAGTGGGCAGCAGGTCAGTTGTGGCCATGTCACTATGGTCCATGTCACAGTGGGCAGCAGGTCAGTGGTGTCCATGTCACTATGGGGGCCATGTCACAGTGAACAACAGGCCACTGTTTGCCATGTCACTGTGGGGGCCATGTCACAGTGGGCAGCAGATCAGTTGTGGCCATGTCACTGTGAGGTCATGTCACAGTGTGCAGCAGGTCAGTGGTGGCCATGTCACAGTGAGCAACAGGCCACTGGTTGCCATGTCACTGTGGGGGCTATGTCACAGTGGGAAGCAGGTCACTGCTGGCCATGTCACTATGGGGGCCATGTCACAGTGGGCAGCAGGTCGGTGGTGGCCATGTCACTATGGGGGCCATGTCACAGTGGCAGCAGGTCAGTAGTGGCCACCTCACTGTGGGGCCATGTCACAGTGTGCAGCAGGTCAGTGATGGCCATGTCACAGTGAGCAACAGGCCACTGGTTGCCATGTCACTGTGGGGGCCATGTCACTGTGGGCAGCAGGTCAGTAGTTGCCATGTCACTGTGACGTCATGTCACAGTGTGCATCAGGTCAGTGGTGGCCATGTCACAGTGAGCAACAGGCCACTGGTTGCCATGTCACTGTGGGGGCTATGTCACAGTGGGAAACAGGTCACTGCTGGCCATGTCACTATGGGGGCCATGTCACAGTGGGCAGCAGGTCGGTTGTGGCCATGTCACTATGGGGGCCATGTCACAGTGGCAGCAGGTCAGTAGTGGCCACCTCACTGTGGGGCCATGTCACAGTGTGCAGCAGGTCAGTGATGGCCATGTCACAGTGAGCAACAGGCCACTGGTTGCCATGTCAATGTGGGGGCTATGTCACAGTGGGCAGCAGGTCAGTGGTGGCCATGTCACTATGGTGTCCATGTCACAGTGGGCAGCAGGTCAGTGGTGGCCATGTCACTATGGGGGCCATGTCACAGTGTGCAGCAGGTCAGTGGTGGCCATGTCACTATGTGGGTCATGTCACAGTGGGCAGCAGGTCAGTAGTGGTCACGTCACTGTGGGGCCATGTCATGGTGTGCAGCAGGTCAGTGATGGCCATGTCACAGTGAGCAACAGGCCACTGGTTGCCATGTAACTGTGGGTGCTATGTCACAGTGGGAAGCAGATCACTGCTGGCCATGTCACTATGGGGGCCATGTCACAGTGGGCAGCAGGTCGGTGGTGGCCATGTCTCTATGGGGGCTATGTCACAGTGGCAGCAGGTCAGTAGTGGCCATCTCACTGTGGGGCCATGTCACAGTGTGCAGCAGGTCAGTGATGGCCATGTCACAGTGAGCAAAATGCCACTGGTTGCCATGTCACTGTGGGGGCCATGTCACTGTGGGCAGCAGGTCAGTAGTTGCCATGTCACTGTGAGGTCATGTCACAGTGGGCAGCAGGTCAGTGGTGGCCATGTCACAGTGAGCAACAGGCCACTGGTTGCCATGTCACGTTGGGGGCTATGTCACAGTGGGCAGCAGGTCAGTTGTGGCCATGTCACTATGGTCCATGTCACAGTGGGCAGCAGGTCAGTGGTGTCCATGTCACTATGGGGGCCATGTCACAGTGAACTACAGGCCACTGGTTGCCATGTCACTGTGGGGGCCATGTTACAGTGGGCAGCAGGTCAGTGGTGGCCATGTCACTGTGAGGTCATGTCACAGTGTGCAGCAGGTCAGTGGTGGCCATGTCACAGTGAGCAACAGGCCACTGGTTGCCATGTCACTTTGGGGGCTATGTCACAGTGGGAAGCAGGTCAGTGGTGGCCATGTCACTATGGGGGCCATGTCACAATGGGCAGCAGGTCAGTGGTTTCCATGTCACTATGGGGGCCATGTCACTGTGGGCAGCAGTTCAGTAGTTGCCACGTCACTGTGGGGCCATGTCACAGTGTGCAGCAGGTCAGTGATGGCCATGTCACAGTGAGCAAGAGACCACTGGTTGCCATGTCACTGTGGGGGATATGTCACAGTGGGCAGCAGTTCAGTGGTGGCCATGTCACTATGGGGGCCATGTCACAGTGGGCAGCAGGTCAGTGGTGGCCATGTCACTTTGAGGTCATGTCACAGTGTGCAGGAGGTCAGTGGTGGCCATGTCACAGTGAGAAACAGGCCACTGGTTACCATGTCACTGTGGGGGCTAAATCACAGTGGGCAGCATGTCAGTGGTGGCCAGGTCACTATGGGGGCCATGTCACAGTGGGTAGCAGGTCAGTGGTGGCCAGGTCACTGTGGGGCTATGTCACAGTGGTCAGCGGATCAGTGGTGGCCATGTCACTATGGGTCCATGTCACAGTGGGCAGCAGGTCAGTGGTGGCCATGTCACTATGGGGGCATGTCACAGTGGGCAGCAGGTCAGTAGTGGCCACGTCACTGTGGGGCCATGTCACAGTGTGCAGCAGGTCAGTGATGGCCATGTCACAGTGAGCAACAGGCCACAGGTGGCCATGTCACTGTGGGGGCTATGTCACAGTGGGCAGCAGGTCAGTGCTGGCCATGTCACTATGGGGGCCATGTCACAGTGTGCAGAAGGTCAGTGATGGCCATGTCACAGTGAGTAACAGGCCACTGGTTGCCATGTCACTATGGGGGCTATGTCACAGTGGGCAGCAAGTCAGTTGTGGCCATGTAACTATGGGGGCCATGTCACAGTGGGCAGCAGGTCAGTGGTGGCCATGTCACTATGTGGACTATGTCACATTGGGCAGCTGGTCAGTGGTGGCCATGTCACTGTGAGGTCATGTCACAGTGTGCAGCAGGTCAGTGATTGCCATGTCACAGTGAGCAACAGGCCACTGGTTGCCATGTCACTGTGGGGGCTATGTCACAGTGGGCAGCAGGTCAGTGGTGGCCATGTCACTATGAGGGCCATACCACAGTGTGCAGCAGGTCAGTAGTGGCCACGTCACTGTGGGGCCATGTCACAGTGTGCAGCAGATCAGTGATGAGCATCTCACAGTGAGCAACAGGCCACAGGTGGCCATGTCACTGTGGGGGCTATGTCACAGTGGGCAGCAGGTCAGTGGTGGCCATGTCACTATGGGGGCCATGTCACAGTTGGCAGCAAGTCAGTGGTGGCCATGTCACTATGGGGGCCATGTCACAGCGGGCAGCAGGTCAGTAGTGGCCACGTCACTGTGAGGTCATGTCACAGTGTGCAGCAGGTCAGTGGTGGCCATATCACAGTGAGCAACAGGCCACTGGTTGCCATGTCACTGTGGGGGCTATGTCACAGTGGGCAGCAGGTCAGTGGTGGCCATGTCACTATGGGGGCCATACCACAGTGTGCAGCAGGTCAGTAGTGGCCACGTCACTGTGGGGCCATGTCGCAGTGTGCAGCAGGTCAGTGATGGGCATGTCACAGTGAGCAACAGGCCACAGGTGGCCATGTCACTGTGGGGGCTATGTCACAGTGGCAGGAGGTCAGTAGTGGCCACATCACTGTGGGGCCATGTCACAGTGTGCAGCAGGTCAGGGTGGCCATGTCACTGTGAGGTCATGTCACAGTGAGCAACAGGCCACTGGTTGCCATGTCACTGTGGGGGCTATGTCACAGTGGGAAGCAGGTAACTGCTGGCCATATCACTATGGAGGCCATGTCACAGTGGTCAGCAGGTCTGTGGTGGCCTTGTCACTATGGGGGCCATGTCACAGTGGCACCAGGTCAGTAGTGGCCACATCACTGTGGGGCCATGTCACAGTGTGGAACAGGTCAGTGATGGCCATGTCACAGTGAGCAACAGGCCACTGGTTGCCATGTCACGTTGGGGGCTATGTCACAGTGGGCAGCAGGTCAGTTGTGGCCATGTCACTATGGGTCCAAGTCACAGTGGGCAGCATGTCAGGGTGGCCATGTCACTATGGGGGCTATGTCACATTGGGCAGCAGGTCAGTGGTGGCCATGTCACTGTGAGGTCATGTCACAGTGTGCAGCAGGTCAGTGGTGGCCATGTCACAGTGAGCAACAGGCCACTGGTTGCCATGTCACAGTGGGGACTATGTCACAGTGGGCAGCAGTTCAGCGGTGGCCATGTCACTATGGGGGCCATGTCACAGTGGGCAGCAGGTCAGTGGTGGCCATGTCACTTTGAGGTCATGTCACAGTGTGCAGCAGGTCAGTGGTGGCCATGTCACAGTGAGAAACAGGCCACTGGTTGCCATGTCACTGTGGGGGCTAAATCACAGTGGGCAGCATGTCAGTAGTGGCCAGGTCACTATGGGGGCCATGTCACAGTGGGTAGCAGGTCAGTGGTGGCCAGGTCACTGTGGGGCTATGTCACAGTGGTCAGCGGATCAGTGGTGGCCATGTCAATCTGGGGTCCATGTCACAGTGGGCAGCAGGTCAGTGGTGGCCATGTCACTATGGGGGCCATGTCACAGTGGGAAGCAGGTCAGTAGTGGCCACGTCACTGTGGGGCCATGTCACAGTGTGCAGCAGGTCAGTAATGGCCATGTCACAGTGAGCAACAGGCCACAGGTGGCCATGTCACTGTGGGGGCTATGTCACAGTGGGCAGCAGGTCAGTGGTGGCCATGTAACTATGGGGCCATGTCACAGTGTGCAGCAGGTCAGTGATGGGCATGTCACAGTGAGCAACAGGCCACAGGTGGCCATGTCACTGTGGGGGCTATGTCACAGTGGGCAGCAGGTCAGTGGTGGCCATGTCACTATGGGGGCCATGTCACAGTGGGCAGCAGGTCAGTGGTGGCCATGTCACTATGGGGGCCATGTCACAGTGGGCAGCAGGTCAGTAGTGGCCACGTCACTGTGGGGCCATGTCACAGTGTGCAGCAGGTCAGTGATGGCCATGTCACAGTGAGCAACAGGACTCTGGTGGCCATGTCACTGTGGGGGCTATGTCACAGTGGGCAGCAGGTCAGTGCTGGCCATGTCACTGTGGGGGCCATGTCACAGTGGGCAGCAGGTCAGTAGTGGCCATGTCACTGTGAGGTCATGTCACAGTGTGCAGGAGGTCAGTGGTGGCCATGTCACAGTGAGCAACAGGACAATAGTTGCCATGTCACTGTGGGGGCTATGTCACAGTGGGAAGCAGGTCACTGCTGGCCATGTCACTATGGGGGCCATGTCACAGTGTGCAGCAGGTCAGTGCTGGCCTTGTCACTATGGGGGCCATGTCACAGTGGCAGCAGATCAGTAGTGGCCACATCACTGTGGGGCCATGTCACAATGTGCAGCAGGTCAGTGATGGCCATGTCACAGTGAGTAACAGGCCACTGGTTGCCATGTCACGTTGGGGGCTATGTCACAGTGGGCAGCAGGTCAGGGTGGCCATGTCACTATGGGGGCTATGTCACATTGGGCAGCAGGTCAGTGGTGGCCATGTCACTGTGAGGTCATGTCACAGTGTGCAGCAGGTCAGTGGTGGCCATGTCACAGTGAGCAACAGGCCACTGGTTGCCATGTCACTGTGGGGGCTATGTCACAGTGGGCAGCAGGTCAGTTGTGGCCAAGTCACTATGGCGGCCATGTCACAGTGGCAGCAGGTCAGTAGTGGCCACCTTACTGTGGGGCCATGTCACAGTGTGCAGCAGGTCAGTGATGGCCATGTCACAGTGAGCAACAGGCCACTGGTTGCCATGTCACTGTGGGGGCCATGTCACAGTGTGCAGCAGGTCAGTGATGGCCATGTCACAGTGAGCAACAGGCCACTGGTTGCCATGTCAGTGTGGGGGCTATGTCACAGTGGGCAGCAAGTCAGTTGTGGCCATGTAACTATGGGGCCATGTCACAGTGGGCAGCAGGTCAGTGGTGGCCATGTAACTATGGGGGCCATGTCACAGTGGGCAGCAGGTCAGTAGTGGCCAGGTCACTATGGGGGCCATGTCACAGTGGGTAGCAGGTCAGTGGTGGCCAGGTCACTGTGGGGCTATGTCACAGTGGTCAGCGGATCAGTGGTGGCCATGTCAATGTGGGGTCCATGTCACAGTGGGCAGCAGGTCAGTAGTGGCCACGTCACTGTGGGGCCATGTCACAGTGTGCAGCAGGTCAGTAATGGCCATGTCACAGTGAGCAATAGGCCACAGGTGGCCATGTCACTGTGGGGGCTATGTCACAGTGGGCAGCAGGTCAGTGGTGGCCATGTAACTATGGGGCCATGTCACAGTGTGCAGCAGGTCAGTGATGGGCATGTCACAGTGAGCAACAGGCCACAGGTGGCCATGTCACTGTGGGGGCTATGTCACAGTGGGAAGCAGGTCAGTGGTGGCCATGTCACTATGGGGGCCATGTCACAGTGGGCAGCAGGTCAGTGGTGGCCATGTCACTATGGGGGCCATGTCACAGTGGGCAGCAGGTCAGTAGTGGCCACGTCACTGTGGGGCCATGTCACAGTGTGCAGCAGGTCAGTGATGGCCATGTCACAGTGAGCAACAGGACTCTGGTGGCCATGTCACTGTGGGGGCTATGTCACAGTGGGCAGCAGGTCAGTGCTGGCCATGTCACTGTGGGGGCCATGTCACAGTGGGCAGCAGGTCAGTAGTGGCCATGTCACTGTGAGGTCATGTCACAGTGTGCAGGAGGTCAGTGGTGGCCATGTCACAGTGAGCAACAGGACAATAGTTGCCATGTCACTGTGGGGGCTATGTCACAGTGGGAAGCAGGTCACTGCTGGCCATGTCACTATGGGGGCCATGTCACAGTGGGCAGCAGGTCAGTGCTGGCCTTGTCACTATGGGGGCCATGTCACAGTGGCAGCAGATCAGTAGTGGCCACATCACTGTGGGGCCATGTCACAATGTGCAGCAGGTCAGTGATGGCCATGTCACAGTGAGTAACAGGCCACTGGTTGCCATGTCACGTTGGGGGCTATGTCACAGTGGGCAGCAGGTCAGGGTGGCCATGTCACTATGGGGGCTATGTCACATTGGGCAGCAGGTCAGTGGTGGCCATGTCACTGTGAGGTCATATCACAGTGTGCAGCAGGTCAGTGGTGGCCATTTCACAGTGAGCAGCAGGCCACTGGTTGCCATGTCACTGTGGGGGCTATGTCTCAGTGGGAAGCAGGTCAGTGGTGGCCATGTCACTGTGGGGGCTATGTCACAGTGGGCAGCAGGTCAGTAGTGGCAATGTCACTATGGGTCCATGTCACACTGGGCAGCAGGTCAGGGTGGCCATGTCACTATGGGGTCTATCTCACATTGGGTAGCTGGTCAGTGGTGGCCATGTCACTGTGAGGTCATGTCACAGTTTGCAGAAGGTCAGTGGTGGCCATTTCACAGTGAGCAGCAGGCCACTTGTTGCCATGTCACTGTGGGGGCTATGTCTCAGTGGGAAGAAGGTCACTGGTGGCCATGTCACTATGGGGGTCATGTCACAGTGGGCAGCAGGTCAGTGGTGGCCATGTCATTATGGGGGCCATGTCACAGTGGTCAGCAGGTCAGTGGTGGCCATGTCACTATGGGGGCTATGTCACATTGGGCAGCAGGTCAGTGGTGGTCATGTCACTGTGAGGTCATGTCACAGTGTGCAGCAGGCCACTGTTTGCCATGTCACTGTGGGGTCTATGTCACAGTGGGCAGCAGGTCAGTGGTGGTCATGTCACTATGGGAGCTATGTCACAGTGGGCAGCTGGTCAGTGGTGGCCATGTCACTGTGAGGTCATGTCACAGTGTGCAGCAGGTCAGTGGTGGCCATGTCACAGTGAGCAACAGGCCACTGGTTGCCATGTCACTGTGGGGGCTATGTCACAGTGGGCAGCAGGTCAGTGGTGGCCATGTCACTATGGGGGCCATGTCACAGTGTGCAGCAGGTCAGTGGTGGCCATGTCACTATGTGGGTCATGTCACAGTGGGCAGCAGGTCAGTAGTGGCCACGTCACTGTGGGGCCATGTCATGGTGTGCAGCAGGTCAGTGATGGCCATGTCACAGTGAGCAACAGGCCACTGGTTGCCATGTAACTGTGGGTGCTATGTCACAGTGGGTAGCAGGTCAGTTGTGGCCATGTCATTATGGGTCCATGTCACAGTGGGCAGCATATCAGTGGTGGCCATGTCACTATGGGAGCTATGTCACATTGGGTAGCAGGTCAGTGGTGGCCCTGTCACTGTGGGGCCATGTCACAGTTTGCAACAGGTCAGTCGTGGCCATGTCACAGTGAGCAACAGGCCACTGGTTGCCATGTCACTGTGGGGGCTATGTCACAGTGGGCAGCAGGTCAGTGGTGGCCATGTAACTATGGGGGCCATGTCACAGTGGGCAGCAGGTCAGTGGTGGCCATGTCACTATGGGGGCCATGTCACAGTGGGCAGCAGGTCAGTAGTGGCCACGTCACTCTGGGGCCATTTCACAGTGTGCAGCAGGTCAGTGATGGCCATGTCACAGTGAGCAACAAGCCACTGGTTGCCATGTCACTGAGGGGGCTATGTCACAGTGGGCAGCAGGTCAGTGCTGGCCATGTCACTGTGGGGGCCATGTCACAGTGGGCAGCAGGTCAGTAGTGGCCATGTCACTGTGAGGTCATGTCACAGTGTGCAGCAGGTCAGTGGTGGCCATGTCACAGTGAGCAACAGGCCACTGGTTGCCATGTCACGTTGGGGGCTATGTCACAGTGGGCAGCAGGTCAGTGGTGGCCATGTCACTATGGGGCCATGTCACAGTGGGCAGCAGGTCAGTAGTGTCCATGTCACTATGGGGGCCATGTCACAGTGAACAACAGGCCACTGGTTGCCATGTCACTGTGGGGGCCATGTCACAGTGGGCAGCAGGTCAGTAGTGGCCATGTCACTGTGAGGTCATGTCACAGTGTGCAGCAGGTCAGTGGTGGCCATGTCACAGTGAGCAACAGGCCACTGGTTGCCATGTCACTGTGGGGGCTATGTCACAGTGGGCAGCAGGTCAGTGGTGGCCATGTCACTATGGGGGCCATGTCACAGTGGGCAGCAAGTCGGTGGTGGCCATGTCACTATGGGGGCCATGTCACAGTGGCAGCAGGTCAGTAGTGGCCACCTCACTGTGGGGCCATGTCACAGTGTGCAGCAGGTCAGTGGTGGCCATGTCACAGTGAGCAACAGGCCACTGCTTGCCATGTCACTGTGGGGGCCATGTCACAGTGGGCAGCATATCAGTAGTGGCCATGTCACTGTGAGGTCATGTCACAGTGTGCAGCAGGTCAGTGGTGGCCATGTCACAGTGAGCAACAGGCCACTGGTTGCCATGTCACTGTGGGCGCTATGTCACAGTGGGAAGCAGGTCACTGCTGGCCATGTCACTATGGGGGCCATGTCACAGTGGGCAGCAGGTCGGTGGTGGCCATGTCTCTATGGGGGCTATGTCACAGTGGCAGCAGGTCAGTAGTGGCCACCTCACTGTGGGGCCATGTCACAGTGTGCAGCAGGTCAGTGATGGCCATGTCACAGTGAGCAAAATGCCACTGGTTGCCATGTCACTGTGGGGGCCATGTCACTGTGGGCAGCAGGTCAGTAGTTGCCATGTCACTGTGAGGTCATGTCACAGTGGGCAGCAGGTCAGTGGTGGCCATGTCACAGTGAGCAACAGGCCACTGGTTGCCATGTCACTTTGGGGGCTATGTCACAGTGGGAAGCAGGTCAGTGGTGGCCATGTCACTATGGGGGCCATGTCACAATGGGCAGCAGGTCAGTGGTTTCCATGTCACTATGGGGGCCATGTCACTGTGGGCAGCAGTTCAGTAGTTGCCACGTCACTGTGGGGCCATGTCACAGTGTGCAGCAGGTCAGTGATGGCCATGTCACAGTGAGCAAGAGACCACTGGTTGCCATGTCACTGTGGGGGATATGTCACAGTGGGCAGCAGTTCAGTGGTGGCCATGTCACTATGGGGGCCATGTCACAGTGGGCAGCAGGTCAGTGGTGGCCATGTCACTTTGAGGTCATGTCACAGTGTGCAGGAGTTCAGTGTTGGCCATGTCACAGTGAGAAACAGGCCACTGGTTGCCATGTCACTGTGGGGGCTAAATCACAGTGGGCAGCATGTCAGTGGTGGCCAGGTCACTATGGGGGCCATGTCACAGTGGGTAGCAGGTCAGTGGTGGCCAGGTCACTGTGGGGCTATGTCACAGTGGTCAGCGGATCAGTGGTGGCCATGTCACTATGGGTCCATGTCACAGTGGGCAGCAGGTCAGTGGTGGCCATGTCACTATGGGGGCATGTCACAGTGGGCAGCAGGTCAGTAGTGGCCACGTCACTGTGGGGCCATGTCACAGTGTGCAGCAGGTCAGTGATGGCCATGTCACAGTGAGCAACAGGCCACAGGTGGCCATGTCACTGTGGGGGCTATGTCACAGTGGGCAGCAGGTCAGTGCTGGCCATGTCACTATGGGGGCCATGTCACAGTGTGCAGAAGGTCAGTGATGGCCATGTCACAGTGAGTAACAGGCCACTGGTTGCCATGTCACTATGGGGGCTATGTCACAGTGGGCAGCAAGTCAGTTGTGGCCATGTAACTATGGGGGCCATGTCACAGTGGGCAGCAGGTCAGTGGTGGCCATGTCACTATGTGGACTATGTCACATTGGGCAGCTGGTCAGTGGTGGCCATGTCACTGTGAGGTCATGTCACAGTGTGCAGCAGGTCAGTGATTGCCATGTCACAGTGAGCAACAGGCCACTGGTTGCCATGTCACTGTGGGGGCTATGTCACAGTGGGCAGCAGGTCAGTGGTGGCCATGTCACTATGAGGGCCATACCACAGTGTGCAGCAGGTCAGTAGTGGCCACGTCACTGTGGGGCCATGTCACAGTGTGCAGCAGATCAGTGATGAGCATCTCACAGTGAGCAACAGGCCACAGGTGGCCATGTCACTGTGGGGGCTATGTCACAGTGGGCAGCAGGTCAGTGGTGGCCATGTCACTATGGGGGCCATGTCACAGTTGGCAGCAAGTCAGTGGTGGCCATGTCACTATGGGGGCCATGTCACAGCGGGCAGCAGGTCAGTAGTGGCCACGTCACTGTGAGGTCATGTCACAGTGTGCAGCAGGTCAGTGGTGGCCATATCACAGTGAGCAACAGGCCACTGGTTGCCATGTCACTGTGGGGGCTATGTCACAGTGGGCAGCAGGTCAGTGGTGGCCATGTCACTATGGGGGCCATACCACAGTGTGCAGCAGGTCAGTAGTGGCCACGTCACTGTGGGGCCATGTCGCAGTGTGCAGCAGGTCAGTGATGGGCATGTCACAGTGAGCAACAGGCCACAGGTGGCCATGTCACTGTGGGGGCTATGTCACAGTGGCAGGAGGTCAGTAGTGGCCACATCACTGTGGGGCCATGTCACAGTGTGCAGCAGGTCAGGGTGGCCATGTCACTGTGAGGTCATGTCACAGTGAGCAACAGGCCACTGGTTGCCATGTCACTGTGGGGGCTATGTCACAGTGGGAAGCAGGTAACTGCTGGCCATATCACTATGGAGGCCATGTCACAGTGGTCAGCAGGTCTGTGGTGGCCTTGTCACTATGGGGGCCATGTCACAGTGGCACCAGGTCAGTAGTGGCCACATCACTGTGGGGCCATGTCACAGTGTGGAACAGGTCAGTGATGGCCATGTCACAGTGAGCAACAGGCCACTGGTTGCCATGTCACGTTGGGGGCTATGTCACAGTGGGCAGCAGGTCAGTTGTGGCCATGTCACTATGGGTCCAAGTCACAGTGGGCAGCATGTCAGGGTGGCCATGTCACTATGGGGGCTATGTCACATTGGGCAGCAGGTCAGTGGTGGCCATGTCACTGTGAGGTCATGTCACAGTGTGCAGCAGGTCAGTGGTGGCCATGTCACAGTGAGCAACAGGCCACTGGTTGCCATGTCACAGTGGGGACTATGTCACAGTGGGCAGCAGTTCAGCGGTGGCCATGTCACTATGGGGGCCATGTCACAGTGGGCAGCAGGTCAGTGGTGGCCATGTCACTTTGAGGTCATGTCACAGTGTGCAGCAGGTCAGTGGTGGCCATGTCACAGTGAGAAACAGGCCACTGGTTGCCATGTCACTGTGGGGGCTAAATCACAGTGGGCAGCATGTCAGTAGTGGCCAGGTCACTATGGGGGCCATGTCACAGTGGGTAGCAGGTCAGTGGTGGCCAGGTCACTGTGGGGCTATGTCACAGTGGTCAGCGGATCAGTGGTGGCCATGTCAATCTGGGGTCCATGTCACAGTGGGCAGCAGGTCAGTGGTGGCCATGTCACTATGGGGGCCATGTCACAGTGGGAAGCAGGTCAGTAGTGGCCACGTCACTGTGGGGCCATGTCACAGTGTGCAGCAGGTCAGTAATGGCCATGTCACAGTGAGCAACAGGCCACAGGTGGCCATGTCACTGTGGGGGCTATGTCACAGTGGGCAGCAGGTCAGTGGTGGCCATGTAACTATGGGGCCATGTCACAGTGTGCAGCAGGTCAGTGATGGGCATGTCACAGTGAGCAACAGGCCACAGGTGGCCATGTCACTGTGGGGGCTATGTCACAGTGGGCAGCAGGTCAGTGGTGGCCATGTCACTATGGGGGCCATGTCACAGTGGGCAGCAGGTCAGTGGTGGCCATGTCACTATGGGGGCCATGTCACAGTGGGCAGCAGGTCAGTAGTGGCCACGTCACTGTGGGGCCATGTCACAGTGTGCAGCAGGTCAGTGATGGCCATGTCACAGTGAGCAACAGGACTCTGGTGGCCATGTCACTGTGGGGGCTATGTCACAGTGGGCAGCAGGTCAGTGCTGGCCATGTCACTGTGGGGGCCATGTCACAGTGGGCAGCAGGTCAGTAGTGGCCATGTCACTGTGAGGTCATGTCACAGTGTGCAGGAGGTCAGTGGTGGCCATGTCACAGTGAGCAACAGGACAATAGTTGCCATGTCACTGTGGGGGCTATGTCACAGTGGGAAGCAGGTCACTGCTGGCCATGTCACTATGGGGGCCATGTCACAGTGTGCAGCAGGTCAGTGCTGGCCTTGTCACTATGGGGGCCATGTCACAGTGGCAGCAGATCAGTAGTGGCCACATCACTGTGGGGCCATGTCACAATGTGCAGCAGGTCAGTGATGGCCATGTCACAGTGAGTAACAGGCCACTGGTTGCCATGTCACGTTGGGGGCTATGTCACAGTGGGCAGCAGGTCAGGGTGGCCATGTCACTATGGGGGCTATGTCACATTGGGCAGCAGGTCAGTGGTGGCCATGTCACTGTGAGGTCATGTCACAGTGTGCAGCAGGTCAGTGGTGGCCATGTCACAGTGAGCAACAGGCCACTGGTTGCCATGTCACTGTGGGGGCTATGTCACAGTGGGCAGCAGGTCAGTTGTGGCCAAGTCACTATGGCGGCCATGTCACAGTGGCAGCAGGTCAGTAGTGGCCACCTTACTGTGGGGCCATGTCACAGTGTGCAGCAGGTCAGTGATGGCCATGTCACAGTGAGCAACAGGCCACTGGTTGCCATGTCACTGTGGGGGCCATGTCACAGTGTGCAGCAGGTCAGTGATGGCCATGTCACAGTGAGCAACAGGCCACTGGTTGCCATGTCAGTGTGGGGGCTATGTCACAGTGGGCAGCAAGTCAGTTGTGGCCATGTAACTATGGGGCCATGTCACAGTGGGCAGCAGGTCAGTGGTGGCCATGTAACTATGGGGGCCATGTCACAGTGGGCAGCAGGTCAGTAGTGGCCAGGTCACTATGGGGGCCATGTCACAGTGGGTAGCAGGTCAGTGGTGGCCAGGTCACTGTGGGGCTATGTCACAGTGGTCAGCGGATCAGTGGTGGCCATGTCAATGTGGGGTCCATGTCACAGTGGGCAGCAGGTCAGTAGTGGCCACGTCACTGTGGGGCCATGTCACAGTGTGCAGCAGGTCAGTAATGGCCATGTCACAGTGAGCAATAGGCCACAGGTGGCCATGTCACTGTGGGGGCTATGTCACAGTGGGCAGCAGGTCAGTGGTGGCCATGTAACTATGGGGCCATGTCACAGTGTGCAGCAGGTCAGTGATGGGCATGTCACAGTGAGCAACAGGCCACAGGTGGCCATGTCACTGTGGGGGCTATGTCACAGTGGGAAGCAGGTCAGTGGTGGCCATGTCACTATGGGGGCCATGTCACAGTGGGCAGCAGGTCAGTGGTGGCCATGTCACTATGGGGGCCATGTCACAGTGGGCAGCAGGTCAGTAGTGGCCACGTCACTGTGGGGCCATGTCACAGTGTGCAGCAGGTCAGTGATGGCCATGTCACAGTGAGCAACAGGACTCTGGTGGCCATGTCACTGTGGGGGCTATGTCACAGTGGGCAGCAGGTCAGTGCTGGCCATGTCACTGTGGGGGCCATGTCACAGTGGGCAGCAGGTCAGTAGTGGCCATGTCACTGTGAGGTCATGTCACAGTGTGCAGGAGGTCAGTGGTGGCCATGTCACAGTGAGCAACAGGACAATAGTTGCCATGTCACTGTGGGGGCTATGTCACAGTGGGAAGCAGGTCACTGCTGGCCATGTCACTATGGGGGCCATGTCACAGTGGGCAGCAGGTCAGTGCTGGCCTTGTCACTATGGGGGCCATGTCACAGTGGCAGCAGATCAGTAGTGGCCACATCACTGTGGGGCCATGTCACAATGTGCAGCAGGTCAGTGATGGCCATGTCACAGTGAGTAACAGGCCACTGGTTGCCATGTCACGTTGGGGGCTATGTCACAGTGGGCAGCAGGTCAGGGTGGCCATGTCACTATGGGGGCTATGTCACATTGGGCAGCAGGTCAGTGGTGGCCATGTCACTGTGAGGTCATATCACAGTGTGCAGCAGGTCAGTGGTGGCCATTTCACAGTGAGCAGCAGGCCACTGGTTGCCATGTCACTGTGGGGGCTATGTCTCAGTGGGAAGCAGGTCAGTGGTGGCCATGTCACTGTGGGGGCTATGTCACAGTGGGCAGCAGGTCAGTAGTGGCAATGTCACTATGGGTCCATGTCACACTGGGCAGCAGGTCAGGGTGGCCATGTCACTATGGGGTCTATCTCACATTGGGTAGCTGGTCAGTGGTGGCCATGTCACTGTGAGGTCATGTCACAGTTTGCAGAAGGTCAGTGGTGGCCATTTCACAGTGAGCAGCAGGCCACTTGTTGCCATGTCACTGTGGGGGCTATGTCTCAGTGGGAAGAAGGTCACTGGTGGCCATGTCACTATGGGGGTCATGTCACAGTGGGCAGCAGGTCAGTGGTGGCCATGTCATTATGGGGGCCATGTCACAGTGGTCAGCAGGTCAGTGGTGGCCATGTCACTATGGGGGCTATGTCACATTGGGCAGCAGGTCAGTGGTGGTCATGTCACTGTGAGGTCATGTCACAGTGTGCAGCAGGCCACTGTTTGCCATGTCACTGTGGGGTCTATGTCACAGTGGGCAGCAGGTCAGTGGTGGTCATGTCACTATGGGAGCTATGTCACAGTGGGCAGCTGGTCAGTGGTGGCCATGTCACTGTGAGGTCATGTCACAGTGTGCAGCAGGTCAGTGGTGGCCATGTCACAGTGAGCAACAGGCCACTGGTTGCCATGTCACTGTGGGGGCTATGTCACAGTGGGCAGCAGGTCAGTGGTGGCCATGTCACTATGGGGGCCATGTCACAGTGTGCAGCAGGTCAGTGGTGGCCATGTCACTATGTGGGTCATGTCACAGTGGGCAGCAGGTCAGTAGTGGCCACGTCACTGTGGGGCCATGTCATGGTGTGCAGCAGGTCAGTGATGGCCATGTCACAGTGAGCAACAGGCCACTGGTTGCCATGTAACTGTGGGTGCTATGTCACAGTGGGTAGCAGGTCAGTTGTGGCCATGTCATTATGGGTCCATGTCACAGTGGGCAGCATATCAGTGGTGGCCATGTCACTATGGGAGCTATGTCACATTGGGTAGCAGGTCAGTGGTGGCCCTGTCACTGTGGGGCCATGTCACAGTTTGCAACAGGTCAGTCGTGGCCATGTCACAGTGAGCAACAGGCCACTGGTTGCCATGTCACTGTGGGGGCTATGTCACAGTGGGCAGCAGGTCAGTGGTGGCCATGTAACTATGGGGGCCATGTCACAGTGGGCAGCAGGTCAGTGGTGGCCATGTCACTATGGGGGCTATGTCACAGTGGGCAGCAGGTCAGTAGTGGCCACGTCACTCTGGGGCCATTTCACAGTGTGCAGCAGGTCAGTGATGGCCATGTCACAGTGAGCAACAAGCCACTGGTTGCCATGTCACTGAGGGGGCTATGTCACAGTGGGCAGCAGGTCAGTGCTGGCCATGTCACTGTGGGGGCCATGTCACAGTGGGCAGCAGGTCAGTAGTGGCCATGTCACTGTGAGGTCATGTCACAGTGTGCAGCAGGTCAGTGGTGGCCATGTCACAGTGAGCAACAGGCCACTGGTTGCCATGTCACGTTGGGGGCTATGTCACAGTGGGCAGCAGGTCAGTGGTGGCCATGTCACTATGGGGCCATGTCACAGTGGGCAGCAGGTCAGTAGTGTCCATGTCACTATGGGGGCCATGTCACAGTGAACAACAGGCCACTGGTTGCCATGTCACTGTGGGGGCCATGTCACAGTGGGCAGCAGGTCAGTAGTGGCCATGTCACTGTGAGGTCATGTCACAGTGTGCAGCAGGTCAGTGGTGGCCATGTCACAGTGAGCAACAGGCCACTGGTTGCCATGTCACTGTGGGGGCTATGTCACAGTGGGCAGCAGGTCAGTGGTGGCCATGTCACTATGGGGGCCATGTCACAGTGGGCAGCAAGTCGGTGGTGGCCATGTCACTATGGGGGCCATGTCACAGTGGCAGCAGGTCAGTAGTGGCCACCTCACTGTGGGGCCATGTCACAGTGTGCAGCAGGTCAGTGGTGGCCATGTCACAGTGAGCAACAGGCCACTGCTTGCCATGTCACTGTGGGGGCCATGTCACAGTGGGCAGCATATCAGTAGTGGCCATGTCACTGTGAGGTCATGTCACAGTGTGCAGCAGGTCAGTGGTGGCCATGTCACAGTGAGCAACAGGCCACTGGTTGCCATGTCACTGTGGGCGCTATGTCACAGTGGGAAGCAGGTCACTGCTGGCCATGTCACTATGGGGGCCATGTCACAGTGGGCAGCAGGTCGGTGGTGGCCATGTCTCTATGGGGGCTATGTCACAGTGGCAGCAGGTCAGTAGTGGCCACCTCACTGTGGGGCCATGTCACAGTGTGCAGCAGGTCAGTGATGGCCATGTCACAGTGAGCAAAATGCCACTGGTTGCCATGTCACTGTGGGGGCCATGTCACTGTGGGCAGCAGGTCAGTAGTTGCCATGTCACTGTGAGGTCATGTCACAGTGGGCAGCAGGTCAGTGGTGGCCATGTCACAGTGAGCAACAGGCCACTGGTTGCCATGTCACGTTGGGGGCTATGTCACAGTGGGCAGCAGGTCAGTTGTGGCCATGTCACTATGGTCCATGTCACAGTGGGCAGCAGGTCAGTGGTGTCCATGTCACTATGGGGGCCATGGCACAATGAACAACAGGCCACTGGTTGCCATGTCACTGTGGGGGCCATGTTACAGTGGGCAGCAGGTCAGTAGTGGCCATGTCACTGTGAGGTCATGTCACAGTGTGCAACAGGTCAGTGGTGGCCATGTCACAGTGAGCAACAGGCCACTGGTTACCATGTCACTGTGGGGGCTATGTCACAGTGGGAAGCAGGTCACTGCTGGCCATGTCACTATGGGGGCCATGTCACAGTGGGCAGCAAGTCGGTGGTGGCCATATCACTATGGGGGCCATGTCACAGTGGCAGCAGGTCAGTAGTGGCCACCTCACTGTGGGGCCATGTCACAGTGTGCAGCAGGTCAGTGATGGCAATGTTACAGTGAGCAACAGGCCACTGGTTGCCATGTCACGTTGGGGGCTATGTCACAGTGGGAAGCAGGTCACTGCTGGCCATGTCACTATGGGGGCCATGTCACAGTGGGCAGCAGGTCAGTGGTGGCCTTGTCACTATGGGGGCCATGTCACAGTGGCAGCAGGTCAGTAGTGGCCACATCACTGTGAGGTCATGTCACAGTGGGCAGCAGGTCAGTGGTGGCCATGTCACAGTGAGCAACAGGCCACTGGTTGCCATGTCACGGGGGCTATGTCACAGTGGGCAGCAGGTCAGTGGTGGCCATGTCACTATGGTCCATGTCACAGTGGGCAGCAGGTCAGTGGTGTCCATGTCACTATGGGGGCCATGTCACAGTGAACAACAGGCCACTGGTTGCCATGTCACTGTGGGGGCCATGTCACAGTGGGCAGCAGGTCAGTAGTGGCCATGTCACTGTGAGGTCATGTCACAGTGTGCAGAAGGTCAGTGGTGGCCATGTCACAGTGAGCAACAGGCCACTGTTTGCCATGTCACTGTGGGGGCCATGTCACAGTGGGCAGCAGATCAGTTGTGGCCATGTCACTGTGAGGTCATGTGACAGTGTGCAGCAGGTCAGTGGTGGCCATGTCACAGTGAGCAACAGGCCACTGGTTGCCATGTCACTGTGGGGGCTATGTCACAGTGGGAAGCAGGTCACTGCTGGCCATGTCACTATGGGGGCCATGTCACAGTGGGCAGCATGTCAGTGGTGGTCATGTCACTATGGGGGCTGTGTCACAGTGTGCAGCAGGTCAGTGGTGGCCATGTCACTATGGGGGTCATGTCACAGTGCGCAGCAGGTCAGTGGTAGCCATGTCACTATGGGGGTCATGTCACAGTGGGCAGCAGGTCAGTAGTGGCCACGTCACTGTGGGGCCATGTCATGGTGTGCAGCAGGTCAGTGATGGCCATGTCACAGTGAGCAACAGGCCACTGGTTGCCATGTAACTGTGGGTGCTATGTCACAGTGGGCAGCATGTCAGTGGTGCCCATGTCACTATGGGGGCCATGTCACAGTGGGCAGCATGTCAGTGGTGGCCAGGTCACTATGGGGGCCATGTCACAGTGGGTAGCAGTTCAGTGGTGGCCATGTCACTGTGGGGCTATGTCACAGTGGTCAGCGGATCAGTGGTGGCCATGTCACTGTGGGGACCATGTCACAGTGGGCAGCAGGTCAGTTGTGGCCATGTCACTATGGGTCCATGTCACAGTGGGCAGCATATCAGTGGTGGCCATGTCACTATGGGAGCTATGTCACATTGGGTAGCAGGTCAGTGGTGGCCATGTCACTGTGGGGCCATGTCACATTTTGCAGCAGGTCAGTAGTAGCCACGTCACTGTGGGGCCATGTCACAGTGTGCAGCAGGTCAGTGCTGGGCATGTCACAGTGAGCAACAGGCCACAGGTGGCCATGTCACTGTGGGGGCTATGTCACAGTGGGCAGCAGGTCAGTGGTGGCCATGTCACTATGGGGGCCATACCACAGTGTGCAGCAGGTCAGTAGTGGCCACGTCACTGTGGGGCCATGTCACAGTGTGCAGCAGGTCAGTGATGGGCATGTCACAGTGAGCAACAGGCCACAGGTGGCCATGTCACTGTGGGGGCTATGTCACAGTGGGCAGCAGGTCAGTGGTGGCCATGTCACTATGGGGGCCATGTCACAGTGGGCAGCAGGTCAGTAGTGGCCACGTCACTGTGGGGCCATTTCACAGTGTGCAGCAGGTCAGTGATGGCCATGTCACAGTGAGCAACAAGCCACTGGTTGCCATGTCACTGAGGGGGCTATGTCACAGTGGGCAGCAGGTCAGTGCTGGCCATGTCACTGTGGGGGCCATGTCACAGTGGGCAGCAGGTCAGTAGTGGCCATGTAACTGTGAGGTCATGTCACAGTGTGCAGCAGGTCAGTGGTGGCCATGTCACAGTGAGCAACAGGCCACTGGTTGCCATGTCACTGTGGGGGCTATGTCACACTGGGCAGCAGGTCAGGGTGGCCATGTCACTATGGGGTCTATCTCACATTGGGTAGCTGGTCAGTGGTGGCCATGTCACTGTGAGGTCATGTCACAGTTTGCAGAAGGTCAGTGGTGGCCATTTCACAGTGAGCAGCAGGCCACTTGTTGCCATGTCACTGTGGGGGCTATGTCTCAGTGGGAAGAAGGTCACTGGTGGCCATGTCACTATGGGGGTCATGTCACAGTGGGCAGCAGGTCAGTGGTGGCCATGTCATTATGGGGGCCATGTCACAGTGGTCAGCAGGTCAGTGGTGGCCATGTCACTATGGGGGCTATGTCACATTGGGCAGCAGGTCAGTGGTGGTCATGTCACTGTGAGGTCATGTCACAGTGTGCAGCAGGCCACTGTTTGCCATGTCACTGTGGGGTCTATGTCACAGTGGGCAGCAGGTCAGTGGTGGTCATGTCACTATGGGAGCTATGTCACAGTGGGCAGCTGGTCAGTGGTGGCCATGTCACTGTGAGGTCATGTCACAGTGTGCAGCAGGTCAGTGGTGGCCATGTCACAGTGAGCAACAGGCCACTGGTTGCCATGTCACTGTGGGGGCTATGTCACAGTGGGCAGCAGGTCAGTGGTGGCCATGTCACTATGGGGGCCATGTCACAGTGTGCAGCAGGTCAGTGGTGGCCATGTCACTATGTGGGTCATGTCACAGTGGGCAGCAGGTCAGTAGTGGCCACGTCACTGTGGGGCCATGTCATGGTGTGCAGCAGGTCAGTGATGGCCATGTCACAGTGAGCAACAGGCCACTGGTTGCCATGTAACTGTGGGTGCTATGTCACAGTGGGTAGCAGGTCAGTTGTGGCCATGTCATTATGGGTCCATGTCACAGTGGGCAGCATATCAGTGGTGGCCATGTCACTATGGGAGCTATGTCACATTGGGTAGCAGGTCAGTGGTGGCCCTGTCACTGTGGGGCCATGTCACAGTTTGCAACAGGTCAGTCGTGGCCATGTCACAGTGAGCAACAGGCCACTGGTTGCCATGTCACTGTGGGGGCTATGTCACAGTGGGCAGCAGGTCAGTGGTGGCCATGTAACTATGGGGGCCATGTCACAGTGGGCAGCAGGTCAGTGGTGGCCATGTCACTATGGGGGCCATGTCACAGTGGGCAGCAGGTCAGTAGTGGCCACGTCACTCTGGGGCCATTTCACAGTGTGCAGCAGGTCAGTGATGGCCATGTCACAGTGAGCAACAAGCCACTGGTTGCCATGTCACTGAGGGGGCTATGTCACAGTGGGCAGCAGGTCAGTGCTGGCCATGTCACTGTGGGGGCCATGTCACAGTGGGCAGCAGGTCAGTAGTGGCCATGTCACTGTGAGGTCATGTCACAGTGTGCAGCAGGTCAGTGGTGGCCATGTCACAGTGAGCAACAGGCCACTGGTTGCCATGTCACGTTGGGGGCTATGTCACAGTGGGCAGCAGGTCAGTGGTGGCCATGTCACTATGGGGCCATGTCACAGTGGGCAGCAGGTCAGTAGTGTCCATGTCACTATGGGGGCCATGTCACAGTGAACAACAGGCCACTGGTTGCCATGTCACTGTGGGGGCCATGTCACAGTGGGCAGCAGGTCAGTAGTGGCCATGTCACTGTGAGGTCATGTCACAGTGTGCAGCAGGTCAGTGGTGGCCATGTCACAGTGAGCAACAGGCCACTGGTTGCCATGTCACTGTGGGGGCTATGTCACAGTGGGCAGCAGGTCAGTGGTGGCCATGTCACTATGGGGGCCATGTCACAGTGGGCAGCAAGTCGGTGGTGGCCATGTCACTATGGGGGCCATGTCACAGTGGCAGCAGGTCAGTAGTGGCCACCTCACTGTGGGGCCATGTCACAGTGTGCAGCAGGTCAGTGGTGGCCATGTCACAGTGAGCAACAGGCCACTGCTTGCCATGTCACTGTGGGGGCCATGTCACAGTGGGCAGCATATCAGTAGTGGCCATGTCACTGTGAGGTCATGTCACAGTGTGCAGCAGGTCAGTGGTGGCCATGTCACAGTGAGCAACAGGCCACTGGTTGCCATGTCACTGTGGGCGCTATGTCACAGTGGGAAGCAGGTCACTGCTGGCCATGTCACTATGGGGGCCATGTCACAGTGGGCAGCAGGTCGGTGGTGGCCATGTCTCTATGGGGGCTATGTCACAGTGGCAGCAGGTCAGTAGTGGCCACCTCACTGTGGGGCCATGTCACAGTGTGCAGCAGGTCAGTGATGGCCATGTCACAGTGAGCAAAATGCCACTGGTTGCCATGTCACTGTGGGGGCCATGTCACTGTGGGCAGCAGGTCAGTAGTTGCCATGTCACTGTGAGGTCATGTCACAGTGGGCAGCAGGTCAGTGGTGGCCATGTCACAGTGAGCAACAGGCCACTGGTTGCCATGTCACGTTGGGGGCTATGTCACAGTGGGCAGCAGGTCAGTTGTGGCCATGTCACTATGGTCCATGTCACAGTGGGCAGCAGGTCAGTGGTGTCCATGTCACTATGGGGGCCATGGCACAATGAACAACAGGCCACTGGTTGCCATGTCACTGTGGGGGCCATGTTACAGTGGGCAGCAGGTCAGTAGTGGCCATGTCACTGTGAGGTCATGTCACAGTGTGCAACAGGTCAGTGGTGGCCATGTCACAGTGAGCAACAGGCCACTGGTTACCATGTCACTGTGGGGGCTATGTCACAGTGGGAAGCAGGTCACTGCTGGCCATGTCACTATGGGGGCCATGTCACAGTGGGCAGCAAGTCGGTGGTGGCCATATCACTATGGGGGCCATGTCACAGTGGCAGCAGGTCAGTAGTGGCCACCTCACTGTGGGGCCATGTCACAGTGTGCAGCAGGTCAGTGATGGCAATGTTACAGTGAGCAACAGGCCACTGGTTGCCATGTCACGTTGGGGGCTATGTCACAGTGGGAAGCAGGTCACTGCTGGCCATGTCACTATGGGGGCCATGTCACAGTGGGCAGCAGGTCAGTGGTGGCCTTGTCACTATGGGGGCCATGTCACAGTGGCAGCAGGTCAGTAGTGGCCACATCACTGTGAGGTCATGTCACAGTGGGCAGCAGGTCAGTGGTGGCCATGTCACAGTGAGCAACAGGCCACTGGTTGCCATGTCACGGGGGCTATGTCACAGTGGGCAGCAGGTCAGTGGTGGCCATGTCACTATGGTCCATGTCACAGTGGGCAGCAGGTCAGTGGTGTCCATGTCACTATGGGGGCCATGTCACAGTGAACAACAGGCCACTGGTTGCCATGTCACTGTGGGGGCCATGTCACAGTGGGCAGCAGGTCAGTAGTGGCCATGTCACTGTGAGGTCATGTCACAGTGTGCAGAAGGTCAGTGGTGGCCATGTCACAGTGAGCAACAGGCCACTGTTTGCCATGTCACTGTGGGGGCCATGTCACAGTGGGCAGCAGATCAGTTGTGGCCATGTCACTGTGAGGTCATGTGACAGTGTGCAGCAGGTCAGTGGTGGCCATGTCACAGTGAGCAACAGGCCACTGGTTGCCATGTCACTGTGGGGGCTATGTCACAGTGGGAAGCAGGTCACTGCTGGCCATGTCACTATGGGGGCCATGTCACAGTGGGCAGCATGTCAGTGGTGGTCATGTCACTATGGGGGCTGTGTCACAGTGTGCAGCAGGTCAGTGGTGGCCATGTCACTATGGGGGTCATGTCACAGTGCGCAGCAGGTCAGTGGTAGCCATGTCACTATGGGGGTCATGTCACAGTGGGCAGCAGGTCAGTAGTGGCCACGTCACTGTGGGGCCATGTCATGGTGTGCAGCAGGTCAGTGATGGCCATGTCACAGTGAGCAACAGGCCACTGGTTGCCATGTAACTGTGGGTGCTATGTCACAGTGGGCAGCATGTCAGTGGTGCCCATGTCACTATGGGGGCCATGTCACAGTGGGCAGCATGTCAGTGGTGGCCAGGTCACTATGGGGGCCATGTCACAGTGGGTAGCAGTTCAGTGGTGGCCATGTCACTGTGGGGCTATGTCACAGTGGTCAGCGGATCAGTGGTGGCCATGTCACTGTGGGGACCATGTCACAGTGGGCAGCAGGTCAGTTGTGGCCATGTCACTATGGGTCCATGTCACAGTGGGCAGCATATCAGTGGTGGCCATGTCACTATGGGAGCTATGTCACATTGGGTAGCAGGTCAGTGGTGGCCATGTCACTGTGGGGCCATGTCACATTTTGCAGCAGGTCAGTAGTAGCCACGTCACTGTGGGGCCATGTCACAGTGTGCAGCAGGTCAGTGCTGGGCATGTCACAGTGAGCAACAGGCCACAGGTGGCCATGTCACTGTGGGGGCTATGTCATAGTGGGCAGCAGGTCAGTGGTGGCCATGTCACTATGGGGGCCATACCACAGTGTGCAGCAGGTCAGTAGTGGCCACGTCACTGTGGGGCCATGTCACAGTGTGCAGCAGGTCAGTGATGGGCATGTCACAGTGAGCAACAGGCCACAGGTGGCCATGTCACTGTGGGGGCTATGTCACAGTGGGCAGCAGGTCAGTGGTGGCCATGTCACTATGGGGGCCATGTCACAGTGGGCAGCAGGTCAGTAGTGGCCACGTCACTGTGGGGCCATTTCACAGTGTGCAGCAGGTCAGTGATGGCCATGTCACAGTGAGCAACAAGCCACTGGTTGCCATGTCACTGAGGGGGCTATGTCACAGTGGGCAGCAGGTCAGTGCTGGCCATGTCACTGTGGGGGCCATGTCACAGTGGGCAGCAGGTCAGTAGTGGCCATGTAACTGTGAGGTCATGTCACAGTGTGCAGCAGGTCAGTGGTGGCCATGTCACAGTGAGCAACAGGCCACTGGTTGCCATGTCACTGTGGGGGCTATGTCACAGTGGGAAGCAGGTCACTGCTGGCCATGTCACTATGGGGGCCATGTCACAGTGGGCAGCAGGTCGGTGGTGGCCATGTCACTATGGGGGCCATGTCACAGTGGCAGCAGGTCAGTAGTGGCCACCTCACTGTGGGGCCATGTCACAGTGTGCAGCAGGTCAGTGATGGCCATGTCACAGTGAGCAACAGGCCACTGGTTGCCATGTCATTGTGGGGGCCATGTCACTGTGGGCAGCAGGTCAGTAGTTGCCATGTCACTGTGAGGTCATGTCACAGTGTGCATCAGGTCAGTGGTGGCCATGTCACAGTGAGCAACAGGCCACTGGTTGCCATGTCACTGTGGGGGCTATGTCACAGTGGGAAGCAGGTCACTGCTGGCCATGTCACTATGGGGGCCATGTCACAGTGGGCAGCAGGTCGGTGGTGGCCATGTCACTATTGGGGCCATGTCACAGTGGCAGCAGGTCAGTAGTGGCCACCTCACTGTGGGGCCATGTCACAGTGTGCAGCAGGTCAGTGATGGCCATGTCACAGTGAGCAACAGGCCACTGGTTGCCATGTCACTGTGGGGGCTATGTCACAGTGGGCAGCAGGTCAGTGGTGGCCATGTCACTATGGTGTCCATGTCACAGTGGGCAGCAGGTCAGTGGTGGCCATGTCACTATGGGGGCCATGTCACAGTGGGCAGCAGGTCAGTGGTGGCCATGTAAATATGGGGGCTATGTCACATTGGGTAGCAGGTCAGTGGTGGCCATGTCACTGTGAATTTATGTCACAGTGGGCAGCAGGTCAGTGGTGGCCATGTCACAGTGAGCAACAGGCCACTGGTTGCCATGTCAGTGTGGGGGCTATGTCACAGTGGGCAGCAGGTCAGTGGTGGCCATGTCACTATGGGAGCCATGTCACAGTGGGCAGCAGGCCACTGGTTGCCATGTCAGTGTGGGGGCTATGTCACAGTGGGCAGCAGGTCAGTGATGGCCATGTCACTATGGGGGCCATGTCACAGTGGGCAGGAGGTCAGTGGTGGCCATGTCACTAGGGGTCCATGTCACAGTGGGCAGCAGGTCAGTGGTGGCCATGTCACTATGGGGGCTATGTCACAGTGGGCAGCTGGTCAGTGGTGGCCATGTCACTGTGAGGTCATGTCACAATCTGCAGAATGTCAGTGGTGGCCATGTCACAGTGAGCAACAGGCCACTGGTTGCCATGTCACTGTGGGGGCTATGTCACAGTTGGCAGAAGGTCAGTTGTGGCCATGTCACTATGGGGGCCATGTCACAGTGGGCAGCAGGTCAGTGGTGGCCATGTCACTGTGAGGTCATGTCACAGTGTGCAGCATGTCAGTGGTGCCCATGTCACTATGGGGGCCATGTCACAGTGGGCAGCATGTCAGTGGTGGCCAGGTCACTATGGGGGCCATGTCACAGTGAGTAACAGGCCACTGGTTGCCATGTCAATGTGGGGGCTAAGTCACAGTGTGCAGCAGGTCAGTTGTGGCCATGTCACTAGGGGTCCATGTCACAGTGGGCAGCAGGTCAGTGGTGGTCATGTCACTATGGGGGCTATGTCACAGTGGGCAGCTGGTCAGTGGTGGCCATGTCACTGTAAGGTCATGTCACAGTCTGCAGCAGGTCAGTGGTGGCCATGTCACTATGGGGGTCATGTCACAGTGCGCAGCAGGTCAGTGGTAGCCATGTCACTATGGGGGTCATGTCACAGTGGGCAGCAGGCCAGTAGTGGCCACGTCACTGTGGGGCCATGTCATGGTGTGCAGCAGGTCAGTGATGGCCATGTCACAGTGAGCAAAAGGCCACTGGTTGCCATGTAACTGTGGGTGCTATGTCACAGTGGGCAGCATGTCAGTGGTGCCCATGTCACTATGGGGGCCATGTCACAGTGGGCAGCATGTCAGTGGTGGCCAGGTCACTATGGGGGCCATGACACAGTGGGTAGCAGGTCAGTGGTGGCCAGGTCACTGTGGGGCTATGTCACAGTGGTCAGCGGATCAGTGGTGGCCATGTCACTATGGGTCCATGTCACAGTGGGCAGCATATCAGTGGTGGCCATGTCACTATGGGAGCTATGTCACATTGGGTAGCAGGTCAGTGGTGGCCATGTCACTGTGGGGCCATGTCACAGTTTGCAGCAGGTCAGTAGTGGCCACGTCACTGTGGGGCCATGTCACAGTGTGCAGCAGGTCAGTGATGGGCATGTCACAGTGAGCAACAGGCCACAGGTGGCCATGTCACTGTGGGGGCTATGTCACAGTGGGCAGCAGGTCAGTGGTGGCCATGTCACAGTGTGCAGCAGGTCAGTGGTGGCCATGTCACTATGGGGGCCATGTCACAGTGGGCAGCAGGTCAGTAGTGGCCACCTCACTGTGGCGCCATTTCACAGTGTGCAGCAGGTCAGTGATGGCCATGTCACAGTGAGCAACAGGCCACTGGTTGCCATGTCACTGTGGGGGCTATGTCATGTGGGCAGCAGGTCAGTGGTTGCGATGTCACTATGGGGGCCATGTCACAGTGTGCAGCAGGTCAGTGGTGGCCACGTCACTGTGGGTCCATGTCACAGTGTGCAGCAGGTCAGTGATGGCCATGTCACAGTGAACAACAGGCCACTGTTTGCCATGTCACTGTGGGGGCCATGTCACAGTGGGCAGCAGGTCAGTAGTGGCCTGTCACTGTGAGGTCATGTCACAGTGTGCAGCAGGTCAGTGGTGGCCATGTCACAGTGAGCAACAGGCCACTGGTTGCCATGTCACTGTGGGGACTATGTCACAGTGGGAAGCAGATCACTGCTGGCCATGTCACTATGGGGGCCATGTCACAGTGGGCAGCAGGTCGGTGGTGGCCATGTCACTATGGGGGCCATGTCACAGTGGCAGCAGGTCAGTAGTGGCCACATCAATGTGGGGCCATGTCTCAGTGTGCAGCAGGTCAGTGATGGCCATGTCACAGTGAGTAACAGGCCACTGGTTGCCATGTCACGTTGGGGGCTATGTCACAGTGGGCAGCAGGTCAGTTGTGGCCATGTCACTATGGGTCCATGTCACAGTGGGCAGCAGGTCAGTGGTGTCCATGTCACTATGGGGGCCATGTCATAGTGGACAGCAGGTCAGTGGTGACCATGCCACTATAGGGGCCATGTCACTGTGGGCAGCAGGTCAGTAGTTGCGACGTCACTGTGGGGCCATGTCACAGTGTGCAGCAGGTCAGTGATGGCCATGTCACAGTGAGCAAGAGGCCACTGGTTGCCATGTCACTGTGGGGGCTATGTCATGTGGGCAGCAGGTCAGTGGTTGCGATGTCACTATGGGGGCCATGTCACAGTGTGCAGCAGGTCAGTGGTGGCCATGTCACTATGGGGGCCATGTCACAGTGGGCAGCAGGTCAGTAGTGGCCACGTCACTGTGGGGCCATGTCACAGTGTGCAGCAGGTCAGTGATGGCCATGTCACAGTGAACAACAGGCCACTGTTTGCCATGTCACTGTGGGGGCCATGTCACAGTGGGCAGCAGGTCAGTAGTGGCCTGTCACTGTGAGGTCATGTCACAGTGTGCAGCAGGTCAGTGGTGGCCATGTCACAGTGAGCAACAGGCCACTGGTTGCCATGTCACTGTGGGGACTATGTCACAGTGGGAAGCAGATCACTGCTGGCCATGTCACTATGGGGGCCATGTCACAGTGGGCAGCAGGTCGGTGGTGGCCATGTCACTATGGGGGCCATGTCACAGTGGCAGCAGGTCAGTAGTGGCCACCTCACTGTGGGGCCATGTCACAGTGTGCAGCAGGTCAGTGATGGCCATGTCACAGTGAGCAACAGGCCACTGGTTGCCATGTCACTGTGGGGGCTATGTCACCGTGGGTAGCATGTCAGTGGTGGCCATGTAACTGTGGGGGCCATATCACAGTGGGCAGCAGGTCAGTGGTGGCCATGTCACTATGGGGGCCATGTCACAGTGGGCAGCAGGTCAGTAGTGGCCACGTCACTGTGGGGCCATGTCAAAGTGTGCAGCAGGTCAGTGATGGCCATGTCACAGTGGGGAGCAGGTCAGAGCTGGCCATGTCACTATGGGGGCCATGTCACAGTGGGCAGCAGGTCAGGGTGGCCATGTCACTATGGGGGCTATGTCACATTGGGCAGCAGGTCAGTGGTGGCTATGTCACTGTGAGGTCATGTCACAGTGTGCAGCAGGTCAGTGGTGGCTATGTCACAGTGAGCAACAGGCAACTGGTTGCCATGTCACTGTGGGGGATATGTCACAGTGGGCAGCAGGTCAGTTGTGGCCATGTCACTATGGGGGCCATGTCACATTGGTCAGCAGGTCAGTGGTGGCCATGTCACTATGGGGGCTATGTCACATTGGGCAGATGGTCAGTGGTGGTCATGTCAGTGTGAGGTCATGTCACAGTGTGCAGCAGGCCACTGGTTGCCATGTCGCTGTAGGGTCTATGTCACAGGGGGCAGCAGGTCAGTGGTGGCCATGTCACAGTGAGAAACAGGCCACTGGTTGCCATGTCACTGTGGGGGCTATGTCACAGTGGGCAGCATGTCAGTGGTGGCCATGTCACTATGGGGGCCATGTCACAGTGGGCAGCATGTCAGTGTTGGCCAGGTCACTATGGGGGCCATGTCACAGTGGGTAGCAGGTCAGTGGTGGCCAGGTCACTCTGGGGACCATGTCAAAGTGGGCAGCAGGTCAGTTGTGGCCATGTCACTATGGGTCCATGTCACAGTGGGCAGCATGTCAGTGGTGGCCATGTGACTATGGGAGCTATGTCACATTGGGTAGCAGGTCACTGGTGGCCAAGTCACTGTGGGGCCATGTCACAGTTTGCAGCAGGTCAGTGGTGGTCATGTCACAGTGAGCAACAGGCCACTGGTTGCCATGTCACTGTGGGGGCTATGTCACAGTGGGCAGCAGGTCACTGCTGGCCATATCACTATGGGGGCCATGTCACAGTGGGCAGCAGGTCAGTAGTGGCCATGTCACTGTTGGGACCGTGTCACAGTGGGCAGCAGGTCACTTGTGGCCATGTCACTATGGGTCCATGTCACAGTGTGCAGCAGGTCAGTGGTGGCCATGTCATTATGGGGGCTATGTCACATTGGGCAGCAGGTCAGTGGTGGCAATGTCACTGTGAGGTCATGTCACAGTGTGCAGCAGATCAGTGGTGGCCATGTCACAGTGAGTAACAGGCCACTGGTTGCCATGTCACTATGGGGGCTATGTCACAGTGGCAGCATGTCAGTGGTGGCCATGTCACTATGGGGGCCATGTCACAGTGGGTAGCAGGTCAGTGGTGGCCAGGTCACTGTGGGGCTATGTCACAGTGGTCAGCGGATCAGTGGTGGCCATGTCACTATGGGTCCATGTCACAGTGCGCAGCATGTCAGTGGTGGCCATGTCACTATGGGAGCTATGTCACATTGGGTAGCAGGTGAGTGGTGGCCATGTCACTGTGGGGCCATGTCACAGTTTGCAGCAGGTCAGTGGTGGCCATGTCACTGTGGGGCCATGTCACAGTGTGCAGCAGGTCAGTGATGGGCATGTCACAGTGAGCAACAGGCCACAGGTGGCCATGTCACTGTGGGGGATATGTCACAGTGGGCAGCAGGTCAGTGGTGGCCATGTCACTGTGGGGGCCATGTCACAGTGGCAGCAGGTCAGTAGTGGCCATGTCACTGTGAGGTCATGTCACAGTGTGCAGCAGGTCAGTGGTGGCCATGTCACAGTGAGCAACAGGCCACTGGTTGCCATGTCACTGTGGGGGCTATGTCACAGTGGGCAGCAGGTCGGTGGTGGCCATGTCACTATGGGGGCCATGTCACAGTGGCAGCAGGTCAGTAGTGGCCACATCACTGTGGGGCCATGTCACAGTGTGCAGCAGGTCAGTGGTGGCCATGTCACTATGGGTCCATGTCACAGTGGGCAGCAGGTCAGTGGTGGTCATGTCACTGTGAGGTCATGTCACAGTGAGCAACAGGCCACTGGTTGCCATGTCACTGTGGGGTCTATGTCACAGTGGGCAGCAGGTCAGTGGTGGCCATGTCACTATGGGTGCCATGTCAAGTGGGCAGCAGGTCAGTAGTGGCCATGTCACTGTGAGGTCATTTCACAGTCTGCAGCAGGTCAGTGGTGGCCATGTCACAGTGAGCAACAGGCCACTGGTTGCCATGTCACTGTGGGGTCTATGTCACAGTGGCAGCAGGTCAGTAGTGGCCACATCACTGTGGGGCCATGTCACAGTGTGCAGCAGGTCAGTGATGGCCATGTCACAGTGAGTAACAGGCCACTGGTTCCCATGTCACGTTGGGGGCTATGTCACAGTGGGCAGCATGTCAGTGGTGGCCAGGTCACTGTGGGGGCTATGTCACAGTGGTCAGCGGATCAGTGGTGGCCATGTCACTATGGGTCCATGTCACAGTGGGCAGCAGGTCAGTGGTGGCCATGTCACTATGGGGGCCATGTCACAGTGGGCAGCAGGTCAGTAGTGGCCACGTCACTGTGGGGCCATGTCACAGTGTGCAGCAGGTCAGTGATGGCCATGTCACAGTGAGCAACAGGCCACAGGTGGCCATGTCACTGTGGGGGCTATGTCACAGTGGGCAGCAGGTCAGTGCTGGCCATGTCACTATGGGGGCCATGTCACAGTGTGCAGAAGGTCAGTGATGGCCATGTCACAGTGAGTAACAGGCCACTGGTTGCCATGTCACTGTGGGGGCTATGTCACAGTGGGCAGCAAGTCAGTTGTGGCCATGTAACTATGGGGGCCATGTCACAGTGGGCAGCAGGTCAGTGGTGGCCATGTCACTATGTGGGCTATGTCACATTGGGCAGCTGGTCAGTGGTGGCCATGTCACTGTGAGGTCATGTCACAGTGTGCAGCAGGTCAGTGATTGCCATGTCACAGTGAGCAACAGGCCACTGGTTGCCATGTCACTGTGGGGGCTATGTCACAGTGGGCAGCAGGTCAGTGGTGGCCATGTCACTGTGGTGGCCAGTCACAGTGGGCAGCAGGTTAGTGGTGCACATGTCACTATGGGGGCATGTCACAGTGGGCAGCGGGTCAGTTGTGGCCATGTCACTATGGGGGCCATGTCACAGTGGGCAGCAGGTCAGTGGTGGCCATGTCACTATGGGGGCCATGTCACAGTGGGCAGCAGGTCAGTAGTGGCCACGTCACTGTGGGGCCATGTCACAGTGTGCAGCAGGTCAGTGATGGCCATGTCACAGTGAGCAACAGGCCACTGATTGCCATGTCACTGTGGGGGCTATGTCACAGTGGGCAGCAGGTCAGTGGTGTCCATGTCACTGTGAGGTCATGTCACAGTGTGCAACAGGTCAGTGGTGGCCATGTCACAGTGAGAAACAGGCCACTGGTTGCCATGTCACTGTGGGGGCTATGTCACAGTGGGCAGCAGGTCAGTTGTGGCCAAGTCTCTTTGGGGGCCATGTCACAGTGGGCAGCAGGTCAGTGGTGCCCATGTCACTATGGGTGCCATGACACAGTGGGTAGCAGGTCAGTGGTGGCCATGTCACTATGGGGGCTATGTCACATTGGGCAGCAGGTCAGTGGTGTCCATGTCACTGTGAGGTCATGTCACAGTGTGCAACAGGTCAGTGGTGGCCATGTCACAGTGAGAAACAGGCCACTGGTTGCCATGTCACTGTGGCGTCTATGTCACAGTGGGCAGCGGGTCAGTGTTGGCCATGTCACTATGGGGGCCATGTCATAGTGGGCAGCAGGTCAGTAGTGGCCACGGCACTGTGGGGCCATGTCACAGTGTGCAGCAGGTCAGTGATGGCCATGTCACAGTGAGTAAGAGGCCACTGGTTGCCATGTCACAGTGGGGGCTATGTCACAGTGGGGAGCAAGTCAGTGCTGGCCATGTCACTATGGGGGCCATATCACAGTGGGCAGCAGGTCAGTGGTGGCCATGTCACTATCGGGACTATGTCACATTGGGCAGCAGGTCAGTGGTGGCCATGACACTGTGAGGTCATGTCACAGTGTGCAGCAGGTCAGTGGTGGCCATGTCACAGTGAGAAACAGGCCATTGGTTGCCATGTCACTGTGGGGCTATGTCACAGTGGGCAGCAGGTCAGTGATGGCCATGTCACTGTGGGGGCTATGTCACAGTGGGCAGCAGATCAGTGGTGGCCATGTTACTGTGCGGCCATGTCGCAGTGAGCAGTAGGTCAGTTGTGGCCATGTCACTATGGGGGCTATGTCACAGTGGGCAGCAGGTCAGTGGTGGCCATGTCACTGTGGTGGCCAGTCACAGTGGGCAGCAGGTCAGTGGTGCCTATGTCACTGTGGTGGCCTGTCACAGTGTGCAGCAGGTCAGTGGTTGCCATGTCACTGTGGTGGCCAGTCACAGAGGGCAGCAGGTCACTGGTGGCCATGTCACTGTGGGGGCATGTCACAGTGGTCAGCGGGTCAGTTGTGGCCATGTCACTATGGGGGCCATGTCACAGTGGGCAGCAGTTCAGTGGTGGCCATGTCACTGTGGGGGCCATGTCACAGTGGTCAGCGGGTCAGTGGTGGCCATGTCACTGTGGGGCCATGTTACAGGGGGCAGCAGGACAGTGGTGGCCATGTCACTGTGGGGGCCATGTCACAGTGGGCTGCGTGTCAGTTGTTGGCATGTCACTTCAGGTCATGCCACAGTGTGCAGCATGCCAGTGGTGGCCATGTCACAGTGAGCAACAGGCCACTGGTTGCCATGTCACTGTGGGGGCTATGTCACAGTGGGCAGCAGGTCAGTTGTGCCCATGTCACTATGGGTGCCATGACACAGTGGGTAGCAGGTCAGTGGTGGCCATGTCACTATGGGGGCTATGTCACATTGGGCAGCAGGTCAGTGGTGGCCATGTCACTGTGCGGCTATGTCACAGTGGGCAGCGGATTACTGGTGGCCATGTCACTGTGGGGGCCATGTCACAGTGGGCGGCAGGTCAGTAGTGGCCGTGTCACTGTGGGGGCCATGTCACAGTGTGCAGCAGGTCAGTGGTGGCCATGTCACTGTGGGGCCATGTCACAGTGGTCAGCGGGTCAGTGGTGCCCATGTCACTGTGAGTTCATGTCACAGTGGGCAGCAGGTCAGTTGTGACCATTTCACAATCAGCAACAGTCCACTGGTGGCCATGTCACTGTGGTGGCCAGTCACAGTGGGTAGCAGGTCAGTGGTGGCCACCTCACTGTGGGGCCATGTGACAGTTGGCAGCATGTCAGTAGTAATCATGTTACTGTATGGGACATGTCACAGTGGGGAGCAGGTCAGTGGTGGCCATGTCACTATGGGGGCCATGTCACAGTGGGAAGCAGCTCAGTGGTGGCCATGTCACTATGGGGGCTATGTCACAGCGGGCAGCAGGTCAGTGGTGGCCATGTCACTGTGGGGGCCATGTCACAGTGGTCAGCGGGTCAGTGGTGGCCATGTCACTGTGGGGGCCATGTCACAGTGCGCAGCAGGTCAGTGGTGGCCATGTTACTGTGAGGTCATGTCACAGTGGGCAGCAGATCAGTTGTGGCCATGTCACAATCAGCAACCATCCACTGGTGACCATGTCACTGAGGTAGCCAGTCACAGTGGGCAGCAGGTCAGTGGTGGCCACGTCACTGTGGGGCCATGTGACAGTGGGCAGCATGCCAGTAGTGGTCATGTTACTGTATGGGACATGTCTCAGTTGGGAGCAGGTCAGTGGTGGCCATGTCAGTATGGGGGCTATGTCACATTGGGCAGCAGGTCAGTGGTGGCCATGTCACTGTGAGGTCATGTCACAGTGTGTAGCAGGTCTGTGGTGGCCATGTCACTTTGAGAAACAGTCCACTGGTTGCCATGTCACTGTGGGTGCTATGTCACAGTGGGCAGCAGGTCAGTTGTGGCCAAGTCTCTATGGGGGCCATGTCATAGTGTGCAGCAGGTCAGTGGTGCGCATATCACTATGGGGGCCATGTCACAGTGGGGAGCAGGTCAGTGGTGGCCAGGTCACTGTGGGGCTATGTCACAGTGGTCAGCGGATCAGTGGTGGCCATGTCACTGTGGGGACCATGTCACAGTGGGCAGCAGGTCAGTTGTGGCCATGTCACTGTAGGTGATATATCACAGTGGGCAGCGGGTCAGTGGTGGCCATGTCACTGTAGGTGATATATCACAGTGGGCAGCGGGTCAGTGGTGGCCATGTCACTGTGTGTCATATATCACAGTGGGCAGCGGGTCAGTGGTGGCCATGTCACTGTGGCTCATATAGCACAGTGGGCAGCGGGTCAGTGGTGGCCATGTCACAGTGAGCAACAGGCCACTGGTTGCCATGTCACTGTGGGGGCTATGTCACAGTGGGCAGCAGGTCAGTTGTGGCCATGTCACTATGGGGGCCATGTCACAGTGGGCAGCAGGTCAGTTGTTGCCATGTCACAGTGGGGGACATGTCACAGTGGTCAGCGTGTCAGTGGTGGCCATGTCACTGTGGGGGCCATGTCACAGCGGGCAGCAGGTCAGTGGTGGCCATGTCACTATGGTGTCCATGTCACAGTGGGCAGCAGGTCAGTTGTGGCCATGTCACTATGGGGGCCATGTCACAGTGGGCAGCAGGTCAGTGCTGGCCATGTCACTATGAGGGCCATGTCACAGTGGGCAGCAGGTCATAGGTGGCCATTTCACTATGAGGGCTATGTCACAGTGGGTAGCAGGCCAGAGGTGGCCATGTCACTATGGGGGCTATGTCACAGTGGGCAGTGGGTCAGTGGTGGCCATGTTACTTGGGGCCATGTCACAGTGAGCAGCATGTCAGTGGTGGCCACGTCACTGTTGGGCCATGTCACAGTGGGCAGCAGGTCAGTGGTGGCATGTCACTGTGGGGCCATGTCACAGTGGGCAGCATGTCAGTTGTGGCCATGTCACGGTGAGGTCATGTCACAGTGTGCAGCAGGTCAATGGTGGGCATGTCACAGTGAGCAACAGGCCACTGGTTGCCATGTCACTGTGGGGGCTATGTCACAGTGGGCAGCAGGTCAGTTGTGGCCATGTCACTATGGGGGCCATGTCACAGTGGGCAGCAGGTCAGTGGTGGCCATGTCACTATGGGGGCCATGTCACCGTGGGCAGCAGGTCAGTGGAGGCCATGTCACTATGGGGGCCATGTCACCGTGGGCAGCAGGTCAGTGGAGGCCATGTCAATGTGGGGGCCATGTCAGAGTGGTCAGCGGGTCAGTGGTGGCCATGTCACTGTGGGGGCCATGTCACAGTGGTCAGCTGGTCAGTGGTGGCCATGTCACTGTGGGGGCCATGTCACAGTTGTCAGCGTGTCAGTGGTGGCCATGTCACTGTGAGGTCATGTCACAGTGGGCCGCAGATCAGTTGTGGCCATGTCACATTGGGCAGCAGGCCACTGGTGGTCATGTCACTGTGGGGCCATGTCACAGTGGGCAGCACGTCAGTGGTGGGCATGTCACTGTGGGGGCCATGTCACAGTCGGCAGCAGGTCAGTGGTGGCCATGTCACTGTGCGGCCATGTCACAGTGAGCAGCAGGTAAGTTGTGGCCATGTCACTTTTGGGGCTATGTCACAGTGGGCAGCAGGTCACTGGTGGTATGTCACTGTGGGTCCCATGTCACAGTGGGCAGAAGGTCAGTGGTGGCCATGTCACTGTGGGGGCCATGTCACATTGGGCAGTAGGTCAGCAGTGGCCACGTCACTGTGGGGCCATGTCACAGAGGGCAGCATGTCAGTGGTGATCATGTTACTGTTTGGGACATGTCACAGTGGGGAGCGAGTCACTGGTGGCCATGTCACTGTGGGTGCTACATCACAGTTGGCAGCGGTTCAGAGATGGCCATGTCACTGTGAGGTCTATGTCACAGTGGGCAGCAGCTCACTTGTGGCCATGTCACTATGGGGGCTATGTCACATTGGACAGCAGGTCAGTGGTGGCCATGTCACTGTGGGGGCCATGTCACAGTGGTCAGCGGGTCAGTGGTGGCCATGTCACGGTGAGGTCATGTCACATTGGGCAGCAGATCAGTGGTGGCCATGTCACTGTGGGGGCTGTGTCACAGTGGATAGCAAATCAGTGGTGGCTATGTCACTGTTGGGCCATGTCACAGTGCGCAGCAGGTCAGTGGTGGCCATGTCACTGTGCGGCTATGTCACAGTGGTCAGTGGGTCAGTGGTGGCTATGTCACTATGGGTGCCATGTCACAGTGGGCAGCAGGTCAGTGGTGGCCACGTCACTGTCGGGACATGACACAGTGGGCAGCGGGTCAGTGGTGGCCATGTCATTGTGGGTGATATATCACAGTGGGCAGCGGGTCAGTGGTGGCCATGTCACTGTGGGTGCTACGTCACAGTGTGCAGCAGGTCAGTGATGGCCATGTCACAGTGAGCAACAGGACTCTGGTGGCCATGTCACTGTGGGGGCTATGTCACAGTGGGCAGCAGGTCAGTGCTGGCCATGTCACTGTGGGGGCCATGTCACAGTGGGCAGCAGGTCAGTAGTGGCCATGTCACTGTGAGGTCATGTCACAGTGTGCAGGAGGTCAGTGGTGGCCATGTCACAGTGAGCAACAGGACAATAGTTGCCATGTCACTGTGGGGGCTATGTCACAGTGGGAAGCAGGTCACTGCTGGCCATGTCACTATGGGGGCCATGTCACAGTGGGCAGCAGGTCAGTGCTGGCCTTGTCACTATGGGGGCCATGTCACAGTGGCAGCAGATCAGTAGTGGCCACATCACTGTGGGGCCATGTCACAATGTGCAGCAGGTCAGTGATGGCCATGTCACAGTGAGTAACAGGCCACTGGTTGCCATGTCACGTTGGGGGCTATGTCACAGTGGGCAGCAGGTCAGGGTGGCCATGTCACTATGGGGGCTATGTCACATTGGGCAGCAGGTCAGTGGTGGCCATGTCACTGTGAGGTCATATCACAGTGTGCAGCAGGTCAGTGGTGGCCATTTCACAGTGAGCAGCAGGCCACTGGTTGCCATGTCACTGTGGGGGCTATGTCTCAGTGGGAAGCAGGTCAGTGGTGGCCATGTCACTGTGGGGGCTATGTCACAGTGGGCAGCAGGTCAGTAGTGGCAATGTCACTATGGGTCCATGTCACACTGGGCAGCAGGTCAGGGTGGCCATGTCACTATGGGGTCTATCTCACATTGGGTAGCTGGTCAGTGGTGGCCATGTCACTGTGAGGTCATGTCACAGTTTGCAGAAGGTCAGTGGTGGCCATTTCACAGTGAGCAGCAGGCCACTTGTTGCCATGTCACTGTGGGGGCTATGTCTCAGTGGGAAGAAGGTCACTGGTGGCCATGTCACTATGGGGGTCATGTCACAGTGGGCAGCAGGTCAGTGGTGGCCATGTCATTATGGGGGCCATGTCACAGTGGTCAGCAGGTCAGTGGTGGCCATGTCACTATGGGGGCTATGTCACATTGGGCAGCAGGTCAGTGGTGGTCATGTCACTGTGAGGTCATGTCACAGTGTGCAGCAGGCCACTGTTTGCCATGTCACTGTGGGGTCTATGTCACAGTGGGCAGCAGGTCAGTGGTGGTCATGTCACTATGGGAGCTATGTCACAGTGGGCAGCTGGTCAGTGGTGGCCATGTCACTGTGAGGTCATGTCACAGTGTGCAGCAGGTCAGTGGTGGCCATGTCACAGTGAGCAACAGGCCACTGGTTGCCATGTCACTGTGGGGGCTATGTCACAGTGGGCAGCAGGTCAGTGGTGGCCATGTCACTATGGGGGCCATGTCACAGTGTGCAGCAGGTCAGTGGTGGCCATGTCACTATGTGGGTCATGTCACAGTGGGCAGCAGGTCAGTAGTGGCCACGTCACTGTGGGGCCATGTCATGGTGTGCAGCAGGTCAGTGATGGCCATGTCACAGTGAGCAACAGGCCACTGGTTGCCATGTAACTGTGGGTGCTATGTCACAGTGGGTAGCAGGTCAGTTGTGGCCATGTCATTATGGGTCCATGTCACAGTGGGCAGCATATCAGTGGTGGCCATGTCACTATGGGAGCTATGTCACATTGGGTAGCAGGTCAGTGGTGGCCCTGTCACTGTGGGGCCATGTCACAGTTTGCAACAGGTCAGTCGTGGCCATGTCACAGTGAGCAACAGGCCACTGGTTGCCATGTCACTGTGGGGGCTATGTCACAGTGGGCAGCAGGTCAGTGGTGGCCATGTAACTATGGGGGCCATGTCACAGTGGGCAGCAGGTCAGTGGTGGCCATGTCACTATGGGGGCCATGTCACAGTGGGCAGCAGGTCAGTAGTGGCCACGTCACTCTGGGGCCATTTCACAGTGTGCAGCAGGTCAGTGATGGCCATGTCACAGTGAGCAACAAGCCACTGGTTGCCATGTCACTGAGGGGGCTATGTCACAGTGGGCAGCAGGTCAGTGCTGGCCATGTCACTGTGGGGGCCATGTCACAGTGGGCAGCAGGTCAGTAGTGGCCATGTCACTGTGAGGTCATGTCACAGTGTGCAGCAGGTCAGTGGTGGCCATGTCACAGTGAGCAACAGGCCACTGGTTGCCATGTCACGTTGGGGGCTATGTCACAGTGGGCAGCAGGTCAGTGGTGGCCATGTCACTATGGGGCCATGTCACAGTGGGCAGCAGGTCAGTAGTGTCCATGTCACTATGGGGGCCATGTCACAGTGAACAACAGGCCACTGGTTGCCATGTCACTGTGGGGGCCATGTCACAGTGGGCAGCAGGTCAGTAGTGGCCATGTCACTGTGAGGTCATGTCACAGTGTGCAGCAGGTCAGTGGTGGCCATGTCACAGTGAGCAACAGGCCACTGGTTGCCATGTCACTGTGGGGGCTATGTCACAGTGGGCAGCAGGTCAGTGGTGGCCATGTCACTATGGGGGCCATGTCACAGTGGGCAGCAAGTCGGTGGTGGCCATGTCACTATGGGGGCCATGTCACAGTGGCAGCAGGTCAGTAGTGGCCACCTCACTGTGGGGCCATGTCACAGTGTGCAGCAGGTCAGTGGTGGCCATGTCACAGTGAGCAACAGGCCACTGCTTGCCATGTCACTGTGGGGGCCATGTCACAGTGGGCAGCATATCAGTAGTGGCCATGTCACTGTGAGGTCATGTCACAGTGTGCAGCAGGTCAGTGGTGGCCATGTCACAGTGAGCAACAGGCCACTGGTTGCCATGTCACTGTGGGCGCTATGTCACAGTGGGAAGCAGGTCACTGCTGGCCATGTCACTATGGGGGCCATGTCACAGTGGGCAGCAGGTCGGTGGTGGCCATGTCTCTATGGGGGCTATGTCACAGTGGCAGCAGGTCAGTAGTGGCCACCTCACTGTGGGGCCATGTCACAGTGTGCAGCAGGTCAGTGATGGCCATGTCACAGTGAGCAAAATGCCACTGGTTGCCATGTCACTGTGGGGGCCATGTCACTGTGGGCAGCAGGTCAGTAGTTGCCATGTCACTGTGAGGTCATGTCACAGTGGGCAGCAGGTCAGTGGTGGCCATGTCACAGTGAGCAACAGGCCACTGGTTGCCATGTCACGTTGGGGGCTATGTCACAGTGGGCAGCAGGTCAGTTGTGGCCATGTCACTATGGTCCATGTCACAGTGGGCAGCAGGTCAGTGGTGTCCATGTCACTATGGGGGCCATGGCACAATGAACAACAGGCCACTGGTTGCCATGTCACTGTGGGGGCCATGTTACAGTGGGCAGCAGGTCAGTAGTGGCCATGTCACTGTGAGGTCATGTCACAGTGTGCAACAGGTCAGTGGTGGCCATGTCACAGTGAGCAACAGGCCACTGGTTACCATGTCACTGTGGGGGCTATGTCACAGTGGGAAGCAGGTCACTGCTGGCCATGTCACTATGGGGGCCATGTCACAGTGGGCAGCAAGTCGGTGGTGGCCATATCACTATGGGGGCCATGTCACAGTGGCAGCAGGTCAGTAGTGGCCACCTCACTGTGGGGCCATGTCACAGTGTGCAGCAGGTCAGTGATGGCAATGTTACAGTGAGCAACAGGCCACTGGTTGCCATGTCACGTTGGGGGCTATGTCACAGTGGGAAGCAGGTCACTGCTGGCCATGTCACTATGGGGGCCATGTCACAGTGGGCAGCAGGTCAGTGGTGGCCTTGTCACTATGGGGGCCATGTCACAGTGGCAGCAGGTCAGTAGTGGCCACATCACTGTGAGGTCATGTCACAGTGGGCAGCAGGTCAGTGGTGGCCATGTCACAGTGATCAACAGGCCACTGGTTGCCATGTCACGGGGGCTATGTCACAGTGGGCAGCAGGTCAGTGGTGGCCATGTCACTATGGTCCATGTCACAGTGGGCAGCAGGTCAGTGGTGTCCATGTCACTATGGGGGCCATGTCACAGTGAACAACAGGCCACTGGTTGCCATGTCACTGTGGGGGCCATGTCACAGTGGGCAGCAGGTCAGTAGTGGCCATGTCACTGTGAGGTCATGTCACAGTGTGCAGAAGGTCAGTGGTGGCCATGTCACAGTGAGCAACAGGCCACTGTTTGCCATGTCACTGTGGGGGCCATGTCACAGTGGGCAGCAGATCAGTTGTGGCCATGTCACTGTGAGGTCATGTGACAGTGTGCAGCAGGTCAGTGGTGGCCATGTCACAGTGAGCAACAGGCCACTGGTTGCCATGTCACTGTGGGGGCTATGTCACAGTGGGAAGCAGGTCACTGCTGGCCATGTCACTATGGGGGCCATGTCACAGTGGGCAGCATGTCAGTGGTGGTCATGTCACTATGGGGGCTGTGTCACAGTGTGCAGCAGGTCAGTGGTGGCCATGTCACTATGGGGGTCATGTCACAGTGCGCAGCAGGTCAGTGGTAGCCATGTCACTATGGGGGTCATGTCACAGTGGGCAGCAGGTCAGTAGTGGCCACGTCACTGTGGGGCCATGTCATGGTGTGCAGCAGGTCAGTGATGGCCATGTCACAGTGAGCAACAGGCCACTGGTTGCCATGTAACTGTGGGTGCTATGTCACAGTGGGCAGCATGTCAGTGGTGCCCATGTCACTATGTGGGCCATGTCACAGTGGGCAGCATGTCAGTGGTGGCCAGGTCACTATGGGGGCCATGTCACAGTGGGTAGCAGTTCAGTGGTGGCCATGTCACTGTGGGGCTATGTCACAGTGGTCAGCGGATCAGTGGTGGCCATGTCACTGTGGGGACCATGTCACAGTGGGCAGCAGGTCAGTTGTGGCCATGTCACTATGGGTCCATGTCACAGTGGGCAGCATATCAGTGGTGGCCATGTCACTATGGGAGCTATGTCACATTGGGTAGCAGGTCAGTGGTGGCCATGTCACTGTGGGGCCATGTCACATTTTGCAGCAGGTCAGTAGTAGCCACGTCACTGTGGGGCCATGTCACAGTGTGCAGCAGGTCAGTGCTGGGCATGTCACAGTGAGCAACAGGCCACAGGTGGCCATGTCACTGTGGGGGCTATGTCACAGTGGGCAGCAGGTCAGTGGTGGCCATGTCACTATGGGGGCCATACCACAGTGTGCAGCAGGTCAGTAGTGGCCACGTCACTGTGGGGCCATGTCACAGTGTGCAGCAGGTCAGTGATGGGCATGTCACAGTGAGCAACAGGCCACAGGTGGCCATGTCACTGTGGGGGCTATGTCACAGTGGGCAGCAGGTCAGTGGTGGCCATGTCACTATGGGGGCCATGTCACAGTGGGCAGCAGGTCAGTAGTGGCCACGTCACTGTGGGGCCATTTCACAGTGTGCAGCAGGTCAGTGATGGCCATGTCACAGTGAGCAACAAGCCACTGGTTGCCATGTCACTGAGGGGGCTATGTCACAGTGGGTAGCAGGTCAGTGCTGGCCATGTCACTGTGGGGGCCATGTCACAGTGGGCAGCAGGTCAGTAGTGGCCATGTAACTGTGAGGTCATGTCACAGTGTGCAGCAGGTCAGTGGTGGCCATGTCACAGTGAGCAACAGGCCACTGGTTGCCATGTCACTGTGGGGGCTATGTCACACTGGGCAGCAGGTCAGGGTGGCCATGTCACTATGGGGTCTATCTCACATTGGGTAGCTGGTCAGTGGTGGCCATGTCACTGTGAGGTCATGTCACAGTTTGCAGAAGGTCAGTGGTGGCCATTTCACAGTGAGCAGCAGGCCACTTGTTGCCATGTCACTGTGGGGGCTATGTCTCAGTGGGAAGAAGGTCACTGGTGGCCATGTCACTATGGGGGTCATGTCACAGTGGGCAGCAGGTCAGTGGTGGCCATGTCATTATGGGGGCCATGTCACAGTGGTCAGCAGGTCAGTGGTGGCCATGTCACTATGGGGGCTATGTCACATTGGGCAGCAGGTCAGTGGTGGTCATGTCACTGTGAGGTCATGTCACAGTGTGCAGCAGGCCACTGTTTGCCATGTCACTGTGGGGTCTATGTCACAGTGGGCAGCAGGTCAGTGGTGGTCATGTCACTATGGGAGCTATGTCACAGTGGGCAGCTGGTCAGTGGTGGCCATGTCACTGTGAGGTCATGTCACAGTGTGCAGCAGGTCAGTGGTGGCCATGTCACAGTGAGCAACAGGCCACTGGTTGCCATGTCACTGTGGGGGCTATGTCACAGTGGGCAGCAGGTCAGTGGTGGCCATGTCACTATGGGGGCCATGTCACAGTGTGCAGCAGGTCAGTGGTGGCCATGTCACTATGTGGGTCATGTCACAGTGGGCAGCAGGTCAGTAGTGGCCACGTCACTGTGGGGCCATGTCATGGTGTGCAGCAGGTCAGTGATGGCCATGTCACAGTGAGCAACAGGCCACTGGTTGCCATGTAACTGTGGGTGCTATGTCACAGTGGGTAGCAGGTCAGTTGTGGCCATGTCATTATGGGTCCATGTCACAGTGGGCAGCATATCAGTGGTGGCCATGTCACTATGGGAGCTATGTCACATTGGGTAGCAGGTCAGTGGTGGCCCTGTCACTGTGGGGCCATGTCACAGTTTGCAACAGGTCAGTCGTGGCCATGTCACAGTGAGCAACAGGCCACTGGTTGCCATGTCACTGTGGGGGCTATGTCACAGTGGGCAGCAGGTCAGTGGTGGCCATGTAACTATGGGGGCCATGTCACAGTGGGCAGCAGGTCAGTGGTGGCCATGTCACTATGGGGGCCATGTCACAGTGGGCAGCAGGTCAGTAGTGGCCACGTCACTCTGGGGCCATTTCACAGTGTGCAGCAGGTCAGTGATGGCCATGTCACAGTGAGCAACAAGCCACTGGTTGCCATGTCACTGAGGGGGCTATGTCACAGTGGGCAGCAGGTCAGTGCTGGCCATGTCACTGTGGGGGCCATGTCACAGTGGGCAGCAGGTCAGTAGTGGCCATGTCACTGTGAGGTCATGTCACAGTGTGCAGCAGGTCAGTGGTGGCCATGTCACAGTGAGCAACAGGCCACTGGTTGCCATGTCACGTTGGGGGCTATGTCACAGTGGGCAGCAGGTCAGTGGTGGCCATGTCACTATGGGGCCATGTCACAGTGGGCAGCAGGTCAGTAGTGTCCATGTCACTATGGGGGCCATGTCACAGTGAACAACAGGCCACTGGTTGCCATGTCACTGTGGGGGCCATGTCACAGTGGGCAGCAGGTCAGTAGTGGCCATGTCACTGTGAGGTCATGTCACAGTGTGCAGCAGGTCAGTGGTGGCCATGTCACAGTGAGCAACAGGCCACTGGTTGCCATGTCACTGTGGGGGCTATGTCACAGTGGGCAGCAGGTCAGTGGTGGCCATGTCACTATGGGGGCCATGTCACAGTGGGCAGCAAGTCGGTGGTGGCCATGTCACTATGGGGGCCATGTCACAGTGGCAGCAGGTCAGTAGTGGCCACCTCACTGTGGGGCCATGTCACAGTGTGCAGCAGGTCAGTGGTGGCCATGTCACAGTGAGCAACAGGCCACTGCTTGCCATGTCACTGTGGGGGCCATGTCACAGTGGGCAGCATATCAGTAGTGGCCATGTCACTGTGAGGTCATGTCACAGTGTGCAGCAGGTCAGTGGTGGCCATGTCACAGTGAGCAACAGGCCACTGGTTGCCATGTCACTGTGGGCGCTATGTCACAGTGGGAAGCAGGTCACTGCTGGCCATGTCACTATGGGGGCCATGTCACAGTGGGCAGCAGGTCGGTGGTGGCCATGTCTCTATGGGGGCTATGTCACAGTGGCAGCAGGTCAGTAGTGGCCACCTCACTGTGGGGCCATGTCACAGTGTGCAGCAGGTCAGTGATGGCCATGTCACAGTGAGCAAAATGCCACTGGTTGCCATGTCACTGTGGGGGCCATGTCACTGTGGGCAGCAGGTCAGTAGTTGCCATGTCACTGTGAGGTCATGTCACAGTGGGCAGCAGGTCAGTGGTGGCCATGTCACAGTGAGCAACAGGCCACTGGTTGCCATGTCACTGAGGGGGCTATGTCACAGTGGGCAGCAGGTCAGTGCTGGCCATGTCACTGTGGGGGCCATGTCACAGTGGGCAGCAGGTCAGTAGTGGCCATGTCACTGTGAGGTCATGTCACAGTGTGCAGCAGGTCAGTGGTGGCCATGTCACAGTGAGCAACAGGCCACTGGTTGCCATGTCACGTTGGGGGCTATGTCACAGTGGGCAGCAGGTCAGTGGTGGCCATGTCACTATGGGGCCATGTCACAGTGGGCAGCAGGTCAGTAGTGTCCATGTCACTATGGGGGCCATGTCACAGTGAACAACAGGCCACTGGTTGCCATGTCACTGTGGGGGCCATGTCACAGTGGGCAGCAGGTCAGTAGTGGCCATGTCACTGTGAGGTCATGTCACAGTGTGCAGCAGGTCAGTGGTGGCCATGTCACAGTGAGCAACAGGCCACTGGTTGCCATGTCACTGTGGGGGCTATGTCACAGTGGGCAGCAGGTCAGTGGTGGCCATGTCACTATGGGGGCCATGTCACAGTGGGCAGCAAGTCGGTGGTGGCCATGTCACTATGGGGGCCATGTCACAGTGGCAGCAGGTCAGTAGTGGCCACCTCACTGTGGGGCCATGTCACAGTGTGCAGCAGGTCAGTGGTGGCCATGTCACAGTGAGCAACAGGCCACTGCTTGCCATGTCACTGTGGGGGCCATGTCACAGTGGGCAGCATATCAGTAGTGGCCATGTCACTGTGAGGTCATGTCACAGTGTGCAGCAGGTCAGTGGTGGCCATGTCACAGTGAGCAACAGGCCACTGGTTGCCATGTCACTGTGGGCGCTATGTCACAGTGGGAAGCAGGTCACTGCTGGCCATGTCACTATGGGGGCCATGTCACAGTGGGCAGCAGGTCGGTGGTGGCCATGTCTCTATGGGGGCTATGTCACAGTGGCAGCAGGTCAGTAGTGGCCACCTCACTGTGGGGCCATGTCACAGTGTGCAGCAGGTCAGTGATGGCCATGTCACAGTGAGCAAAATGCCACTGGTTGCCATGTCACTGTGGGGGCCATGTCACTGTGGGCAGCAGGTCAGTAGTTGCCATGTCACTGTGAGGTCATGTCACAGTGGGCAGCAGGTCAGTGGTGGCCATGTCACAGTGAGCAACAGGCCACTGGTTGCCATGTCACGTTGGGGGCTATGTCACAGTGGGCAGCAGGTCAGTTGTGGCCATGTCACTATGGTCCATGTCACAGTGGGCAGCAGGTCAGTGGTGTCCATGTCACTATGGGGGCCATGGCACAATGAACAACAGGCCACTGGTTGCCATGTCACTGTGGGGGCCATGTTACAGTGGGCAGCAGGTCAGTAGTGGCCATGTCACTGTGAGGTCATGTCACAGTGTGCAACAGGTCAGTGGTGGCCATGTCACAGTGAGCAACAGGCCACTGGTTACCATGTCACTGTGGGGGCTATGTCACAGTGGGAAGCAGGTCACTGCTGGCCATGTCACTATGGGGGCCATGTCACAGTGGGCAGCAAGTCGGTGGTGGCCATATCACTATGGGGGCCATGTCACAGTGGCAGCAGGTCAGTAGTGGCCACCTCACTGTGGGGCCATGTCACAGTGTGCAGCAGGTCAGTGATGGCAATGTTACAGTGAGCAACAGGCCACTGGTTGCCATGTCACGTTGGGGGCTATGTCACAGTGGGAAGCAGGTCACTGCTGGCCATGTCACTATGGGGGCCATGTCACAGTGGGCAGCAGGTCAGTGGTGGCCTTGTCACTATGGGGGCCATGTCACAGTGGCAGCAGGTCAGTAGTGGCCACATCACTGTGAGGTCATGTCACAGTGGGCAGCAGGTCAGTGGTGGCCATGTCACAGTGATCAACAGGCCACTGGTTGCCATGTCACGGGGGCTATGTCACAGTGGGCAGCAGGTCAGTGGTGGCCATGTCACTATGGTCCATGTCACAGTGGGCAGCAGGTCAGTGGTGTCCATGTCACTATGGGGGCCATGTCACAGTGAACAACAGGCCACTGGTTGCCATGTCACTGTGGGGGCCATGTCACAGTGGGCAGCAGGTCAGTAGTGGCCATGTCACTGTGAGGTCATGTCACAGTGTGCAGAAGGTCAGTGGTGGCCATGTCACAGTGAGCAACAGGCCACTGTTTGCCATGTCACTGTGGGGGCCATGTCACAGTGGGCAGCAGATCAGTTGTGGCCATGTCACTGTGAGGTCATGTGACAGTGTGCAGCAGGTCAGTGGTGGCCATGTCACAGTGAGCAACAGGCCACTGGTTGCCATGTCACTGTGGGGGCTATGTCACAGTGGGAAGCAGGTCACTGCTGGCCATGTCACTATGGGGGCCATGTCACAGTGGGCAGCATGTCAGTGGTGGTCATGTCACTATGGGGGCTGTGTCACAGTGTGCAGCAGGTCAGTGGTGGCCATGTCACTATGGGGGTCATGTCACAGTGCGCAGCAGGTCAGTGGTAGCCATGTCACTATGGGGGTCATGTCACAGTGGGCAGCAGGTCAGTAGTGGCCACGTCACTGTGGGGCCATGTCATGGTGTGCAGCAGGTCAGTGATGGCCATGTCACAGTGAGCAACAGGCCACTGGTTGCCATGTAACTGTGGGTGCTATGTCACAGTGGGCAGCATGTCAGTGGTGCCCATGTCACTATGTGGGCCATGTCACAGTGGGCAGCATGTCAGTGGTGGCCAGGTCACTATGGGGGCCATGTCACAGTGGGTAGCAGTTCAGTGGTGGCCATGTCACTGTGGGGCTATGTCACAGTGGTCAGCGGATCAGTGGTGGCCATGTCACTGTGGGGACCATGTCACAGTGGGCAGCAGGTCAGTTGTGGCCATGTCACTATGGGTCCATGTCACAGTGGGCAGCATATCAGTGGTGGCCATGTCACTATGGGAGCTATGTCACATTGGGTAGCAGGTCAGTGGTGGCCATGTCACTGTGGGGCCATGTCACATTTTGCAGCAGGTCAGTAGTAGCCACGTCACTGTGGGGCCATGTCACAGTGTGCAGCAGGTCAGTGCTGGGCATGTCACAGTGAGCAACAGGCCACAGGTGGCCATGTCACTGTGGGGGCTATGTCACAGTGGGCAGCAGGTCAGTGGTGGCCATGTCACTATGGGGGCCATACCACAGTGTGCAGCAGGTCAGTAGTGGCCACGTCACTGTGGGGCCATGTCACAGTGTGCAGCAGGTCAGTGATGGGCATGTCACAGTGAGCAACAGGCCACAGGTGGCCATGTCACTGTGGGGGCTATGTCACAGTGGGCAGCAGGTCAGTGGTGGCCATGTCACTATGGGGGCCATGTCACAGTGGGCAGCAGGTCAGTAGTGGCCACGTCACTGTGGGGCCATTTCACAGTGTGCAGCAGGTCAGTGATGGCCATGTCACAGTGAGCAACAAGCCACTGGTTGCCATGTCACTGAGGGGGCTATGTCACAGTGGGTAGCAGGTCAGTGCTGGCCATGTCACTGTGGGGGCCATGTCACAGTGGGCAGCAGGTCAGTAGTGGCCATGTAACTGTGAGGTCATGTCACAGTGTGCAGCAGGTCAGTGGTGGCCATGTCACAGTGAGCAACAGGCCACTGGTTGCCATGTCACTGTGGGGGCTATGTCACACTGGGCAGCAGGTCAGGGTGGCCATGTCACTATGGGGTCTATCTCACATTGGGTAGCTGGTCAGTGGTGGCCATGTCACTGTGAGGTCATGTCACAGTTTGCAGAAGGTCAGTGGTGGCCATTTCACAGTGAGCAGCAGGCCACTTGTTGCCATGTCACTGTGGGGGCTATGTCTCAGTGGGAAGAAGGTCACTGGTGGCCATGTCACTATGGGGGTCATGTCACAGTGGGCAGCAGGTCAGTGGTGGCCATGTCATTATGGGGGCCATGTCACAGTGGTCAGCAGGTCAGTGGTGGCCATGTCACTATGGGGGCTATGTCACATTGGGCAGCAGGTCAGTGGTGGTCATGTCACTGTGAGGTCATGTCACAGTGTGCAGCAGGCCACTGTTTGCCATGTCACTGTGGGGTCTATGTCACAGTGGGCAGCAGGTCAGTGGTGGTCATGTCACTATGGGAGCTATGTCACAGTGGGCAGCTGGTCAGTGGTGGCCATGTCACTGTGAGGTCATGTCACAGTGTGCAGCAGGTCAGTGGTGGCCATGTCACAGTGAGCAACAGGCCACTGGTTGCCATGTCACTGTGGGGGCTATGTCACAGTGGGCAGCAGGTCAGTGGTGGCCATGTCACTATGGGGGCCATGTCACAGTGTGCAGCAGGTCAGTGGTGGCCATGTCACTATGTGGGTCATGTCACAGTGGGCAGCAGGTCAGTAGTGGCCACGTCACTGTGGGGCCATGTCATGGTGTGCAGCAGGTCAGTGATGGCCATGTCACAGTGAGCAACAGGCCACTGGTTGCCATGTAACTGTGGGTGCTATGTCACAGTGGGTAGCAGGTCAGTTGTGGCCATGTCATTATGGGTCCATGTCACAGTGGGCAGCATATCAGTGGTGGCCATGTCACTATGGGAGCTATGTCACATTGGGTAGCAGGTCAGTGGTGGCCCTGTCACTGTGGGGCCATGTCACAGTTTGCAACAGGTCAGTCGTGGCCATGTCACAGTGAGCAACAGGCCACTGGTTGCCATGTCACTGTGGGGGCTATGTCACAGTGGGCAGCAGGTCAGTGGTGGCCATGTAACTATGGGGGCCATGTCACAGTGGGCAGCAGGTCAGTGGTGGCCATGTCACTATGGGGGCCATGTCACAGTGGGCAGCAGGTCAGTAGTGGCCACGTCACTCTGGGGCCATTTCACAGTGTGCAGCAGGTCAGTGATGGCCATGTCACAGTGAGCAACAAGCCACTGGTTGCCATGTCACTGAGGGGGCTATGTCACAGTGGGCAGCAGGTCAGTGCTGGCCATGTCACTGTGGGGGCCATGTCACAGTGGGCAGCAGGTCAGTAGTGGCCATGTCACTGTGAGGTCATGTCACAGTGTGCAGCAGGTCAGTGGTGGCCATGTCACAGTGAGCAACAGGCCACTGGTTGCCATGTCACGTTGGGGGCTATGTCACAGTGGGCAGCAGGTCAGTGGTGGCCATGTCACTATGGGGCCATGTCACAGTGGGCAGCAGGTCAGTAGTGTCCATGTCACTATGGGGGCCATGTCACAGTGAACAACAGGCCACTGGTTGCCATGTCACTGTGGGGGCCATGTCACAGTGGGCAGCAGGTCAGTAGTGGCCATGTCACTGTGAGGTCATGTCACAGTGTGCAGCAGGTCAGTGGTGGCCATGTCACAGTGAGCAACAGGCCACTGGTTGCCATGTCACTGTGGGGGCTATGTCACAGTGGGCAGCAGGTCAGTGGTGGCCATGTCACTATGGGGGCCATGTCACAGTGGGCAGCAAGTCGGTGGTGGCCATGTCACTATGGGGGCCATGTCACAGTGGCAGCAGGTCAGTAGTGGCCACCTCACTGTGGGGCCATGTCACAGTGTGCAGCAGGTCAGTGGTGGCCATGTCACAGTGAGCAACAGGCCACTGCTTGCCATGTCACTGTGGGGGCCATGTCACAGTGGGCAGCATATCAGTAGTGGCCATGTCACTGTGAGGTCATGTCACAGTGTGCAGCAGGTCAGTGGTGGCCATGTCACAGTGAGCAACAGGCCACTGGTTGCCATGTCACTGTGGGCGCTATGTCACAGTGGGAAGCAGGTCACTGCTGGCCATGTCACTATGGGGGCCATGTCACAGTGGGCAGCAGGTCGGTGGTGGCCATGTCTCTATGGGGGCTATGTCACAGTGGCAGCAGGTCAGTAGTGGCCACCTCACTGTGGGGCCATGTCACAGTGTGCAGCAGGTCAGTGATGGCCATGTCACAGTGAGCAAAATGCCACTGGTTGCCATGTCACTGTGGGGGCCATGTCACTGTGGGCAGCAGGTCAGTAGTTGCCATGTCACTGTGAGGTCATGTCACAGTGGGCAGCAGGTCAGTGGTGGCCATGTCACAGTGAGCAACAGGCCACTGGTTGCCATGTCACGTTGGGGGCTATGTCACAGTGGGCAGCAGGTCAGTTGTGGCCATGTCACTATGGTCCATGTCACAGTGGGCAGCAGGTCAGTGGTGTCCATGTCACTATGGGGGCCATGGCACAATGAACAACAGGCCACTGGTTGCCATGTCACTGTGGGGGCCATGTTACAGTGGGCAGCAGGTCAGTAGTGGCCATGTCACTGTGAGGTCATGTCACAGTGTGCAACAGGTCAGTGGTGGCCATGTCACAGTGAGCAACAGGCCACTGGTTACCATGTCACTGTGGGGGCTATGTCACAGTGGGAAGCAGGTCACTGCTGGCCATGTCACTATGGGGGCCATGTCACAGTGGGCAGCAAGTCGGTGGTGGCCATATCACTATGGGGGCCATGTCACAGTGGCAGCAGGTCAGTAGTGGCCACCTCACTGTGGGGCCATGTCACAGTGTGCAGCAGGTCAGTGATGGCAATGTTACAGTGAGCAACAGGCCACTGGTTGCCATGTCACGTTGGGGGCTATGTCACAGTGGGAAGCAGGTCACTGCTGGCCATGTCACTATGGGGGCCATGTCACAGTGGGCAGCAGGTCAGTGGTGGCCTTGTCACTATGGGGGCCATGTCACAGTGGCAGCAGGTCAGTAGTGGCCACATCACTGTGAGGTCATGTCACAGTGGGCAGCAGGTCAGTGGTGGCCATGTCACAGTGAGCAACAGGCCACTGGTTGCCATGTCACGGGGGCTATGTCACAGTGGGCAGCAGGTCAGTGGTGGCCATGTCACTATGGTCCATGTCACAGTGGGCAGCAGGTCAGTGGTGTCCATGTCACTATGGGGGCCATGTCACAGTGAACAACAGGCCACTGGTTGCCATGTCACTGTGGGGGCCATGTCACAGTGGGCAGCAGGTCAGTAGTGGCCATGTCACTGTGAGGTCATGTCACAGTGTGCAGAAGGTCAGTGGTGGCCATGTCACAGTGAGCAACAGGCCACTGGTTGCCATGTCACTGTGGGGGCCATGTCACAGTGGGCAGCAGATCAGTTGTGGCCATGTCACTGTGAGGTCATGTGACAGTGTGCAGCAGGTCAGTGGTGGCCATGTCACAGTGAGCAACAGGCCACTGGTTGCCATGTCACTGTGGGGGCTATGTCACAGTGGGAAGCAGGTCACTGCTGGCCATGTCACTATGGGGGCCATGTCACAGTGGGCAGCATGTCAGTGGTGGTCATGTCACTATGGGGGCTGTGTCACAGTGTGCAGCAGGTCAGTGGTGGCCATGTCACTATGGGGGTCATGTCACAGTGCGCAGCAGGTCAGTGGTAGCCATGTCACTATGGGGGTCATGTCACAGTGGGCAGCAGGTCAGTAGTGGCCACGTCACTGTGGGGCCATGTCATGGTGTGCAGCAGGTCAGTGATGGCCATGTCACAGTGAGCAACAGGCCACTGGTTGCCATGTAACTGTGGGTGCTATGTCACAGTGGGCAGCATGTCAGTGGTGCCCATGTCACTATGGGGGCCATGTCACAGTGGGCAGCATGTCAGTGGTGGCCAGGTCACTATGGGGGCCATGTCACAGTGGGTAGCAGTTCAGTGGTGGCCATGTCACTGTGGGGCTATGTCACAGTGGTCAGCGGATCAGTGGTGGCCATGTCACTGTGGGGACCATGTCACAGTGGGCAGCAGGTCAGTTGTGGCCATGTCACTATGGGTCCATGTCACAGTGGGCAGCATATCAGTGGTGGCCATGTCACTATGGGAGCTATGTCACATTGGGTAGCAGGTCAGTGGTGGCCATGTCACTGTGGGGCCATGTCACATTTTGCAGCAGGTCAGTAGTAGCCACGTCACTGTGGGGCCATGTCACAGTGTGCAGCAGGTCAGTGCTGGGCATGTCACAGTGAGCAACAGGCCACAGGTGGCCATGTCACTGTGGGGGCTATGTCACAGTGGGCAGCAGGTCAGTGGTGGCCATGTCACTATGGGGGCCATACCACAGTGTGCAGCAGGTCAGTAGTGGCCACGTCACTGTGGGGCCATGTCACAGTGTGCAGCAGGTCAGTGATGGGCATGTCACAGTGAGCAACAGGCCACAGGTGGCCATGTCACTGTGGGGGCTATGTCACAGTGGGCAGCAGGTCAGTGGTGGCCATGTCACTATGGGGGCCATGTCACAGTGGGCAGCAGGTCAGTAGTGGCCACGTCACTGTGGGGCCATTTCACAGTGTGCAGCAGGTCAGTGATGGCCATGTCACAGTGAGCAACAAGCCACTGGTTGCCATGTCACTGAGGGGGCTATGTCACAGTGGGCAGCAGGTCAGTGCTGGCCATGTCACTGTGGGGGCCATGTCACAGTGGGCAGCAGGTCAGTAGTGGCCATGTAACTGTGAGGTCATGTCACAGTGTGCAGCAGGTCAGTGGTGGCCATGTCACAGTGAGCAACAGGCCACTGGTTGCCATGTCACTGTGGGGGCTATGTCACAGTGGGAAGCAGGTCACTGCTGGCCATGTCACTATGGGGGCCATGTCACAGTGGGCAGCAGGTCGGTGGTGGCCATGTCACTATGGGGGCCATGTCACAGTGGCAGCAGGTCAGTAGTGGCCACCTCACTGTGGGGCCATGTCACAGTGTGCAGCAGGTCAGTGATGGCCATGTCACAGTGAGCAACAGGCCACTGGTTGCCATGTCATTGTGGGGGCCATGTCACTGTGGGCAGCAGGTCAGTAGTTGCCATGTCACTGTGAGGTCATGTCACAGTGTGCATCAGGTCAGTGGTGGCCATGTCACAGTGAGCAACAGGCCACTGGTTGCCATGTCACTGTGGGGGCTATGTCACAGTGGGAAGCAGGTCACTGCTGGCCATGTCACTATGGGGGCCATGTCACAGTGGGCAGCAGGTCGGTGGTGGCCATGTCACTATTGGGGCCATGTCACAGTGGCAGCAGGTCAGTAGTGGCCACCTCACTGTGGGGCCATGTCACAGTGTGCAGCAGGTCAGTGATGGCCATGTCACAGTGAGCAACAGGCCACTGGTTGCCATGTCACTGTGGGGGCTATGTCACAGTGGGCAGCAGGTCAGTGGTGGCCATGTCACTATGGTGTCCATGTCACAGTGGGCAGCAGGTCAGTGGTGGCCATGTCACTATGGGGGCCATGTCACAGTGGGCAGCAGGTCAGTGGTGGCCATGTAAATATGGGGGCTATGTCACATTGGGTAGCAGGTCAGTGGTGGCCATGTCACTGTGAATTTATGTCACAGTGGGCAGCAGGTCAGTGGTGGCCATGTCACAGTGAGCAACAGGCCACTGGTTGCCATGTCAGTGTGGGGGCTATGTCACAGTGGGCAGCAGGTCAGTGGTGGCCATGTCACTATGGGAGCCATGTCACAGTGGGCAGCAGGCCACTGGTTGCCATGTCAGTGTGGGGGCTATGTCACAGTGGGCAGCAGGTCAGTGATGGCCATGTCACTATGGGGGCCATGTCACAGTGGGCAGGAGGTCAGTGGTGGCCATGTCACTAGGGGTCCATGTCACAGTGGGCAGCAGGTCAGTGGTGGCCATGTCACTATGGGGGCTATGTCACAGTGGGCAGCTGGTCAGTGGTGGCCATGTCACTGTGAGGTCATGTCACAATCTGCAGAATGTCAGTGGTGGCCATGTCACAGTGAGCAACAGGCCACTGGTTGCCATGTCACTGTGGGGGCTATGTCACAGTTGGCAGAAGGTCAGTTGTGGCCATGTCACTATGGGGGCCATGTCACAGTGGGCAGCAGGTCAGTGGTGGCCATGTCACTGTGAGGTCATGTCACAGTGTGCAGCATGTCAGTGGTGCCCATGTCACTATGGGGGCCATGTCACAGTGGGCAGCATGTCAGTGGTGGCCAGGTCACTATGGGGGCCATGTCACAGTGAGTAACAGGCCACTGGTTGCCATGTCAATGTGGGGGCTAAGTCACAGTGTGCAGCAGGTCAGTTGTGGCCATGTCACTAGGGGTCCATGTCACAGTGGGCAGCAGGTCAGTGGTGGTCATGTCACTATGGGGGCTATGTCACAGTGGGCAGCTGGTCAGTGGTGGCCATGTCACTGTAAGGTCATGTCACAGTCTGCAGCAGGTCAGTGGTGGCCATGTCACTATGGGGGTCATGTCACAGTGCGCAGCAGGTCAGTGGTAGCCATGTCACTATGGGGGTCATGTCACAGTGGGCAGCAGGCCAGTAGTGGCCACGTCACTGTGGGGCCATGTCATGGTGTGCAGCAGGTCAGTGATGGCCATGTCACAGTGAGCAAAAGGCCACTGGTTGCCATGTAACTGTGGGTGCTATGTCACAGTGGGCAGCATGTCAGTGGTGCCCATGTCACTATGGGGGCCATGTCACAGTGGGCAGCATGTCAGTGGTGGCCAGGTCACTATGGGGGCCATGTCACAGTGGGTAGCAGGTCAGTGGTGGCCAGGTCACTGTGGGGCTATGTCACAGTGGTCAGCGGATCAGTGGTGGCCATGTCACTATGGGTCCATGTCACAGTGGGCAGCATATCAGTGGTGGCCATGTCACTATGGGAGCTATGTCACATTGGGTAGCAGGTCAGTGGTGGCCATGTCACTGTGGGGCCATGTCACAGTTTGCAGCAGGTCAGTAGTGGCCACGTCACTGTGGGGCCATGTCACAGTGTGCAGCAGGTCAGTGATGGGCATGTCACAGTGAGCAACAGGCCACAGGTGGCCATGTCACTGTGGGGGCTATGTCACAGTGGGCAGCAGGTCAGTGGTGGCCATGTCACAGTGTGCAGCAGGTCAGTGGTGGCCATGTCACTATGGGGGCCATGTCACAGTGGGCAGCAGGTCAGTAGTGGCCACCTCACTGTGGCGCCATTTCACAGTGTGCAGCAGGTCAGTGATGGCCATGTCACAGTGAGCAACAGGCCACTGGTTGCCATGTCACTGTGGGGGCTATGTCATGTGGGCAGCAGGTCAGTGGTTGCGATGTCACTATGGGGGCCATGTCACAGTGTGCAGCAGGTCAGTGGTGGCCACGTCACTGTGGGGCCATGTCACAGTGTGCAGCAGGTCAGTGATGGCCATGTCACAGTGAACAACAGGCCACTGTTTGCCATGTCACTGTGGGGGCCATGTCACAGTGGGCAGCAGGTCAGTAGTGGCCTGTCACTGTGAGGTCATGTCACAGTGTGCAGCAGGTCAGTGGTGGCCATGTCACAGTGAGCAACAGGCCACTGGTTGCCATGTCACTGTGGGGACTATGTCACAGTGGGAAGCAGATCACTGCTGGCCATGTCACTATGGGGGCCATGTCACAGTGGGCAGCAGGTCGGTGGTGGCCATGTCACTATGGGGGCCATGTCACAGTGGCAGCAGGTCAGTAGTGGCCACATCAATGTGGGGCCATGTCTCAGTGTGCAGCAGGTCAGTGGTGGCCATGTCACAGTGAGCAACAGGCCACTGGTTGCCATGTCACTGTGGGGGCTATGTCACAGTGGGAAGCAGGTCACTGCTGGCCATGTCACTATGGGGGCCATGTCACAGTGGGCAGCATGTCAGTGGTGGTCATGTCACTATGGGGGCTGTGTCACAGTGTGCAGCAGGTCAGTGGTGGCCATGTCACTATGGGGGTCATGTCACAGTGCGCAGCAGGTCAGTGGTAGCCATGTCACTATGGGGGTCATGTCACAGTGGGCAGCAGGTCAGTAGTGGCCACGTCACTGTGGGGCCATGTCATGGTGTGCAGCAGGTCAGTGATGGCCATGTCACAGTGAGCAACAGGCCGCTGGTTGCCATGTAACTGTGGGTGCTATGTCACAGTGGGCAGCATGTCAGTGGTGCCCATGTCACTATGGGGGCCATGTCACAGTGGGCAGCATGTCAGTGGTGGCCAGGTCACTATGGGGGCCATGTCACAGTGGGTAGCAGTTCAGTGGTGGCCATGTCACTGTGGGGCTATGTCACAGTGGTCAGCGGATCAGTGGTGGCCATGTCACTGTGGGGACCATGTCACAGTGGGCAGCAGGTCAGTTGTGGCCATGTCACTATGGGTCCATGTCACAGTGGGCAGCATATCAGTGGTGGCCATGTCACTATGGGAGCTATGTCACATTGGGTAGCAGGTCAGTGGTGGCCATGTCACTGTGGGGCCATGTCACATTTTGCAGCAGGTCAGTAGTAGCCACGTCACTGTGGGGCCATGTCACAGTGTGCAGCAGGTCAGTGCTGGGCATGTCACAGTGAGCAACAGGCCACAGGTGGCCATGTCACTGTGGGGGCTATGTCACAGTGGGCAGCAGGTCAGTGGTGGCCATGTCACTATGGGGGCCATACCACAGTGTGCAGCAGGTCAGTAGTGGCCACGTCACTGTGGGGCCATGTCACAGTGTGCAGCAGGTCAGTGATGGGCATGTCACAGTGAGCAACAGGCCACAGGTGGCCATGTCACTGTGGGGGCTATGTCACAGTGGGCAGCAGGTCAGTGGTGGCCATGTCACTATGGGGGCCATGTCACAGTGGGCAGCAGGTCAGTAGTGGCCACGTCACTGTGGGGCCATTTCACAGTGTGCAGCAGGTCAGTGATGGCCATGTCACAGTGAGCAACAAGCCACTGGTTGCCATGTCACTGAGGGGGCTATGTCACAGTGGGCAGCAGGTCAGTGCTGGCCATGTCACTGTGGGGGCCATGTCACAGTGGGCAGCAGGTCAGTAGTGGCCATGTAACTGTGAGGTCATGTCACAGTGTGCAGCAGGTCAGTGGTGGCCATGTCACAGTGAGCAACAGGCCACTGGTTGCCATGTCACTGTGGGGGCTATGTCACAGTGGGAAGCAGGTCACTGCTGGCCATGTCACTATGGGGGCCATGTCACAGTGGGCAGCAGGTCGGTGGTGGCCATGTCACTATGGGGGCCATGTCACAGTGGCAGCAGGTCAGTAGTGGCCACCTCACTGTGGGGCCATGTCACAGTGTGCAGCAGGTCAGTGATGGCCATGTCACAGTGAGCAACAGGCCACTGGTTGCCATGTCATTGTGGGGGCCATGTCACTGTGGGCAGCAGGTCAGTAGTTGCCATGTCACTGTGAGGTCATGTCACAGTGTGCATCAGGTCAGTGGTGGCCATGTCACAGTGAGCAACAGGCCACTGGTTGCCATGTCACTGTGGGGGCTATGTCACAGTGGGAAGCAGGTCACTGCTGGCCATGTCACTATGGGGGCCATGTCACAGTGGGCAGCAGGTCGGTGGTGGCCATGTCACTATTGGGGCCATGTCACAGTGGCAGCAGGTCAGTAGTGGCCACCTCACTGTGGGGCCATGTCACAGTGTGCAGCAGGTCAGTGATGGCCATGTCACAGTGAGCAACAGGCCACTGGTTGCCATGTCACTGTGGGGGCTATGTCACAGTGGGCAGCAGGTCAGTGGTGGCCATGTCACTATGGTGTCCATGTCACAGTGGGCAGCAGGTCAGTGGTGGCCATGTCACTATGGGGGCCATGTCACAGTGGGCAGCAGGTCAGTGGTGGCCATGTAAATATGGGGGCTATGTCACATTGGGTAGCAGGTCAGTGGTGGCCATGTCACTGTGAATTTATGTCACAGTGGGCAGCAGGTCAGTGGTGGCCATGTCACAGTGAGCAACAGGCCACTGGTTGCCATGTCAGTGTGGGGGCTATGTCACAGTGGGCAGCAGGTCAGTGGTGGCCATGTCACTATGGGAGCCATGTCACAGTGGGCAGCAGGCCACTGGTTGCCATGTCAGTGTGGGGGCTATGTCACAGTGGGCAGCAGGTCAGTGATGGCCATGTCACTATGGGGGCCATGTCACAGTGGGCAGGAGGTCAGTGGTGGCCATGTCACTAGGGGTCCATGTCACAGTGGGCAGCAGGTCAGTGGTGGCCATGTCACTATGGGGGCTATGTCACAGTGGGCAGCTGGTCAGTGGTGGCCATGTCACTGTGAGGTCATGTCACAATCTGCAGAATGTCAGTGGTGGCCATGTCACAGTGAGCAACAGGCCACTGGTTGCCATGTCACTGTGGGGGCTATGTCACAGTTGGCAGAAGGTCAGTTGTGGCCATGTCACTATGGGGGCCATGTCACAGTGGGCAGCAGGTCAGTGGTGGCCATGTCACTGTGAGGTCATGTCACAGTGTGCAGCATGTCAGTGGTGCCCATGTCACTATGGGGGCCATGTCACAGTGGGCAGCATGTCAGTGGTGGCCAGGTCACTATGGGGGCCATGTCACAGTGAGTAACAGGCCACTGGTTGCCATGTCAATGTGGGGGCTAAGTCACAGTGTGCAGCAGGTCAGTTGTGGCCATGTCACTAGGGGTCCATGTCACAGTGGGCAGCAGGTCAGTGGTGGTCATGTCACTATGGGGGCTATGTCACAGTGGGCAGCTGGTCAGTGGTGGCCATGTCACTGTAAGGTCATGTCACAGTCTGCAGCAGGTCAGTGGTGGCCATGTCACTATGGGGGTCATGTCACAGTGCGCAGCAGGTCAGTGGTAGCCATGTCACTATGGGGGTCATGTCACAGTGGGCAGCAGGCCAGTAGTGGCCACGTCACTGTGGGGCCATGTCATGGTGTGCAGCAGGTCAGTGATGGCCATGTCACAGTGAGCAAAAGGCCACTGGTTGCCATGTAACTGTGGGTGCTATGTCACAGTGGGCAGCATGTCAGTGGTGCCCATGTCACTATGGGGGCCATGTCACAGTGGGCAGCATGTCAGTGGTGGCCAGGTCACTATGGGGGCCATGTCACAGTGGGTAGCAGGTCAGTGGTGGCCAGGTCACTGTGGGGCTATGTCACAGTGGTCAGCGGATCAGTGGTGGCCATGTCACTATGGGTCCATGTCACAGTGGGCAGCATATCAGTGGTGGCCATGTCACTATGGGAGCTATGTCACATTGGGTAGCAGGTCAGTGGTGGCCATGTCACTGTGGGGCCATGTCACAGTTTGCAGCAGGTCAGTAGTGGCCACGTCACTGTGGGGCCATGTCACAGTGTGCAGCAGGTCAGTGATGGGCATGTCACAGTGAGCAACAGGCCACAGGTGGCCATGTCACTGTGGGGGCTATGTCACAGTGGGCAGCAGGTCAGTGGTGGCCATGTCACAGTGTGCAGCAGGTCAGTGGTGGCCATGTCACTATGGGGGCCATGTCACAGTGGGCAGCAGGTCAGTAGTGGCCACCTCACTGTGGCGCCATTTCACAGTGTGCAGCAGGTCAGTGATGGCCATGTCACAGTGAGCAACAGGCCACTGGTTGCCATGTCACTGTGGGGGCTATGTCATGTGGGCAGCAGGTCAGTGGTTGCGATGTCACTATGGGGGCCATGTCACAGTGTGCAGCAGGTCAGTGGTGGCCACGTCACTGTGGGGCCATGTCACAGTGTGCAGCAGGTCAGTGATGGCCATGTCACAGTGAACAACAGGCCACTGTTTGCCATGTCACTGTGGGGGCCATGTCACAGTGGGCAGCAGGTCAGTAGTGGCCTGTCACTGTGAGGTCATGTCACAGTGTGCAGCAGGTCAGTGGTGGCCATGTCACAGTGAGCAACAGGCCACTGGTTGCCATGTCACTGTGGGGACTATGTCACAGTGGGAAGCAGATCACTGCTGGCCATGTCACTATGGGGGCCATGTCACAGTGGGCAGCAGGTCGGTGGTGGCCATGTCACTATGGGGGCCATGTCACAGTGGCAGCAGGTCAGTAGTGGCCACATCAATGTGGGGCCATGTCTCAGTGTGCAGCAGGTCAGTGATGGCCATGTCACAGTGAGTAACAGGCCACTGGTTGCCATGTCACGTTGGGGGCTATGTCACAGTGGGCAGCAGGTCAGTTGTGGCCATGTCACTATGGGTCCATGTCACAGTGGGCAGCAGGTCAGTGGTGTCCATGTCACTATGGGGGCCATGTCATAGTGGACAGCAGGTCAGTGGTGACCATGCCACTATAGGGGCCATGTCACTGTGGGCAGCAGGTCAGTAGTTGCGACGTCACTGTGGGGCCATGTCACAGTGTGCAGCAGGTCAGTGATGGCCATGTCACAGTGAGCAAGAGGCCACTGGTTGCCATGTCACTGTGGGGGCTATGTCATGTGGGCAGCAGGTCAGTGGTTGCGATGTCACTATGGGGGCCATGTCACAGTGTGCAGCAGGTCAGTGGTGGCCATGTCACTATGGGGGCCATGTCACAGTGGGCAGCAGGTCAGTAGTGGCCACGTCACTGTGGGGCCATGTCACAGTGTGCAGCAGGTCAGTGATGGCCATGTCACAGTGAACAACAGGCCACTGTTTGCCATGTCACTGTGGGGGCCATGTCACAGTGGGCAGCAGGTCAGTAGTGGCCTGTCACTGTGAGGTCATGTCACAGTGTGCAGCAGGTCAGTGGTGGCCATGTCACAGTGAGCAACAGGCCACTGGTTGCCATGTCACTGTGGGGACTATGTCACAGTGGGAAGCAGATCACTGCTGGCCATGTCACTATGGGGGCCATGTCACAGTGGGCAGCAGGTCGGTGGTGGCCATGTCACTATGGGGGCCATGTCACAGTGGCAGCAGGTCAGTAGTGGCCACCTCACTGTGGGGCCATGTCACAGTGTGCAGCAGGTCAGTGATGGCCATGTCACAGTGAGCAACAGGCCACTGGTTGCCATGTCACTGTGGGGGCTATGTCACCGTGGGTAGCATGTCAGTGGTGGCCATGTAACTGTGGGGGCCATATCACAGTGGGCAGCAGGTCAGTGGTGGCCATGTCACTATGGGGGCCATGTCACAGTGGGCAGCAGGTCAGTAGTGGCCACGTCACTGTGGGGCCATGTCAAAGTGTGCAGCAGGTCAGTGATGGCCATGTCACAGTGGGGAGCAGGTCAGAGCTGGCCATGTCACTATGGGGGCCATGTCACAGTGGGCAGCAGGTCAGGGTGGCCATGTCACTATGGGGGCTATGTCACATTGGGCAGCAGGTCAGTGGTGGCTATGTCACTGTGAGGTCATGTCACAGTGTGCAGCAGGTCAGTGGTGGCTATGTCACAGTGAGCAACAGGCAACTGGTTGCCATGTCACTGTGGGGGATATGTCACAGTGGGCAGCAGGTCAGTTGTGGCCATGTCACTATGGGGGCCATGTCACATTGGTCAGCAGGTCAGTGGTGGCCATGTCACTATGGGGGCTATGTCACATTGGGCAGATGGTCAGTGGTGGTCATGTCAGTGTGAGGTCATGTCACAGTGTGCAGCAGGCCACTGGTTGCCATGTCGCTGTAGGGTCTATGTCACAGGGGGCAGCAGGTCAGTGGTGGCCATGTCACAGTGAGAAACAGGCCACTGGTTGCCATGTCACTGTGGGGGCTATGTCACAGTGGGCAGCATGTCAGTGGTGGCCATGTCACTATGGGGGCCATGTCACAGTGGGCAGCATGTCAGTGTTGGCCAGGTCACTATGGGGGCCATGTCACAGTGGGTAGCAGGTCAGTGGTGGCCAGGTCACTCTGGGGACCATGTCAAAGTGGGCAGCAGGTCAGTTGTGGCCATGTCACTATGGGTCCATGTCACAGTGGGCAGCATGTCAGTGGTGGCCATGTGACTATGGGAGCTATGTCACATTGGGTAGCAGGTCACTGGTGGCCAAGTCACTGTGGGGCCATGTCACAGTTTGCAGCAGGTCAGTGGTGGTCATGTCACAGTGAGCAACAGGCCACTGGTTGCCATGTCACTGTGGGGGCTATGTCACAGTGGGCAGCAGGTCACTGCTGGCCATATCACTATGGGGGCCATGTCACAGTGGGCAGCAGGTCAGTAGTGGCCATGTCACTGTTGGGACCGTGTCACAGTGGGCAGCAGGTCAGTTGTGGCCATGTCACTATGGGTCCATGTCACAGTGTGCAGCAGGTCAGTGGTGGCCATGTCATTATGGGGGCTATGTCACATTGGGCAGCAGGTCAGTGGTGGCAATGTCACTGTGAGGTCATGTCACAGTGTGCAGCAGATCAGTGGTGGCCATGTCACAGTGAGTAACAGGCCACTGGTTGCCATGTCACTATGGGGGCTATGTCACAGTGGCAGCATGTCAGTGGTGGCCATGTCACTATGGGGGCCATGTCACAGTGGGTAGCAGGTCAGTGGTGGCCAGGTCACTGTGGGGCTATGTCACAGTGGTCAGCGGATCAGTGGTGGCCATGTCACTATGGGTCCATGTCACAGTGCGCAGCATGTCAGTGGTGGCCATGTCACTATGGGAGCTATGTCACATTGGGTAGCAGGTGAGTGGTGGCCATGTCACTGTGGGGCCATGTCACAGTTTGCAGCAGGTCAGTGGTGGCCATGTCACTGTGGGGCCATGTCACAGTGTGCAGCAGGTCAGTGATGGGCATGTCACAGTGAGCAACAGGCCACAGGTGGCCATGTCACTGTGGGGGATATGTCACAGTGGGCAGCAGGTCAGTGGTGGCCATGTCACTGTGGGGGCCATGTCACAGTGGCAGCAGGTCAGTAGTGGCCATGTCACTGTGAGGTCATGTCACAGTGTGCAGCAGGTCAGTGGTGGCCATGTCACAGTGAGCAACAGGCCACTGGTTGCCATGTCACTGTGGGGGCTATGTCACAGTGGGCAGCAGGTCGGTGGTGGCCATGTCACTATGGGGGCCATGTCACAGTGGCAGCAGGTCAGTAGTGGCCACATCACTGTGGGGCCATGTCACAGTGTGCAGCAGGTCAGTGGTGGCCATGTCACTATGGGTCCATGTCACAGTGGGCAGCAGGTCAGTGGTGGTCATGTCACTGTGAGGTCATGTCACAGTGAGCAACAGGCCACTGGTTGCCATGTCACTGTGGGGTCTATGTCACAGTGGGCAGCAGGTCAGTGGTGGCCATGTCACTATGGGTGCCATGTCAAGTGGGCAGCAGGTCAGTAGTGGCCATGTCACTGTGAGGTCATTTCACAGTCTGCAGCAGGTCAGTGGTGGCCATGTCACAGTGAGCAACAGGCCACTGGTTGCCATGTCACTGTGGGGTCTATGTCACAGTGGCAGCAGGTCAGTAGTGGCCACATCACTGTGGGGCCATGTCACAGTGTGCAGCAGGTCAGTGATGGCCATGTCACAGTGAGTAACAGGCCACTGGTTCCCATGTCACGTTGGGGGCTATGTCACAGTGGGCAGCATGTCAGTGGTGGCCAGGTCACTGTGGGGCTATGTCACAGTGGTCAGCGGATCAGTGGTGGCCATGTCACTATGGGTCCATGTCACAGTGGGCAGCAGGTCAGTGGTGGCCATGTCACTATGGGGGCCATGTCACAGTGGGCAGCAGGTCAGTAGTGGCCACGTCACTGTGGGGCCATGTCACAGTGTGCAGCAGGTCAGTGATGGCCATGTCACAGTGAGCAACAGGCCACAGGTGGCCATGTCACTGTGGGGGCTATGTCACAGTGGGCAGCAGGTCAGTGCTGGCCATGTCACTATGGGGGCCATGTCACAGTGTGCAGAAGGTCAGTGATGGCCATGTCACAGTGAGTAACAGGCCACTGGTTGCCATGTCACTGTGGGGGCTATGTCACAGTGGGCAGCAAGTCAGTTGTGGCCATGTAACTATGGGGGCCATGTCACAGTGGGCAGCAGGTCAGTGGTGGCCATGTCACTATGTGGGCTATGTCACATTGGGCAGCTGGTCAGTGGTGGCCATGTCACTGTGAGGTCATGTCACAGTGTGCAGCAGGTCAGTGATTGCCATGTCACAGTGAGCAACAGGCCACTGGTTGCCATGTCACTGTGGGGGCTATGTCACAGTGGGCAGCAGGTCAGTGGTGGCCATGTCACTGTGGTGGCCAGTCACAGTGGGCAGCAGGTTAGTGGTGCACATGTCACTATGGGGGCATGTCACAGTGGGCAGCGGGTCAGTTGTGGCCATGTCACTATGGGGGCCATGTCACAGTGGGCAGCAGGTCAGTGGTGGCCATGTCACTATGGGGGCCATGTCACAGTGGGCAGCAGGTCAGTAGTGGCCACGTCACTGTGGGGCCATGTCACAGTGTGCAGCAGGTCAGTGATGGCCATGTCACAGTGAGCAACAGGCCACTGATTGCCATGTCACTGTGGGGGCTATGTCACAGTGGGCAGCAGGTCAGTGGTGTCCATGTCACTGTGAGGTCATGTCACAGTGTGCAACAGGTCAGTGGTGGCCATGTCACAGTGAGAAACAGGCCACTGGTTGCCATGTCACTGTGGGGGCTATGTCACAGTGGGCAGCAGGTCAGTTGTGGCCAAGTCTCTTTGGGGGCCATGTCACAGTGGGCAGCAGGTCAGTGGTGCCCATGTCACTATGGGTGCCATGACACAGTGGGTAGCAGGTCAGTGGTGGCCATGTCACTATGGGGGCTATGTCACATTGGGCAGCAGGTCAGTGGTGTCCATGTCACTGTGAGGTCATGTCACAGTGTGCAACAGGTCAGTGGTGGCCATGTCACAGTGAGAAACAGGCCACTGGTTGCCATGTCACTGTGGCGTCTATGTCACAGTGGGCAGCGGGTCAGTGTTGGCCATGTCACTATGGGGGCCATGTCATAGTGGGCAGCAGGTCAGTAGTGGCCACGGCACTGTGGGGCCATGTCACAGTGTGCAGCAGGTCAGTGATGGCCATGTCACAGTGAGTAAGAGGCCACTGGTTGCCATGTCACAGTGGGGGCTATGTCACAGTGGGGAGCAAGTCAGTGCTGGCCATGTCACTATGGGGGCCATATCACAGTGGGCAGCAGGTCAGTGGTGGCCATGTCACTATCGGGACTATGTCACATTGGGCAGCAGGTCAGTGGTGGCCATGACACTGTGAGGTCATGTCACAGTGTGCAGCAGGTCAGTGGTGGCCATGTCACAGTGAGAAACAGGCCATTGGTTGCCATGTCACTGTGGGGCTATGTCACAGTGGGCAGCAGGTCAGTGATGGCCATGTCACTGTGGGGGCTATGTCACAGTGGGCAGCAGATCAGTGGTGGCCATGTTACTGTGCGGCCATGTCGCAGTGAGCAGTAGGTCAGTTGTGGCCATGTCACTATGGGGGCTATGTCACAGTGGGCAGCAGGTCAGTGGTGGCCATGTCACTGTGGTGGCCAGTCACAGTGGGCAGCAGGTCAGTGGTGCCTATGTCACTGTGGTGGCCAGTCACAGAGGGCAGCAGGTCACTGGTGGCCATGTCACTGTGGGGGCATGTCACAGTGGTCAGCGGGTCAGTTGTGGCCATGTCACTATGGGGGCCATGTCACAGTGGGCAGCAGTTCAGTGGTGGCCATGTCACTGTGGGGGCCATGTCACAGTGGTCAGCGGGTCAGTGGTGGCCATGTCACTGTGGGGCCATGTTACAGGGGGCAGCAGGACAGTGGTGGCCATGTCACTGTGGGGGCCATGTCACAGTGGGCTGCGTGTCAGTTGTTGGCATGTCACTTCAGGTCATGCCACAGTGTGCAGCATGCCAGTGGTGGCCATGTCACAGTGAGCAACAGGCCACTGGTTGCCATGTCACTGTGGGGGCTATGTCACAGTGGGCAGCAGGTCAGTTGTGCCCATGTCACTATGGGTGCCATGACACAGTGGGTAGCAGGTCAGTGGTGGCCATGTCACTATGGGGGCTATGTCACATTGGGCAGCAGGTCAGTGGTGGCCATGTCACTGTGCGGCTATGTCACAGTGGGCAGCGGATTACTGGTGGCCATGTCACTGTGGGGGCCATGTCACAGTGGGCGGCAGGTCAGTAGTGGCCGTGTCACTGTGGGGGCCATGTCACAGTGTGCAGCAGGTCAGTGGTGGCCATGTCACTGTGGGGCCATGTCACAGTGGTCAGCGGGTCAGTGGTGCCCATGTCACTGTGAGTTCATGTCACAGTGGGCAGCAGGTCAGTTGTGACCATTTCACAATCAGCAACAGTCCACTGGTGGCCATGTCACTGTGGTGGCCAGTCACAGTGGGTAGCAGGTCAGTGGTGGCCACCTCACTGTGGGGCCATGTGACAGTTGGCAGCATGTCAGTAGTAATCATGTTACTGTATGGGACATGTCACAGTGGGGAGCAGGTCAGTGGTGGCCATGTCACTATGGGGGCCATGTCACAGTGGGAAGCAGCTCAGTGGTGGCCATGTCACTATGGGGGCTATGTCACAGTGGGCAGCAGGTCAGTGGTGGCCATGTCACTGTGGGGGCCATGTCACAGTGGTCAGCGGGTCAGTGGTGGCCATGTCACTGTGGGGGCCATGTCACAGTGCGCAGCAGGTCAGTGGTGGCCATGTTACTGTGAGGTCATGTCACAGTGGGCAGCAGATCAGTTGTGGCCATGTCACAATCAGCAACCATCCACTGGTGACCATGTCACTGAGGTAGCCAGTCACAGTGGGCAGCAGGTCAGTGGTGGCCACGTCACTGTGGGGCCATGTGACAGTGGGCAGCATGCCAGTAGTGGTCATGTTACTGTATGGGACATGTCTCAGTTGGGAGCAGGTCAGTGGTGGCCATGTCAGTATGGGGGCTATGTCACATTGGGCAGCAGGTCAGTGGTGGCCATGTCACTGTGAGGTCATGTCACAGTGTGTAGCAGGTCTGTGGTGGCCATGTCACTTTGAGAAACAGTCCACTGGTTGCCATGTCACTGTGGGTGCTATGTCACAGTGGGCAGCAGGTCAGTTGTGGCCAAGTCTCTATGGGGGCCATGTCATAGTGTGCAGCAGGTCAGTGGTGCGCATATCACTATGGGGGCCATGTCACAGTGGGGAGCAGGTCAGTGGTGGCCAGGTCACTGTGGGGCTATGTCACAGTGGTCAGCGGATCAGTGGTGGCCATGTCACTGTGGGGACCATGTCACAGTGGGCAGCAGGTCAGTTGTGGCCATGTCACTGTAGGTGATATATCACAGTGGGCAGCGGGTCAGTGGTGGCCATGTCACTGTAGGTGATATATCACAGTGGGCAGCGGGTCAGTGGTGGCCATGTCACTGTGTGTCATATATCACAGTGGGCAGCGGGTCAGTGGTGGCCATGTCACTGTGGCTCATATAGCACAGTGGGCAGCGGGTCAGTGGTGGCCATGTCACAGTGAGCAACAGGCCACTGGTTGCCATGTCACTGTGGGGGCTATGTCACAGTGGGCAGCAGGTCAGTTGTGGCCATGTCACTATGGGGGCCATGTCACAGTGGGCAGCAGGTCAGTTGTTGCCATGTCACAGTGGGGGACATGTCACAGTGGTCAGCGTGTCAGTGGTGGCCATGTCACTGTGGGGGCCATGTCACAGCGGGCAGCAGGTCAGTGGTGGCCATGTCACTATGGTGTCCATGTCACAGTGGGCAGCAGGTCAGTTGTGGCCATGTCACTATGGGGGCCATGTCACAGTGGGCAGCAGGTCAGTGCTGGCCATGTCACTATGAGGGCCATGTCACAGTGGGCAGCAGGTCATAGGTGGCCATTTCACTATGAGGGCTATGTCACAGTGGGTAGCAGGCCAGAGGTGGCCATGTCACTATGGGGGCTATGTCACAGTGGGCAGTGGGTCAGTGGTGGCCATGTTACTTGGGGCCATGTCACAGTGAGCAGCATGTCAGTGGTGGCCACGTCACTGTTGGGCCATGTCACAGTGGGCAGCAGGTCAGTGGTGGCATGTCACTGTGGGGCCATGTCACAGTGGGCAGCATGTCAGTTGTGGCCATGTCACGGTGAGGTCATGTCACAGTGTGCAGCAGGTCAATGGTGGGCATGTCACAGTGAGCAACAGGCCACTGGTTGCCATGTCACTGTGGGGGCTATGTCACAGTGGGCAGCAGGTCAGTTGTGGCCATGTCACTATGGGGGCCATGTCACAGTGGGCAGCAGGTCAGTGGTGGCCATGTCACTATGGGGGCCATGTCACCGTGGGCAGCAGGTCAGTGGAGGCCATGTCACTATGGGGGCCATGTCACCGTGGGCAGCAGGTCAGTGGAGGCCATGTCAATGTGGGGGCCATGTCAGAGTGGTCAGCGGGTCAGTGGTGGCCATGTCACTGTGGGGGCCATGTCACAGTGGTCAGCTGGTCAGTGGTGGCCATGTCACTGTGGGGGCCATGTCACAGTTGTCAGCGTGTCAGTGGTGGCCATGTCACTGTGAGGTCATGTCACAGTGGGCCGCAGATCAGTTGTGGCCATGTCACATTGGGCAGCAGGCCACTGGTGGTCATGTCACTGTGGGGCCATGTCACAGTGGGCAGCACGTCAGTGGTGGGCATGTCACTGTGGGGGCCATGTCACAGTCGGCAGCAGGTCAGTGGTGGCCATGTCACTGTGCGGCCATGTCACAGTGAGCAGCAGGTAAGTTGTGGCCATGTCACTTTTGGGGCTATGTCACAGTGGGCAGCAGGTCACTGGTGGTATGTCACTGTGGGTCCCATGTCACAGTGGGCAGAAGGTCAGTGGTGGCCATGTCACTGTGGGGGCCATGTCACATTGGGCAGTAGGTCAGCAGTGGCCACGTCACTGTGGGGCCATGTCACAGAGGGCAGCATGTCAGTGGTGATCATGTTACTGTTTGGGACATGTCACAGTGGGGAGCGAGTCACTGGTGGCCATGTCACTGTGGGTGCTACATCACAGTTGGCAGCGGTTCAGAGATGGCCATGTCACTGTGAGGTCTATGTCACAGTGGGCAGCAGCTCACTTGTGGCCATGTCACTATGGGGGCTATGTCACATTGGACAGCAGGTCAGTGGTGGCCATGTCACTGTGGGGGCCATGTCACAGTGGTCAGCGGGTCAGTGGTGGCCATGTCACGGTGAGGTCATGTCACATTGGGCAGCAGATCAGTGGTGGCCATGTCACTGTGGGGGCTGTGTCACAGTGGATAGCAAATCAGTGGTGGCTATGTCACTGTTGGGCCATGTCACAGTGCGCAGCAGGTCAGTGGTGGCCATGTCACTGTGCGGCTATGTCACAGTGGTCAGTGGGTCAGTGGTGGCTATGTCACTATGGGTGCCATGTCACAGTGGGCAGCAGGTCAGTGGTGGCCACGTCACTGTCGGGACATGACACAGTGGGCAGCGGGTCAGTGGTGGCCATGTCATTGTGGGTGATATATCACAGTGGGCAGCGGGTCAGTGGTGGCCATGTCACTGTGGGTGCTACGTCACAGTGTGCAGCAGGTCAGTGATGGCCATGTCACACTGAGCAACAGGCCACTGGTGGCCATGTCACTGTGGGGGGTATATCACAGTCGGCAGCAGGTCAGTGGTGGCATGTCACTGTGGGGCCATGTCACAGTGTGTAGCAGGTCAGTGGTGGCCATGTCACTGTGCGGCTATGTCACAGTGGGCAGCGCGTCTGTGGTGATCATGTTATTGTTTGGGACATGTCACAGTGGGCAGCGAGTCAGTGGTGGCCATGTCACTTGGAGCCATGTCACAGTGAGCAGCAGGTCAGTTGTGGCCATGTCACAGTGGGGGACATGTCACAGTGGTCAGCGTGTCAGTGGTGGCCATGTCACTGTGGGGGCCATGTCACATCGGGCAGCAGGTCAGTGGTGGCCATGTCACTGTGGGAGCCATGTCACAGTGGGCAGCGTGTCAGTTGTGGCCATGTCACTGTGAGGTCATGTCACAGTGTGCGGCAGGTCAGTGGTGGCCACGTCACAGTGAGTAACAGGCCACTGGTTGCCATGTCACTGTGGGGGCTATGTCACAGTGGGCAGCAGGTCGGTGGTAGTCAGGTCACTATGGGGCCATGTCACAGTGGGCAGCAGGTCATAGGTGGCCATGTCACTATGAGGGCTATGTCACAGTGGTAGCAGGTCAGTGGTGGCCATGTCACTATGGGGGCTATGTCACAGTGGGCAGCGGATAAGTGGTGGCCATGTCACTGTGGGGCCATGTCACAGTGAGCAGCAGGTCAGTTGTGGCCATGTCACTGTGGGGGCTATGTCACAGTGGGCAGCAGGTCAGTTGTGGCCATGCCTCTGTGGGGGCCATGTCACAGTGGGGAGCAGGTCAGTGGTGGCCATGTCACTATGGCGGCTATGTCACAGTGGGTAGCAGGTCAGTGGTTGCCATGTCACTGTGTGGGCTATGTCACAGTGGGCAGCAGGTCAGTGGTGGCCATGTCTCTGTGGGGGACATGTCACAGTGGGTAGCAGGTCAGTGGTAGCCATGTCACTGTGGGGGCCATGTCACAGTGGGCAGCAGGTCAGTGGTGGCCATGTCACTGTGGGGCCATATCACAGTGGGCAGCATGTCAGTGGTGATCATGTTACTCTATGGGACATGTCACAGTGGGGAGCAGGTCAGTGGCGGCCATGTCACTATGGGGGCCATGTCACAGTGGGCAGCGTGTCAGTTGTGGCCATGTCAATGTTGTGATAGACATTAAACTGTTTGTTCTTCAAATTCCATAGAAGATACTGGGAGCTCGTGACATGTTATTCCATAAACTATGTAGGCCTAAGCTTAATCTTAACTATTACACTGTGTAACGACTAACAGACTGTAAGTGCTTATCTAAGTTGAAATGCTGAAGCAAGGACTCCTACTAGGCAAAAGACTGAAAAGAGGGAGAAAGGGGAGAAGGACAAAGGGGAGAACAAGAAGAAAAAAAAAGAGGGGTAGTGCTTATATTCTGTAAGATATAAACAAAAGCTTTGTGAGCCACTCTCAGGAAAGCAGGAAATACGAGGAGCTGGTGACGTGAGGAAGACCCGGATGGAGCGACCCCCTAGCTGCAAAGTGCGCAGACGCAGGGTACACCTCTCAGAGAGACCCGATAACGGAAGGCGGAGGATATAAAAAAGACGGACCCTCGGGGAGTGATTGCGCGCCGTTGGTGGAGCAGGGACTCCCCGGCCGCCCAGCGCTGTTTTGCTTATTGCCGCTTGCTAAATAAACAATTTAAATTTAATTAGTCCTAACTTGCATCATTTTGGCACGATATTGGTGCCGTGACTCGGATAGAGGCAATCTGGTGGGAAGCCCCATACGGGGAGGCGCGCCCACTGAGTTCAGCGGCCCCAGCTGAGTGCTATCACATCACGTCCTCTACCGACGAACTCCAAAACTCGGCAACAAGCAAAAAAATACCGGTAACCCCGTAATCTTTGTGCACGAAGCCCCGGACGAAGACGGAGGGTTGCGTGAGTATAGGCCGGTTACCGTTCGGTTGGGGTTGAGTTTCCCGGAGCGTGGTGTGTGAGACGCCCAGCAGGGCGAAGCGAGTGCGGACCCCTCGGTAGTGCAGTTCCCATATCCCGCGAGGGACTGGGTCATGAAAAGGGGGAAGCGAATTGTGTGAGTGTGTGAAGGCGCTCCGGAAGATGGGACAGAAGAAGAGCAAGCTTTCTGATCCCATGGGTGATTTGGGACCCGAGGTGAGGTACCCCCAAATACCACCAGATAGCCCTTTAGGCTTGATGTTAAACCATTGGGAAGATTACCCCTCTAGGCGGGGTAAGGACAAAGCAAAAATTATTTATTATTGTATGGAAGTTTGGGGAGGGAAACAAATCAGAGGCGACCATCTCTATTGGCCTGGTTTTGGGTCCTTTGAAGAATGGGTCTGCCAAGCCCTAAACATTTATGTCAACTCAAGGGAACCCTTTAATTTAGAGGAGAGTGAATATGCACAGGTATGGATAGCATCAGATACCCGAATAAATCTATATCCTCTAAAGGAAAAAGTTAAGAAAAAGAAGGTACGTGATGAGGACGAACCTCCCACCTCTCCTCCTCCTTACATACCTCCACCCCCACCTCCGGCGCCTTCACCTCCTCCAACTGCGCCGGAGGACCCAGAGAATTCAGACTCTCCACCTGAATCCCCGAAAGAACCAAGACGAATAACCCGTAGTCAAACTAGAATGGGGGGGGGGTGACAGTAGCTTGTACCCCCTAAGGGAGGTTGCGATGGGAGGACCCGAGCCTGGCATGGGATATGTGACTGTCCCTCTTAATTCAGGGGACGTCAGAGAATTTAAAAAAGAGATGGGGAATCTATTGGAGGATCCTTTAGGTGTGGCAGAGCGGGTGGATCAGTTTTTAGGACCAAACATCTATACCTGGGATGAAATACAAGCCATAATGGCTATACTATTCACTGTTGAAGAAAGGGATATGATCAGGAGAGCAGGAATGAGAATTTGGGATCAACAGCATCAGCAAGGTCCGGCAGCAGATGTAAAATGGCCTCTAAATCGACCTAATTGGAATAATCAAAATGAAATCAATAGAGGTCATATGCAAGACCTGAGGACGATTGTAATCCAGGGTATAAGAGAATCAGTCCCTAGAGGACAAAATATAAACAAAGCTTTTAGTGAACATCAGAAAAAAGATGAAACCCCTACCGAGTGGTTAGAGAGACTGAGAAAAAATCTTCAGCTTTACTCAGGACTGGACCCTAATACCCCAGTGGGACAGGCATTGTTAAAGACACAATTTGTGGCAAAAGCATGGATAGATATTAGAAAGAAGATAGAAAAAATAGAAGATTGGCAGGATCGGGGGTTGGATGAATTACTGAGGGAAGCACAGAAAGTCTATGTCCGAAGGGAGGACGAGACTCAAAAGAAACATACCAGAATGATGGTAGCTGCGATAAGGGAAGGACAGAGAGTGAACAGTGCTGGGAGAAAACAAGAAGATCAAAGAACAGGCTATAGATCAAAGGAACCGGAGAGAGAGAGAGAAAAAGGGGGTATTGTCTGCTTTTATTGCGGAAGAAAAGGTCACACAAAGAAGAGCTGCAGAAGGAGAATGATGGATGAGAGAATGTTTAAAGAAGATTAGGGGTGTCAGGGGCTCTATTTGCTGGGGACCCGAGAACGAACTGAGCCCTTGATAAAGTTAAAAGTAGGTCCTCAGCAACAGGAGGTAGAATTTTTAGTAGATTCAGGAGCGGAGAGATCTACTGTTCAATCATTGCCCCAAGGATGTAAGATTTCATCAGAAAAAGTACAAGTAGTTGGGGCAAAAGGAGAACCATTCGGAGTACCGGTAATTAAAGATGTACTCCTTGAAACAGATTCTAAAGTGGGGGTGGGATCCTTATTGTTAGTACCTGAGGCAGATTATAACCTACTGGGGAGGGATCTAATGATTGAATTAGGAATTAGTTTGGAAGTAACAGAACACAAACTTGAAATCAAAATATGCCCCTTACGGGTTGAAGATGAGGCTAAAATCAACCCTGAAGTATGGTACACTCCAGATACGGTGGGAAAACTGAATGTTGAACCTTTTATGGTAACCATCCGGGATCCTGAGGTACCGGTGAGGATTAAGCAATATCCCATACCTCTGGAGGGAAGGCAAGGATTAAAACCAGAAATTCAGAGATTAATAAAGCAGGGATTATTGGAACCCTGCATGTCCCCTTTTAATACTCCCATTTTACCTGTCAAGAAGGCAGATGGGGGGTATAGATTAGTCCATGACCTAAGGGAAATTAACAAAAGGACTGTAACTAGATTCCCTGTAGTAGCTAACCCACACACTCTCTTAAGTCAATTAGGCCCGAATGACCGGTGGTACAGTGTAATAGACTTGAAGGACGCTTTCTGGGCCTGTCCCTTAAAAGAGGAATGCAGAAACTATTTTGCTTTTGAGTGGGAGGACCCAGATACCCACAGGAAAACTCAACTCCGGTGGACAGTCCTACCCCAAGGTTTCACTGAATCCCCAAACCTGTTTGGGCAAGCCTTAGAACAAATTTTACAGGATTACCAGATAGGAGATACCCTTACCCTAGTCCAGTATGTAGATGATCTTTTAATAGCAGGGGAGGATGAGGAAAGGGTTCGGGAAGAAAGTATCAAATTGTTAAACTTCCTGAGCTTAAAGGAATTGAAGGTGTCAAAATCCAAATTGCAATTTGTTGAAAAGGAAGTTAAATACTTAGGGCATCGATTAAGTCAAGGAACTAAGAAATTAGATCCAGAAAGAGTTAAAGGGATACTTTCCCTACCAAGTCCAAAAACTGAAAAACAAGTCCGACAACTATTAGGGCTATTTGGATATTGTAAGCAGTGGATCGAAGGGTATAGTGGAAAGGTGAAGTTTTTATACACCAAAATAACTAAAAATGGATTATTAAAATGGACTCAGGAAGATGATCAACGGTTAAAAGAATTAAAAACTGAATTGGTAAATGCTCCTGTTCTGAGCTTGCCCGACCTAAAAAGACCATTTTTCTTATTTGTCAACACAGAGGAAGGAACTGCATTTGGAGTATTAGCCCAAGAATGGGCAGGAAAAAAGAAACCAGTAGCATATATCTCAAAATTACTGGACCCCGTAAGTCGGGGATGGCCTACATGCCTACAAGTTGTGGTGGCAGCTGCTTTGTTAGTTGAGGAAGCGCATAAAATAACTTTTGGTAGTGAATTAAGGGTACTATCACCCCATAATATTAGAGGTGTGTTACAGCAAAAAGCAGAAAAATGGATAACCGATGCTAGACTGGTAAAATATGAGGCAATCCTCATTACATCCCCCTACCTGACCCTTGAAACAACATCGTTACAAAATCCAGCCCAATTTTTGTATGGAGAACCTAGTCAAGATCTTTTTCATGATTGCCTCCGTAACATCGAGGAGCAGACTAAGATAAGACCAGATTTGGAAGAAGAGGAATTGGGGAAAGGAGAAAAATTATTTGTAGATGGATCCTCTCGAGTGGTAGAAGGAAAAAGAAAATCAGGGTATTCCATAATTGATGGAAAAACTTTTAAGGTAATAGAATCAGGACCCTTGAATCCCAGCTGGTCAGCACAGGCATGTGAATTATATGCAGTATTAAAGGCTTTACAATTACTAAATGGAAAAGTGGGAACTATATACACTGATTCTAGATATGCCTTTGGAGTAGTACATACCTTTGGGAAAATATGGGAAGAAAGAGGCTTAATCAATTCTCGGGGGAAAGGCCTAGTACATCAGGAATTAATATCACAAATTTTGCAAGCTATACGAGGGCCCAGTGAAATTGCGGTAGTACACCTAAAGGGACACCAGAGGGGGCTAAATCCTTTAGTACGGGGGAATAACCTTGCTGATCAAGAGGCAAAGAGAGCAGCGCTATTAGCACTGCACTTGGATGATCCGATAGAGGACAGAAAGCGGTGTGTTAATTGTGGAGATAATTACCTCCCCTGTTATGGTTGCTGGAAAGAATACGGAGTAGATGGCATAGAATGTGTATGTGAAAGACCAGGGTTTAAGTGGTGCTTTTTTCATGGAAAATCCTATGAACTTTTAAGTTTTACTGTTCAAGAACAAGCAAAATTAAATCAAATGGGGATTCAACAGAAAGCTAATGGAAAATGGGAACTCCCGGACGGCCGAGAAGTTCTCCCAAAACCCATAGCTACCAAAATAATGCAACAATTCCATAAAAACACTCATTGGGGAACTCAGGCATTAGTGGATCAATTTGCAACTAAATACATGTGCATTGGGATATATGATATAGCCAAACGAGTGATAGGAGAATGTCTCGTTTGTCAAAAAGTAAATAAACATCAAATAAGAAAACGAATATATGGGGGGCGAGAATTGGCTCATAGACCTTTTGCAAGAATACAAATAGACTTTACTGAATTAACAAAGGTGGGGAGGTATAAATACTTATTAGTAATTATAGATCATTTAACTCAATTCATAGAAGCCTTTCCCACAGCCCGAGCCACAGCTCACACAGTAACAAGGATACTACTTGAAGAAATTATACCTCGGTATGGAGCAATAGAAACAATAGATTCAGATAGGGGTCCACACTTTGTATCCAGAGTAGCCAAAGAGACTTTGGCTGCACTGGGTACACAGTGGCAGTACCACACTCCGTGGCACCCGCAGAGCTCAGGGAAAGTTGAACGTATGAACGGAGAAATAAAAAAACAACTTACCAAACTAATGTTAGAAACTAAAATGTCATGGGTAAAGTGTCTCCCTTTAGCATTGTTAAATATCAGAACTCAGCCCCGAACTGATGTAGGCATTTCTCCCTTTGAAATGCTATATGGGATGCCCTATGATTTAGAAATGCCACCGGATCACCCCCAACTTGAAGAATTAAAGATAAAATCCTACCTGATACAGCTAATGGCAAGGAGAAAACAACTACAGACCCGGGGGATGGTAGTACAAAGGCCTCCATTGGATGTGGCCATGCATCAAATCCAACCAGGAGATAAAGTACTAATCAAATCATGGAAAGAATCTTCTTTGAGCCCCCGTTGGGAAGGACCCTATGTTGCTCTTGTCACTACAGAAACTGCTGTTCGGACTGCTGAGAAGGGGTGGACACACGCAAGCCGAGTAAAGGGACCTATACAGGATCCAGCCTGGAAAGTGACCAGCCCTCCTGAGGATCTACGAGTCACCCTTCGGAAAACCTGAAAGAGCTCTCTACACATTGTGAGAAAAGAACCTACGAAGGACTCGATGAGTGAGACCCTAATATTTTGTCCAATTGAAACTTGTATTTGTTTTTCTTTTATATGCATAAAGTGTAATGTATGTAAAGAAGGCTGGGGGATTCATAATGCACATGGAATAAATCTCCGGTCTAGTTGTAATTAGTGTTATTAACGAGAACAGAGATTAACTAATCAGGCCCTAAAAATTGGAGTAAAAACAGGAAAATAATTGAAGATTCTAAAATTTGACAGAAAATATTTACTAAAAGGATAAATCTTGAAAGAGAGTGCACTCACCCTAATTGGCCTACTGAATAACACCCTCAGAACCTAAGGGTGATCTGTAGAAAGCACATCTCCTGGGTCCCCTATCGTGAACCCGAGGTCAAAGATAAAAACTGGGAAACCTATGTGTCCCGGGAATAGAGGCAAACGTACCCCTGAAGAATACGGCTGCTGCCAAGAAGATGGAACACCCTGCTGCTCTAAGCAACAGAGTAGGCAGAGGAGGCAGAGACGTACCAAAGTGGGGAAAACTTTACTGCCCTACTCTGAAGAAAAAAAGGCCTCTGAGGGAAAAGGGTCAGACGAGAGTGCCAGACACCCTCATACAAAAGAGACTAAGAAAAAATATGCTAATCAATAGAATCCCGCCAGTCTTCTATTGGAGCTATTGGATAGTCTGGCTAGGTGTATTAGCCACAATGAATACACTACCAGGATGGGCTAGAACGACTAACCAATCCCACCAACCTTTTGAACATACCCTAACTAATCAAATTATATGGCCTTGGACAGATGCTTATTATGGACATACAGGAAGTATGGATGCAGATTTGTATGGGACAGAGTTAGCAACTGCCATACTAAGCAATAACCTAACACTCCAAACATATAAATGGGAGAATTCATCCCATACCTGGACAGCTAAAAAAGGAGATGAGATACAGATAGGCTGCAGAGTATTCAATGTAAATGTGATAATAAGTCGGCACCCTTTAATTCAAACCGTCCGTCAGCCCCCTTTTACTCAAATCGTTATCAGAGACAAAACGGAATCTAAAATAGCTCAAACCCATTGTGAGTCAGAGGTCTGTTGGTATGCATTTACTGCAACCCAACCGGTGTCCATAGTTTGTTTGGGAGGGACCAGGTCAGGAGATCAAGCTATATCTTTCCGATTTCCATTGAATATACAGGAGAAAATTACAACAACCACAACCCACGCTTCCAAAGAGACTACTCGGACTACTCATACTGTTCCAACACAACCAACAGTCGTGCTTAGCCCAAGAATTTTTGAAATTGGACCATATGCAATTAGGAATACAGGTCAACAACAAATGCTGTTTAACCCGGCGTGGTCTCTCAAACAAGTTAAATTGCTGATGCAAAATAATGTTTCAAATATTCAGCCAGCCTGTTCACCTTTCCTAAAGACTTCTTACGAGGGATGGACAACCTGGCTGCAAAAACAAATTCCTCACGCAAAAAGAACGCAGAGAGACTTAACCGGTGCTTTGGGAACAGGATTGGGAGTTTTAAATAGTATTGATTCGGAGGTGATAATGAACAAATTGGCTACCTCAATTAGTGATTTAACTAATATACAAAGGCCTTTGCAATCTTCCTTATTGGCTTTGGGGGCTAACCAGTGGTTGTTGTCAAATGTATTACCAAAAGGGGAAAAGGTAAATATAAAGGATCATGAATTGATTACAGATGCACTCAGTGTGCTCCAAAATAACCTCTCTTTAGCTCTCAGCTGCATCCAGGCTCAAATATGGATGCAGTCGATAGCTGCCTCAATTATAAGAGAAGGTGAAGAAGGTATTCTTCCTACTGAAATTCGGAGAATAATTTGGAACAGTGCTACTAATTTTGAAAAGGAACTCCAATCCTGGTGGAACCTGGTAAACTTTACCTATGATCCCATCACAAACACAGCTACTACCTTTATACTCACTATTTACAATGCCACCATATACCAAATTTATCCTATCATTGCATTAGGGCTGAATCACAACGGGACCATACTCTATCCTTTTGAGCATAGAGCATGGGCCCGAAAGGTAAACGAAAAATGGCAAACTGTCAATCTAGAGTCCTGCATTGTACGGGAACAACAAGGATTCATTTGTGAAGGCAATGCAATTGAGGCACAAGATATTTGTCTAGATACTGAACAAAATATTTGTCACTTTGAGGTCCATCCCAATGAAAATCCTAAAACAGTACTTATATATATTGGCAAAGGTTGTGTATGTTTGAGGACGGTTTGTGAATTCTTAACCGTAGACAAGATCATAGTAGAAACAAAAAAATTATTCAAATCTCTGTGTTTGCAATTTCACAAAGATAATTGGATGTGACTTTTCCTATTTAGCCCCGGTCGTGTCTTATGAATTCCTGCAATCCAATTATACATTAATACATAATTTACAACCTACACCCATTGGAATGAATCTCACTTTGGTTAGGCAGTTACTTCAACATAAAGACTTAATTAGAATTTTAGAGAAAATTAGAGAAAACGGACAGAAAACCTTAATAACTGTTCATCACAATGTGGAAGAAATACACCGAGTCTTGGAAAGAGCAAAAAAGAATGCAGAACATAACTGGTGGGACACCCTTTTTGGATGGTCACCTACTGCTACAGGCATCTTGAACAAGTTGTGTCACCCCATTGTGGTTCTCTTGATATTAATCTTAATCAGTTTGACTTTGTCAATAATATTATATGTCATAACTTGGAGAATGATGCAACGGGTAACATATCTGATATCTGTCACCCGTCCAATACTCATTAAAGCCAAAAACGACCAATTAGATGATGACTTTAGATTGAAAAAAACTCTCCTATTAAGTCAACAAGAATTGCAACGATTTGATGAACAAAATGATAAAAAGAAAAAGGGGGGATTGTGATAGACAGTAAACTGTTTGTTCTTCAAATTCCATAGAAGATACTGGGAGCTCGTGACATGTTATTCCATAAACTATGTAGGCCTAAGCTTAATCTTAACTATTACACTGTGTAACGACTAACAGACTGTAAGTGCTTATCTAAGTTGAAATGCTGAAGCAAGGACTCCTACTAGGCAAAAGACTGAAAAGAGGGAGAAAGGGGAGAAGGACAAAGGGGAGAACAAGAAGAAAAAAAAAGAGGGGTAGTGCTTATATTCTGTAAGATATAAACAAAAGCTTTGTGAGCCACTCTCAGGAAAGCAGGAAATACGAGGAGCTGGTGACGTGAGGAAGACCCGGATGGAGCGACCCCCTAGCTGCAAAGTGCGCAGACGCAGGGTACACCTCTCAGAGAGACCCGATAACGGAAGGCGGAGGATATAAAAAAGACGGACCCTCGGGGAGTGATTGCGCGCCGTTGGTGGAGCAGGGACTCCCCGGCCGCCCAGCGCTGTTTTGCTTATTGCCGCTTGCTAAATAAACAATTTAAATTTAATTAGTCCTAACTTGCATCATTTTGGCACGATAGTCTATAACAAATGTGACGTCATGTCACACTGTGCAGCAGGTCAGTGGTGGCCATGTCACAGTGAGCAACAGGTCACTGGTAGCCATGTCACTGTGGGGCCAATGTCACAGTGGGCAGCAGGTCAGTGGTGGCCATGTCACTGTGGGGGCCATGTCACAGTGGGCAGCGGGTCAGTGGTGGCCATGTCACTTGGGGCCATATCACAGTGAGCAGCAGGTCAGTTGTGGCCATGTCACTGTGGGGCCTATGTCACAGTGGATAGCAGGTCAGTGCTGGCCATGTCACTGTTGGGCCATGTCAAAGTGCACAGCAGGTTAGTGGTGGCCATGTCACTGTGGGGGCCATGTCACAGTGGGCAGCGTGTCACTGGTGGCCATGTCACTTCTGGTCATGTCACAGTGTGCACCAGGTCAGTGGTGGCCACGTCACAGTGAGCAACAGGCCACTGGTTGCCATGTCACTGTGGGGGCTATGTCACAGTGGGCAGCAGGTCAGTGGTGGCCATGTCACTGTGGGGACATGACACAGTGGGCAGCGGGTCAGTGGTGATCATGTTACTGTTTGGGACATGTCACAGTGGTCAGCAGGTCAGTGGTGGCCATGTCACTGTGGGTGATATATCACAGTGGGCAGCAGGTCAGTGGTGGTCATGTCACTGTGGGGCCATGTCACACTGGGGAGCATGTCAGTGGTGATCATGTTACTCTATGGGACATGTCACAGTGGGGAGCAGGTCAGTGGTGGCCATGTCACTGTGAGGTCATGTCACAGTGTGCAGCAGGTCAGTGGTGGCCATGTCACTCTGGTGGCCATGTCACAGTGGGCAGCAGGTCAGTGGTGATCATGTCACTATGGGGGCCATGTCACAGTGGGCAGCAGGTCAGTGGTGGCCATGTCACTGTGGGGGACATGTCACAGTGGTCAGTGTGTCAGTGGTGGCCATGTCACTGTGAGGTCATGTCACAGTGTGCAGCAGGTCAGTGGTGGCCATGTCACAGTGAGCAACAGGCCACTGGTGGTCATGTCACTGTGGGGGCTATGTCACAGTGAGCAGCAGGTCAGTGGTGGCCATGTCACTGTGGGGGCCATGTCACATTGGGCAGCAGGTCAGTGGTGGCCATGTCACTATGGGGGCCATGTCACAGTGGTCAGCGGATCAGTGGTGGCCATGTCACTGTGGGGGCCATGTCACAGTGGTCAGCGTGTCAGTGGTGGCCATGTCACTGTGAGGTCATGTCAAGGTGGGCAGCAGATCAGTTGTGGCCATGTCACATTGGGCAGCAGGCCACAGGTGGTCATGTCACTGTGGGGCTATGTCACATTGGGCAGTGGGTCAGTGGTGGCCATGTCACTGTGGGGCCATGTCACAGTGGGCAGCATGTCAGTGGTGGGCATGTCAATGTGGGGGCCATGTCACAGTGGGCAGCAGATCAGTGGTGGCCATGTCACTTTGCGGCCATGTCACAGTGAGCAGCAGGTCAGTTGTGGCCATGTCACTATGGGGGCTATGTCACAGTGGGCAGCAGGTCAGTGGTGGTATGTCACTGTGGGGGCCATGTCACAGTGGGCAGCGGGTCAGTGGTGGACATGTCACTTGGGGCCATGTCACAGTGAGCAGCAGGTCAGTTGTGGCCATGTCACTGTGGGGCCTATGTCACAGTGGATAGCAGGTCAGTGCTGGCCATGTCACTGTTGGGCCATGTCAAAGTGCGCAGCAGGTTAGTGGTGGCCATGTCACTGTGGGGGCCATGTCACAGTGGGCAGCGTGTCACTGGTGGCCATGTCACTTCTGGTCATGTCACAGTGTGCACCAGGTCAGTGGTGGCCACGTCACAGTGAGCAACAGGCCACTGGTTGCCATGTCACTGTGGGGGCTATGTCACAGTGGGCAGCAGGTCAGTGGTGGCATGTCACTGTGGGGCCATGTCACAGTGGGCAGCAGGTCAGTGGTGGCCATGTCACTGTGCGGCTATGTCACAGTGGGCAGTGGGTCAGTGGTGGCCATGTCACTGTGGGGACATGACACAGTGGGCAGCGGGTCAGTGGTGATCATGTTACTGTTTGGGACATGTCACAGTGGTCAGCAGGTCAGTGGTGGCCATGTCACTGTGGGTGATATATCACAGTGGGCAGCAGGTCAGTGGTGGTCATGTCACTGTGGTGGCCAGTAACAGTGGGCAGCAGGTCAGTGGTGGCCATGTCACTGTGAGGTCATGTCACAGTGTGCAGCAGGTCAGTGGTGGCCATGTCACAGTGAGCAACAGGCCACTGGTGGTCATGTCACTGTGGGGGCTATGTCACAGTGAGCAGCAGGTCAGTGGTGGCCATGTCACTGTGGGGGCCATGTCACATTGGGCAGCAGGTCAGTGGTGGCCATGTCACTATGGGGGCCATGTCACAGTGGGCAGCAGGTCAGTTGTGGCCATGTCACTATGGGGGACATGTCACAGTGGGCAGCAGGTCAGTTGTGGCCATGTCACTATGGGGGCCATGTCACAGTTGTCAGCGTGTCAGTGGTGGCCATGTCACTGTGGGGGCCATGTCACAGTGGTCAGCGTGTCAGTGGTGGCCATGTCACTGTGAGGTCATGTCAAGGTGGGCAGCAGATCAGTTGTGGCCATGTCACATTGGGCAGCAGGCCACAGGTGGTCATGTCACTGTGGGGCTATGTCACATTGGGCAGTGGGTCAGTGGTGGCCATGTCACGGTGGGGCCATGTCACAGTGGGCAGCACGTCAGTGGTGGGCATGTCACTTTGCGGCCATGTCACAGTGAGCAGCAGGTCAGTTGTGGCCATGTCACTATGGGGGCTATGTCACAGTGGGCAGCAGGTCAGTGGTGGCCATGTCACTGTGGGGGCCATGTCACATTGGGCAGCAGGTCAGCAGTGGCCACATCACTGTGGGGCCATGTCACAGAGGGCAGCATGTCAGTGGTGATCATGTTACTGTTTGGGACATGTCACAGTGGCGAGCGGGTCACTGGTGGCCATGTCACTGTGTGTGCTACATCACAGTTGGCAGCGTTTCAGAGGTGGCCATGTCACTGTGAGGTCATGTCACAGTGGGCAGCAGCTCAGTTCTGGCCATGTCCCTATGGGGGCCATGTCACAGTGGGCAGCAGTTCAGTGGTGGCCATGTCACTATGGGGGCTATATCACATTGGGCAGCAGGTCAGTGGTGGCCATGTCACTATGGGGGCTATGTCACATTGGGCAGCAGGTCAGTGGTGGCCATGTCACTATGGGGGCCATGTCACAGTGGGAAACGTGGCAGTTGTGGTCATGTCACTGTGAGGTTATGTCACAGTGTGCAGCAGGTCAGTGGTGGCCATGTCACAATGAGCAAAAGCCCACTGGTTGCCATGTCATTGTGGGGGCCATGTCACAGTGAGCAGCAGGTCAGTGGTGGCCATGTCACTGTGAGGGCGATGTCACAGTGGGCAGCAGGTCAGTGGTGGCCATGTCACTGTTGTGGCCAGTCACAGTGGGCAGCAGGTCAGTAGTGATCATGTTACTGTATGGGACATGTCACAGTGGGCAGTGTGTCAGTTGTGTCCATGTCACTGTGAGGTCATGTCACAGTGTGCAGCCGGTCAGTGGTGGCCATGTCAAGGTGAGCAACAGGCCACTGGTTGCCATGTCACTGTGGGGGCTATGTCACAGTGGGCAGCAGGTCAGTTGTGGCCAAGTCTCTATGGGGGCCATGTCACAGTGTGCAGCAGGTCAGTGGTGGCCATGTCACTGTGCGGTTATGTCACAGTGGGCAGCGGATCAGTGGTGGCCATGTCACTGTGGGGGGCATGTCACAGTGGGCAGCAGGTCAGTAGTGGCCACGTCACTGTGGGGCCATGTCACAGTGTGCAGCAGGTCAGTGATGGCCATGTCACAGTGAGCAACAAGCCACTGGTGGCCATGTCACTGTGGGGGCTATGTCACAGTGGGCAGCAGGTCAGTGGTGGCCATGTCACTGTGGGTGCTACATCACAGTGTGCAGCAGGTCAGTGGTGGCCATATCACAGTGAGCAACAAGCCACTGGTGGCCATGTCGTTATGGGGGCCATGTCACAGTGGGCAGCGTGTCAGTTGTGGCCATGTCACTGTGAGGTCATTTCACAGTGGGCAGCAGGTCAGTGATGGCCATGTCACAGTGAGCAACAGGCCACTGGTTGCCATGTCACTGTGGGGGCTATGTCACAGTGGGCAGCAGGTCAGTGGAGGCCATGTTACTGTGGGGCCCATGTCACAGTGGGCAGCAGGTCAGTTGTGGCCATGTCACGGTGGGGGCCATGTCACAGTGGGTAGCAGGTCAGTGGTGGCCATGTCACTATGGGGGCCATGTCACAGTGGGCAGCAGGTCAGTGCTGGCCATATCACTGTGGCGGTCATGTCACAGCGGGCAGCGCGTCAATGGTGACCATGTCACTGTGGGTGCTAGGTCACAGTGGGCAGCAGGTGTAGTGGTGGTCATGTCACTGTGGAGGCCATGTCACAGAGGGCATCATGTCAGTGGTGGCCATGTGTAAGAGTCGGTCAGAAGATCAGCATTGTCTCAACATTGTTATCTGGGACATGGACATTGAGGGACCCGACAACGACCTTTTTGGAACACAGTTGTCGATCTCTGGAGTGGAATGTGGTGCAAAGTCTCCTGAATGCAGAACTGTGTGGCACAGCCAGTGTTGTGCTGTTCTCCTGAGCACTGACCCGTGTGGTGCAGGCAGTGCCGTGCTGTTCTTTGGTGCCTGAGCCGTGTAATACAAAGAGTGTTGTGCTATTGTTCGGTACCTGGGCCTAGCCGGAGCTGTTAGAGTTAATTGCACAGCCCTTGTCAAAAAAGATGGATCGCGACTGTTGCCATAACATCGATGAAGAAATCATGAACCTTAGACTAACTTTGTTTCATTATAATACCAAAACACAACACCTGGTTGAAGGTTACCCACCTCCAAGACTGACCACGCCTCAGACACTCCTCCCCGTGCATGCGTGGTAGCCTCACTCAAGAAGGGCGGAGACCCCTGAGGCAGAGGTGGAGCAAGGTGTGTTCCTGAGCATAAAAGATGACTTCTGGACAACGAAAATGAGAAGCTTCCCCACCAAGGACCACGACGATCGACGACGCAGCCTCAGCTGGACCCGGGACCGTTAGGACGTCGTGAGATCAGCGGTGGTAGCTATAACCTCTCTCTCCCCTCTCTCTAACCTTAACTTTACTTTTCTCCTTTCTTTCACCCATCTCAAACTATCACGTGCCGCTTCACAGGCAACACAATAAAGTTTCACTGTTTGATTACTGCTATCCCCTTTGGTGTTGGTCACCTTAATTTTGCACTTTCGAGATCGTAGCAAACGAACCATCACGAGTCCAACGAGTGGACCGTGGCAGATGGTGGATGGTGGAGGGTGGATTGTGGAATGGTTGATGGTGAATGTTGGATTGTAGGACCGTGGATGGTGGATGGTTGGAGGGTGGATGGTGGATGGTGGGAAGGTGGATGGGGGATGTGGTGTCGTTGGAAGGAGGATGGTGATCTATTGTGAGATGGTGTATGTTCAATGGTGGATGTTGGGAAGTTGGATGGTGGATGCTGGATTTTGAGACGGTGGATGGTGGATGGTGTAAAGGTGGTTGGAGGATGGTGGATGGTTGATTGTGGGAAGGTGGATGGTGGATAGTCTGAAGGTTGTTGGTGGGTGGTGGATGGTGGATTGTGGTATGCTGGATGGTGGATGTTGGAAGCTGGATGTTCAATTGTGGATTGCGTGATGGCAGATGGTGGATTGTGGGAAGGTGGATGGTAGGAGGTTGGGTGGTGGATGGTGGATTGTGGGATGGTTGAGGTTGGGAAGGTGGATGGTGGATGTTGGACTGTGGTATGGTTGATTGTGGGAAGATGAATGGTGGATGTTGGATCGTAGGATGGTTGATGGTGGATTGTGGATGGTGAATGGTGGAAGGTGGGATGTTGCATGGTAGATTGTGGATTTTGGGATGGTGGATGGTGTGAAAGTTGTTGGTGGATGGTGGATTGTGAGAATGTGGATGGTGGATGGTGGATGTTCGATTCAGGGAAAAAGGATGGTGGATTGTGGATGGTGTATTTTGGGATGGGGAATGGTGGAAGGTGTGAAGGTGGTTGGATGATGGTGGATGGTGAATTGTGGGAAGGTGGATGATAAATTGTGGATTGTGGGATGGTGGATGGTTGGATGGTGGGTGGTGGATGGAAGAAAGTGGGATGGTGGATTGTGAATAATGAGCAGGTTGATGACTGACTGTGGATGGTGGGCAGTGGGATGGTGGATGGTGTGAAGGTGTTTGGAGGATGGGGGGTGGTGGAAGTTGGAAGGAGGATGGTTGATGGTGTATGGTGGGAACGTGGATGGTTGCCGATGCGGAAGTCTCGGACACAACTTAGATGACCAATTTGATCAAGCTGATGTCACTTTATTAAAGGCTACACAGCAATTTATACTCTATCACAAGCTTCACGCGCCGCTATCTTATTGCTAATAGGCTAAAGCTACTTGTTCACGCGCCCTTTTGCCCCCTATGATTGGTCCCGGTGTGGCGTCCACGCACTGCTCTCCCCCCAGGTAGACCCCCTGTTTTCGACATTCCAACATCTTTATCTCTTGGGCAGGAATGTAGTTTCTCAGGCCATCTCGGCCTTGTTTATGTCCTTGAACACAGCTGCAGCTTGCTGTTACAGTGAGGCCCCTTGGTCTGGATCGCTCACAACATGTCCGTTGTTCTCCAGCGATGCCACAAATCCCCCTTTTTGTTTTTGAGCAATCCAGACCCCTCTGTGGTCCTGTGCTAAAAACATTGCACCGACAGTCCTCTGCAAGCCCCTTTGCAGAAGGCCTATAAGGCAAGGCAGCATTAAGAGCACAGTCACTACAATCAAAAGGACTACTCCGACAGTTTTGACTCATGTTATCAATCAACCAGATAATCCCCAACCTTTAAACATCCTTGTCAGCCAGTCCAAGCCATCATCTTCTGTTAAGCGTTTGAGTCCATCCTTCAATTGCTGAATGCTTTTAAAAATAGATTCTGAATGATCAGATAGATTCATACAGCACATTCCTTCAAATTCAGCACAACCATGTCCTTGCACTAGAAGCAAAAGTCAATCGCAGCTCTATTTTATAACGTAGCATGTCTGACACTATCAGCATCAGTTAAAAGACCACTTAAAGCCAAAGAAGTAGCATTAGTTTGTTTGCTAAGCCAAAACTGCAGTGGATTCGGCCATGTATCCACAGGTATTTCTACCAAGCACGTAGAGAACGGATTTTCAGGGCTTCCGGTGGCGTTTGGTTGCGAGACCACCCATCCTTCACCCTGAGACAGGTTCCAACACAGGCCAAACACCAAGCAGGAACCCAGCGAGAGCTGGCATCTGTGAAAACACAAACATAACCCTCGCTCCAAGTTAATATCTCATTCGGTTTCTGTTTCATCTTTCTTAACCCTTTTTCCAGGGTCGCACCCATCGACTCGGAACCCATCTAGTGCCAGTATCGGTAATAACGCAGGCATAGCCTTGACCCGTCATTTTTAGTTCCACAGGTCCTTTCCACTCTCCTATAGTAACATCTTTGTACTGAGCAAAAGCACCATCTCCACACCGGCTTATATCAGATTTCAGATCCATGCTATGTATTACTACTGGTGGTTCCTCCCTATCACCTGTGAGCCGTAAGTACTTTAACACATACACCGCTTTTGCAAATGGTTCTGCAGCAGCCAAGACCTCTCCCCCATTTTGTTTTTGCAAAAGCACTTTTAAAGTTTGATGCGCTCTCTCCACTATGGCTTGCCCCGTGGGGGAATGTGGTATACCTGTGATGTGACGTATACCCCAGAGTTGACAAAAAAGAGCAAATTTTTGAGAGGTATAGGCTGGTCCGTTATCAGTTTCACGGATCAATTGAACTAATTTCCCATATTCTCTGGCGCATTCTGCCCTACCACGATGGTAACTTCTCACAGCTTAGTACTTTTTCACAGTTCAGTGTTGCAGCTGTCCGCTGGTTTTGCCTGCTACCTTGACACATCTCAGCAGTTTCTTATCTATCTTCCAAGGCCTGTTCTTCATCAACCCTAGCTATTGCTTAGAGGCTGTGTAAGGCTGACAGGCCAATGCCTCCCACAACTCCCCTTTCTTTGTTTTGCAGCAGCACCTGCAAGACTTATTTCGAGACTTTATCAATTAAGGGTTAGGCAAACTTCAAAAAAAACCAGCATACTTAAAACAGCTTCACAGAATGCTAGAGACAATACAGCAGTTACAGTTATTAGGTAAAAAAGAGTAGGCTAATTTCAGTACCCATAACTAAGGGATATGACTAAATACTACAAAAATAAACAGTAAGGAAAATACGAAATAACACGCTTGCTTAATGGGGTGCTAACATTCAGATCCGCAATTGCTGGGGAACCCTGGATGCATCGAGAATTTAGAGTGCCCTTCCTCACAAACCAGAAATCCTACGCGATGCGTCCATCTGTAGGTGAGGCATCCAAAGTCGCTGCAAGCAGGTCCAGCCTCATATATCCAAATCAACAGGCCAAAATAACTGGCAATTTTCTTTGAGCGGAAATATCTGATTTCATCCTCCTGTTGGGTTCCACCCAGAGCCTGGCCACCACTCAAGGGGGAAAACCAAGGGAGTTTCTAATAAGGTTAAACACTTAAGTTCCTAATTCTTAATATTGCTAAAGAAAGAAAGTCAAATACACACATTCTTACAGCATTTCATCCTTATTAATAGCTACATTCTGTCTAAGCTACATCTTTCACTAGTGACTAGTAAGCCTATAAATTTCATCAAGGAGTTGCAATTACTGTTAGCATTTTCTCTTAAAAGAGTTGGCAACTGCAGTGTGATTAAGGACAGAGATAGTGTATTTTGTCCTATTGCAGCAGCAAGCATTACCCATACATTCTGCTTAAATGATCAGTTGAAGAGACCACAAACTGTCAACACAGGGGCATCCACAGCACACACAGCTGGCTCCTGAGTGTCCACCAAAAGCTGCCTCTCACACCTCAGGTGTAGTTGCACACAGCTTGCTGGTAACCACCGGGACTGTAACCTGTGAAAACACAAGCATAACCTCTTCCCCAGGTTATTAAAGGATATGGTCCTTCCCAGTTACATTTTCCAGGACTTGAGCCTTGCCCTGGATTTCTTGTTGATCTGATATCTGTGATGAGAAGTGCTGCAATATTGACGGCACCTATTTTAACGATCCAAATGCAGCAAAGGGAGTGATGTCAGATTGCCATAATTCTGAGGAGTGAGTCCCCGAGGGTTGACACCACTAGCTGTTGAAGAGAAGGAGTCCTTCTGGCATTCAGGGCAAGTCGCAATGATGTCTTCAGCCTGATGCCTTGATAAAGAAAACTGGTTTTGTATTGCCCTGGCATTTTGGTGGAAAAATTGCATGTGAAAGCCGTGCTTACCGTGTTTCTGAGATGGCATTAGCTGCACGGTGGAGATCTTGTTTTTGCTTTCTCTGTAAGTACTCTGGGTGATGTCAGTGAAGGATCTCTTCTCAAAATATAAAGCAAGCTATGCACATCATCATTAGTTAGGCCCAACAACAGCTGTATCCAATTTATGGCTCCCAACAGTTTTTGTAAATCATTTAAAGTCTTAACATCAGTTTTAAGTTTAACCTGTTGCAGGACAATGGTCTGTCCACAAATTCTCCACCCCAGGTACTGTCACGGTGATGATATCTGTACCTTTTCAGGCACTATTTGCAACCCCACTTGAGATACTGAGTCTTTGGTTAAAGCAAGAGCCTTTTCCATGATCTCCTGTGTTTCTGCTGCTATAAGGATGTCACCCATATAATGATATATAACAGCCTGGGAGACCTGCATTGTGGCAGTATTCTTTATGCCTTATGGTAAAACAACCCAGTGGTACCGTGTTGCAGGTTCACTAACATTAATACTGGGAACAAAAAAGGGAAATTTAGATACATCATCCAGATGCAAGGGAATGGAGAAAAAATCAATCTTTCAGATCATTTATTACAAGATGCCAGTTTAGGGGAATCAATGTGTTGGAGATCATGTAAAAGTCACCATTTACCACTTTTCTTTAAAATAACAAACACCAGGGGGTTCCAAGGACTGGTGGTAGGTACGATATGTCCTGCACTTAACTGTTCATGAATTAAATCATTCAGGTGGAACAACTTTTCCATTGGCAAGGGCCACTGACTCACCCACACAGATGATTCTGTTTTCCAGGTTAGTTTCAGGGTGGGTTTAGGGGTGGGTTGTGCTGCAGTGGCCCTTAAGACAAATTTCATGCAATTTGAGTTCCCCATGGAGCCATACAGTCACGACCCCATGATGTAATAGGTGTTTCCAATATAAATGGATGAATATTTGCTACCCAGTTTTCTGGGCCCCTTACATGGATGAGATCTCTGCTTTGAAACGTTACAACATGACCACCAACCCCGAAAAGCACTCGAGTTACCCGAGCCAACGGCCAATCTGCTCGCAGATATTACAGTCACATCCGCACCAGAATATAAAATGCCTGTCAGTGCAACAGATTCTTCTGCTTTAGTGAGGTTACATTTTATCAGAGGTCGACTTTGTCTTCCTGTCTGAGCTGAAAATACTTCGGGAGTACTTGCTGATCCAAATCCTGAGTCACCCCAGCCTCTCGGCATACTATTAGGAGGAGCTGTAGTAAAATAACAAGCTGAGTAATTTTTGACCCTTTTGTTACTGAACATGCGTCTATGACCTCTGGTAAAACGAACAACCCCTGTAAGGTTGTTGATGATTTTTATGACAATACCCTTCTCAGATAGATGGTACAAAGGTGCACTCTCCCCACAGAGTATGCACCTGAATTCAAGACAACAATTAATACAGAATTACTGCCTCCTGCTAGAGGAGTTATTTCAGCTATGACACTTCAAACACTGAGCCCAAACAAACAGGCAGCACCGATGACCCAGCGGGTACTATGGCACTCTGTCAAAGAAGTCTGCAGTCCGCAGCTGCCGCTGGGCTGCATCTCGCACACGCAAAGCAATCACACAAAGAGGCCTCTTACACTTATTACTCACACAACATAAAATGATAAACGCTGCAAACATCAAAACACTGTTAAGAATATATAAAGCCATTGCTTATTGATTATGTGGGGTGCTGCATGCCAGTGTCAGCAGCTTCTGTAAAAACTGCTGCTTTTGGCGGGGGGGGGGGGGGGCGGGGGCGAGAGCGAGAGCGCAGTGCCGGTCTCGGCCACAGGCGGTTAAGACTGAAGACTCTTTCAGCCCTCCCATCAGCACCATCATAAGTAATGATAGTGATAAAACTAAGAAAGTCCCAAGCCCCCCAAGCATCATCATGTAACTCAGGATTAACATCAATAGCGGCATGTAGTCAGGCAATAAATTTTGGATAGGGCTCCGTGGGCCCCTGTCTTATTCCTGTAAATGCTGGTGCTGCTTTTTCATTGTTTTTAAGGCCAATTCTTCGGTTAACGGTAATGCTTCTGGTTGAAATCCGACTTCCCAGTTGGAGCTAGCAAAAGGGCCTGCACCTGTAAGCGTTTGAGCTTGCACCTCATATAGAGGATCTCCTTGCTGATGGGGTGTGGCTGCAGCAGCGTCACAGGCCACTTGCCAACGTTGGAAAAATTGCAATTGTTGGGAAGCTGTTAGTAAGATTTGTACAATCATGCGCACATCAAACGGAGTTAATAAATGTGCTGTAAAGATATGCGGAATTACTGAATTTGTATATGGTGATTTCAACCCATATTGTGTTACAGCTAATTTTGCCTCCTTAATCACTTTCCAATCTAAGGCTTCCCACTCCTTGCCTTGTGGGGTTACTGTTACCGGGAACGTCATTGGGCCAAGTTCGTTAAACTGCCCCTCTATTACAGAATCCCGAATAACTCCCAGCCATCGGCTTGCTGGATTATCATTACCACTCGCGCGTTCCAGTGCCCCCGCTCCCATTTGAGCCAGTGCCCCCCCTCCCATTTGAGCCAGTGGCCCCCCTCCCATGTGGGCCGACGATGGCAGCGACCCGATAGCCACCATTTCCCTCTGACCATCCCCCCCCCCACCCGTGTCACGGAGGAAGGGGTTAATAGGAAGAGGGGGAGGTGGCGGTGCTGTAGGGGTGGGCTGAGCCGCTTGCTGCATTCGGATTTCAAATTGCTCTAATTTTCTCGTGAGTTCTTGCAAGTGCTGATCTTGTAAATCATAACGAGATTGTTTCTGCACCGGGGTATCGGGGGCGAGGGCGGGGGCAGGGCTGGGTCAGCGCCGTCCTCTGGCGAGGTGGCGGCGGCGGCGGGGGGGTCGGGCGGGGGGCGGCGGGAGAGGGGCGGGGCCGTGCGCTCTGGTGATTGATCTTTTGGGCTTGAGGGGAGGGGGAGTCGATCTGGAGTAAATCTGTTGATTTTTGCTCTTGATTTTCCTGCCGCACGGGTGCTGCGCGTGAAGCATCCCCGTCCCTCCTTTTAGGAGCCGCCTTGGGGAACAGGGATCCCACAAACGTCCCAGCAGTGACGGAATCCTGAGAGCCAGCTCGTTCTGCCTCTGCTGACCGGGCAGTGAAAGCAGAGGCGGGGGTCTGCAGTTCCGCTTTCAGTTCTTTCAGAGTGTCTAAGACCAATCTCCACACAGTGGAGAGTTTCCTACTGTCTTTAGAGCCTGAGCTAATGTCATCCCACAGCGCCGCAATGATCTTTTTCCAAGTAGCAGGTTCAAAGGCTGCGGTCACTGAGGGGATTAGTCCGCGCTGCCGAGCCCACAACAGCACCCTCCTCAGGTTCCCCTGATAAGATAATCCTCTCTTAGAGAGTATATGTTGGAGGAGCTTAACCACTGCTGCTTCTTCTTTACCCAGCGTGGACCCCATCTCCTCCCCAGCCGCTCACCTGATCAGGGCGAGATTCCCGACGATTGCGCGCGCGTCTTCCCAGGTGCCGGGGCAGCACCTGCTACGGCTGCTTCCGCCCCCTCCGGACCGTCTTCTCTTGCTCGGGCGAGCACCAACGGGAGGATCCCGATTCCCCAGGGCTTGAGTCCCGCTTATCTTCAATGAGGCTCCCTCGGGTCCCTGTTCGGGCGCCAGTTGCTGACGCGGAAGTCTCGGACACAACTTAGATGACCAATTTGATCAAGCTGATGTCACTTTATTAAAGGCTACACAGCAATTTATACTCTATCACAAGCTTCACGCGCCGCTATCTTATTGCTAATAGGCTAAAGCTACATGTTCATGTGCCTTTCTGCCCTCTATGATTGGTCCCAGTGTGGTGTCCACGCGCTGCTCTCCCCCCAGGTAGACCCTCTGTTTTCCACATTCCAACATCTTTATCTCTTGGGCAGGAATGTAGTTTCTCAGGCCGTCTCGGCCTTGTTTTTGTCCTTGAACACAGCTGCAGCTTGCTGTTACAGTGAGGCCCCTTGGTCTGGACCACTCACAACATGTCCGTTGTTCTCCAGCGATGCCACAGTCCCCCAGGCTGCTATATATCATTATATGGATGACATCCTTATAGCAGCAGAAACACAGGAGATCATGGAAAAGGCTCTTGCTTTAACCAAAGACTCAGTATCTCAAGTGGGGTTGCAAATAGCGCCTGAAAAGGTACAGATATCATCACTGTGGCTGTACCTGGGGTGGAGAATTTGTGAACAGACCATTGTCCTGCAACAGGTTAAACTTAAAACTGATGTTAAGACTTTAAATGATTTACAAAAACTGTTGGGAGCCATAAATTGGATACAGCTGTTGTTGGGCCTAACTAATGATGATGTGCATAGCTTGTTTTATATTTTGCGAGGAGATCCTTCACTGACATCACTCAGAGTACTTACAGAATCCAAGATTCATCTAGGTTGGAAAGGACCTTGAAGATCATCTAGTCCAACCGTTAACCTAGCACTGACAGATCCCAACTACACCATATCCCTAAGTGCTATGTCGAACCTACTCTTAAACACCTCCAGGGATGGGGACTCCACCACCTCCCTGGGCAGCCCATTCCAACGCCTAACTACCCGTTCTGTAAATACTTCCTAATATCTAGTCTAAACCTTCCCTGGTGCAACTTGAGGCCATTACCTCTTGTCCTATCACTTATTACTTGGTTAAAGAGGCTCATCCCCAGCTCTCTGCACCCTCCTTTCAGGTAGTTGTAGAGGGCGATGATCTCTCCCCTCAGCCTCCTCTTCTCCAAACTAAACAACCCCAGTTCCCTCAGCCGCTTCTCGTACGACATGTGCTCCAGACCCTTCACCAGCTTCGTTGCCCTTCTCTGGACATACTCGAATAATTCAATGTCCTTTTTGTAGTGAGGGGCCCAAAACTGAACACAGTAATCGAGGTGCGGCCTTACCAGTGCCAAGTACAGGGGCAAGATCACTTCCCTGGCCCTGCTGGCCACGCTATTTCTGATACAAGCCAGGATACCATTGGCCTTCTTGGCCACCTGGGCACACTGCTGGCTCATGTTTATCCGGCTGTCAATCAACACCCCCAGGTCCCTCTCTGACTGGCAGCTCTCCAGCCACTCCTCCCCAAGCCTGTAGCGTTGCTGGGGGTTGTTGTGACCCAAGTGCAGCACCCGGCATTTGGCCTTATTGAAGCTCATACAGTTGGCCTTAGCCCATCGCTCCAGCCTGTCCAGATCTCTCTGCAGAGCCTCTCTACCCTTGAGCAGATCAACACTCCCACCCAACTTGGTGTCATCTGCAAACTTACTGAGGGTGCACTCGATCCCCTCGTCTAGATCACCAATAAAGTTCTTAAACAGTAGTGGCCCCAAAACCGAGCCCTGCGGGACACCACTCGTGACCAGCCGCCAAGTGGATTTAACTCCATGCACCACAACTCTTTGGGCCCGGCCATCCAGCCAGTTTTTTACCCAGCAAAATGTGTGCCCATCCAAGCCGTGAGCATCCAGTTTTGCCAGGAGAATGCTGTGGGAAACGGTGTCAAAGGCCTTACTGAAGTCAGGTAAACTACATCCACAGCCTTTCCCTCATCCAATAAGCAGGTCTCCCTGTCGTAGAAGGAGATCAGGTTTGTCAAGCAGGACCTGCCTTTCATAAACCCATGCTGACTGGGCCTGATCATCTGGTTGTCCCGCACGTGTTGTGTGATGGTACTCTGGATGAGGTGCTCCATCAGCTTCCCGGGCACTGAAGTCAAGCTGACAGGCCTGTAATTTCCCGGATCATCCTTCTAACCCTTCTTATATATGGGTGTCACATGGGAATGGTGTATGGTGGGAAGTTGGATGGTGGATGGTGGGGAGATGGATGGTGGATTGTGTGATGGTGATTGTTGGATGGTGGATGTAAGAATGTGGGATGGTGTGTGGTGGAAGAGTGATGGTTGATGGTGGGATGGTGGATGTTGGGAAGGTGGATGGTGGAAAGTGGGATCGTGGACGGTGTATGGTGGATGTTGTATTGCGGGATGGTGCATGGTGGATGGTGGGTTGTGGGAAGTTCATTGTCGATGGTGGATGGTGTATTGTGGGATGGTGGATGGGGGATTCTGGATGGTGGATGGTGGGAAGGTGGTGGGAGGGTGGATGGTTGGAAAGAAGAATTTGAATGGTGGATGGTGTATTGTGGGATGGTTGACGGTGGGAAAATGGATGGTTGATGCTGGATTGCGGGATGGTTGATGGTGGATTGTGGATAGAGGATGGTTGATGGTGAGATGTTGGATGGTAGATTGTGGGATGGTGGATGGTGTATGCTTGATGATTGATGGTAGATGGTGGATGGTGGATGTTGTATGGAGAATTGCGGGATGGTGGATTGTGGATGTTGGTAGGTTGATGATGGATGGTGGACTGGGCGATGGTGTATGGTGGAGGGTGGGAAAAAGATGGTGCATGGCCATGGTTGGATTGTGGTATTGTAGATGGTGGATTGTGGGATGGTGAAAGTTGGATGGTTGGAAGGTGGATGGTGCATTTTGGGATAGTGGATGGTGCACGGTGAACGGTGGGAAGGTGGATGATGGATGGTGGACTGTGGGATGGTGGACGATGTATGGTGCATGGTGTATGTTGTATTGTGTTTTGGGTAGAAGGAGGACGGTGTATGGTGAATTGTGGGATGGTGAATGGTGGAATGTGAATGTTAGACTGTGGAATGGTGGGTGGTGGGTGGGTGACAGTGGATGGTGGGAAGGTGGCTGGTGGATCTTGTATTGTGTGATGGTGGATGGTGTATTGTGGGATATTGGGTCGTGGATGGTCAGAAGGTAAATGGTGGATGGTGGGTTGGTGTAAGATGTATGGTGGAAGCTGTATTGCGTGATGGTGCATGGTGGATGGTGGGTGGTGGGAAGTTGCATTGTAGATGGTGGATGATGTAATGTGGGAAGGTGGATGGTGGGTGGTAGACAGTATTGTGGGATGGTTGATGGTGGGAAGTTGGATGGTGGATGTTGGATTCTAGTATGGTTGTTGGTGGGAAGATGGATGGTGGGTGTTGGATGGTGGGATGGAGGATCGTGCATGGTGTATAGTGGATGGTGTATGGTTTATGGTGCATGGTGGATATTGGATGGTGGGAAGGTGGATGGTGGGTTGTGGATGGTGGGTGGTGCATTGTGGATGGCTGATGGTGTGTCGCTGTTGAGACGGACACGACAAACACCAAATTGTGCAAAATGGCTACTTTATTGTTCTAACAAGCTTTTTTATAACTTTATTAAGAGTATGTATCCATATATGATTGGTTTAATTAGAGACTAACAGTTCATGATTGGATGACCTCTTCTCTGTTGCACCCTCAATAACCTTCCTTTCCTTGCGGTCAGGCAGTTCCGGTCTGGTAGTTCCTTACTCTTGTTTACTCAGCTCTTCTTGGGACTTTCAAGCCTCTTAAGGGTACACGTTTATCTGCTCAAGGTCAATATCAAACTTACATTCTGATCCCTCGGACCAGCCGAGGTCTCGCAAAGGTATTTTTTTTTTAAAAAGTGCTTCTGTGATGTAATAGCATATTATAAAATATTTGGTACAGGTGAAAGCTCTGTTAACGTCTCTTGTTCCAAGTTGTTCACTCTCACCCCTTCTGTGACTTTGCCTCTAATGTCACATGATCAATAACTTGAAGATTCCTTGAATGGAAATATTTGCTCAAGTAATTTGCAGATTGCAGTTAATCGGAGTCAGCTTCAATGGGCTCACCGACCATTTCAAGCTATAGTGTTTCATTTTTGCAATCTGACCCCGAGGCATTCTGCTGTCTACTGGAAGCATTTGCCCAGGTCTCATTAATACTGGAAGGAGATAACGGTTTTTATCTGATTGGATTCCTTTTTTCTAGGTACTTTTGCCTCCCGTGTTAATATTTTTTTGTCCTTTCCAATGCTATCCTAAAACCCAAACCAAAATAAGTAATACGGGATAGAAGTAATGTACACATTTCCCTGTGGAGTAAGACATTGCATGCATCTCCTTAGAGTAAGTCAAATAATACTTTTAAAACTAGTTTCTGCCAAACTTCAAACAATGTTATCTTGTAAATGTTATGTGTGGAACAGGTTAGCAAATTGTAAGAACAATCATTTCAAATGCATCTACTTCTATAACTTCCTTGTTTAGGTACTTGTGTAGTAGCTGTCTTGCCTGGGAGTCACGAATGCTGCGTTCCTCTTGAGACTGGCACTAACCTCCTCATCCAATAAGCAGGTCTCCCTGTCGTAGAAGGAGATCAGGTTTGTCAAGCAGGACCTGCCTTTCATAAACCCATGCTGACTGGGCCTGATCATCTGGTTGTCCCGCACGTGTTGTGTGATGGTACTCTGGATGAGGTGCTCCATCAGCTTCCCGGGCACTGAAGTCAAGCTGACAGGCCTGTAATTTCCCGGATCATCCTTCTAACCCTTCTTATATATGGGTGTCACATGGGAATGGTGTATGGTGGGAAGTTGGATGGTGGATGGTGGGGAGATGGATGGTGGATTGTGTGATGGTGATTGTTGGATGGTGGATGTAAGAATGTGGGATGGTGTGTGGTGGAAGAGTGATGGTTGATGGTGGGATGGTGGATGTTGGGAAGGTGGATGGTGGAAAGTGGGATCGTGGACGGTGTATGGTGGATGTTGTATTGCGGGATGGTGCATGGTGGATGGTGGGTTGTGGGAAGTTCATTGTCGATGGTGGATGGTGTATTGTGGGATGGTGGATGGGGGATTCTGGATGGTGGATGGTGGGAAGGTGGTGGGAGGGTGGATGGTTGGAAAGAAGAATTTGAATGGTGGATGGTGTATTGTGGGATGGTTGACGGTGGGAAAATGGATGGTTGATGCTGGATTGCGGGATGGTTGATGGTGGATTGTGGATAGAGGATGGTTGATGGTGAGATGTTGGATGGTAGATTGTGGGATGGTGGATGGTGTATGCTTGATGATTGATGGTAGATGGTGGATGGTGGATGTTGTATGGAGAATTGCGGGATGGTGGATTGTGGATGTTGGTAGGTTGATGATGGATGGTGGACTGGGCGATGGTGTATGGTGGAGGGTGGGAAAAAGATGGTGCATGGCCATGGTTGGATTGTGGTATTGTAGATGGTGGATTGTGGGATGGTGAAAGTTGGATGGTTGGAAGGTGGATGGTGCATTTTGGGATAGTGGATGGTGCACGGTGAACGGTGGGAAGGTGGATGATGGATGGTGGACTGTGGGATGGTGGACGATGTATGGTGCATGGTGTATGTTGTATTGTGTTTTGGGTAGAAGGAGGACGGTGTATGGTGAATTGTGGGATGGTGAATGGTGGAATGTGATTGTTAGACTGTGGAATGGTGGGTGGTGGGTGGGTGACAGTGGATGGTGGGAAGGTGGCTGGTGGATCTTGTATTGTGTGATGGTGGATGGTGTATTGTGGGATATTGGGTCGTGGATGGTCAGAAGGTAAATGGTGGATGGTGGGTTGGTGTAAGATGTATGGTGGAAGCTGTATTGCGTGATGGTGCATGGTGGATGGTGGGTGGTGGGAAGTTGCATTGTAGATGGTGGATGATGTAATGTGGGAAGGTGGATGGTGGGTGGTAGACAGTATTGTGGGATGGTTGATGGTGGGAAGTTGGATGGTGGATGTTGGATTCTAGTATGGTTGTTGGTGGGAAGATGGATGGTGGGTGTTGGATGGTGGGATGGAGGATCGTGCATGGTGTATAGTGGATGGTGTATGGTTTATGGTGCATGGTGGATATTGGATGGTGGGAAGGTGGATGGTGGGTTGTGGATGGTGGGTGGTGCATTGTGGATGGCTGATGGTGTGTCGCTGTTGAGACGGACACGACAAACACCAAATTGTGCAAAATGGCTACTTTATTGTTCTAACAAGCTTTTTTATAACTTTATTAAGAGTATGTATCCATATATGATTGGTTTAATTAGAGACTAACAGTTCATGATTGGATGACCTCTTCTCTGTTGCACCCTCAATAACCTTCCTTTCCTTGCGGTCAGGCAGTTCCGGTCTGGTAGTTCCTTACTCTTGTTTACTCAGCTCTTCTTGGGACTTTCAAGCCTCTTAAGGGTACACGTTTATCTGCTCAAGGTCAATATCAAACTTACATTCTGATCCCTCGGACCAGCCGAGGTCTCGCAAAGGTATTTTTTTTTTAAAAAGTGCTTCTGTGATGTAATAGCATATTATAAAATATTTGGTACAGGTGAAAGCTCTGTTAACGTCTCTTGTTCCAAGTTGTTCACTCTCACCCCTTCTGTGACTTTGCCTCTAATGTCACATGATCAATAACTTGAAGATTCCTTGAATGGAAATATTTGCTCAAGTAATTTGCAGATTGCAGTTAATCGGAGTCAGCTTCAATGGGCTCACCGACCATTTCAAGCTATAGTGTTTCATTTTTGCAATCTGACCCCGAGGCATTCTGCTGTCTACTGGAAGCATTTGCCCAGGTCTCATTAATACTGGAAGGAGATAACGGTTTTTATCTGATTGGATTCCTTTTTTCTAGGTACTTTTGCCTCCCGTGTTAATATTTTTTTGTCCTTTCCAATGCTATCCTAAAACCCAAACCAAAATAAGTAATACGGGATAGAAGTAATGTACACATTTCCCTGTGGAGTAAGACATTGCATGCATCTCCTTAGAGTAAGTCAAATAATACTTTTAAAACTAGTTTCTGCCAAACTTCAAACAATGTTATCTTGTAAATGTTATGTGTGGAACAGGTTAGCAAATTGTAAGAACAATCATTTCAAATGCATCTACTTCTATAACTTCCTTGTTTAGGTACTTGTGTAGTAGCTGTCTTGCCTGGGAGTCACGAATGCTGCGTTCCTCTTGAGACTGGCACTAACCTCCTCATCCAATAAGCAGGTCTCCCTGTCGTAGAAGGAGATCAGGTTTGTCAAGCAGGACCTGCCTTTCATAAACCCATGCTGACTGGGCCTGATCATCTGGTTGTCCCGCACGTGTTGTGTGATGGTACTCTGGATGAGGTGCTCCATCAGCTTCCCGGGCACTGAAGTCAAGCTGACAGGCCTGTAATTTCCCGGATCATCCTTCTAACCCTTCTTATATATGGGTGTCACATGGGAATGGTGTATGGTGGGAAGTTGGATGGTGGATGGTGGGGAGATGGATGGTGGATTGTGTGATGGTGATTGTTGGATGGTGGATGTAAGAATGTGGGATGGTGTGTGGTGGAAGAGTGATGGTTGATGGTGGGATGGTGGATGTTGGGAAGGTGGATGGTGGAAAGTGGGATCGTGGACGGTGTATGGTGGATGTTGTATTGCGGGATGGTGCATGGTGGATGGTGGGTTGTGGGAAGTTCATTGTCGATGGTGGATGGTGTATTGTGGGATGGTGGATGGGGGATTCTGGATGGTGGATGGTGGGAAGGTGGTGGGAGGGTGGATGGTTGGAAAGAAGAATTTGAATGGTGGATGGTGTATTGTGGGATGGTTGACGGTGGGAAAATGGATGGTTGATGCTGGATTGCGGGATGGTTGATGGTGGATTGTGGATAGAGGATGGTTGATGGTGAGATGTTGGATGGTAGATTGTGGGATGGTGGATGGTGTATGCTTGATGATTGATGGTAGATGGTGGATGGTGGATGTTGTATGGAGAATTGCGGGATGGTGGATTGTGGATGTTGGTAGGTTGATGATGGATGGTGGACTGGGCGATGGTGTATGGTGGAGGGTGGGAAAAAGATGGTGCATGGCCATGGTTGGATTGTGGTATTGTAGATGGTGGATTGTGGGATGGTGAAAGTTGGATGGTTGGAAGGTGGATGGTGCATTTTGGGATAGTGGATGGTGCACGGTGAACGGTGGGAAGGTGGATGATGGATGGTGGACTGTGGGATGGTGGACGATGTATGGTGCATGGTGTATGTTGTATTGTGTTTTGGGTAGAAGGAGGACGGTGTATGGTGAATTGTGGGATGGTGAATGGTGGAATGTGATTGTTAGACTGTGGAATGGTGGGTGGTGGGTGGGTGACAGTGGATGGTGGGAAGGTGGCTGGTGGATCTTGTATTGTGTGATGGTGGATGGTGTATTGTGGGATATTGGGTCGTGGATGGTCAGAAGGTAAATGGTGGATGGTGGGTTGGTGTAAGATGTATGGTGGAAGCTGTATTGCGTGATGGTGCATGGTGGATGGTGGGTGGTGGGAAGTTGCATTGTAGATGGTGGATGATGTAATGTGGGAAGGTGGATGGTGGGTGGTAGACAGTATTGTGGGATGGTTGATGGTGGGAAGTTGGATGGTGGATGTTGGATTCTAGTATGGTTGTTGGTGGGAAGATGGATGGTGGGTGTTGGATGGTGGGATGGAGGATCGTGCATGGTGTATAGTGGATGGTGTATGGTTTATGGTGCATGGTGGATATTGGATGGTGGGAAGGTGGATGGTGGGTTGTGGATGGTGGGTGGTGCATTGTGGATGGCTGATGGTGTGTCGCTGTTGAGACGGACACGACAAACACCAAATTGTGCAAAATGGCTACTTTATTGTTCTAACAAGCTTTTTTATAACTTTATTAAGAGTATGTATCCATATATGATTGGTTTAATTAGAGACTAACAGTTCATGATTGGATGACCTCTTCTCTGTTGCACCCTCAATAACCTTCCTTTCCTTGCGGTCAGGCAGTTCCGGTCTGGTAGTTCCTTACTCTTGTTTACTCAGCTCTTCTTGGGACTTTCAAGCCTCTTAAGGGTACACGTTTATCTGCTCAAGGTCAATATCAAACTTACATTCTGATCCCTCGGACCAGCCGAGGTCTCGCAAAGGTATTTTTTTTTTAAAAAGTGCTTCTGTGATGTAATAGCATATTATAAAATATTTGGTACAGGTGAAAGCTCTGTTAACGTCTCTTGTTCCAAGTTGTTCACTCTCACCCCTTCTGTGACTTTGCCTCTAATGTCACATGATCAATAACTTGAAGATTCCTTGAATGGAAATATTTGCTCAAGTAATTTGCAGATTGCAGTTAATCGGAGTCAGCTTCAATGGGCTCACCGACCATTTCAAGCTATAGTGTTTCATTTTTGCAATCTGACCCCGAGGCATTCTGCTGTCTACTGGAAGCATTTGCCCAGGTCTCATTAATACTGGAAGGAGATAACGGTTTTTATCTGATTGGATTCCTTTTTTCTAGGTACTTTTGCCTCCCGTGTTAATATTTTTTTGTCCTTTCCAATGCTATCCTAAAACCCAAACCAAAATAAGTAATACGGGATAGAAGTAATGTACACATTTCCCTGTGGAGTAAGACATTGCATGCATCTCCTTAGAGTAAGTCAAATAATACTTTTAAAACTAGTTTCTGCCAAACTTCAAACAATGTTATCTTGTAAATGTTATGTGTGGAACAGGTTAGCAAATTGTAAGAACAATCATTTCAAATGCATCTACTTCTATAACTTCCTTGTTTAGGTACTTGTGTAGTAGCTGTCTTGCCTGGGAGTCACGAATGCTGCGTTCCTCTTGAGACTGGCACTAACCTCCTCATCCAATAAGCAGGTCTCCCTGTCGTAGAAGGAGATCAGGTTTGTCAAGCAGGACCTGCCTTTCATAAACCCATGCTGACTGGGCCTGATCATCTGGTTGTCCCGCACGTGTTGTGTGATGGTACTCTGGATGAGGTGCTCCATCAGCTTCCCGGGCACTGAAGTCAAGCTGACAGGCCTGTAATTTCCCGGATCATCCTTCTAACCCTTCTTATATATGGGTGTCACATGGGAATGGTGTATGGTGGGAAGTTGGATGGTGGATGGTGGGGAGATGGATGGTGGATTGTGTGATGGTGATTGTTGGATGGTGGATGTAAGAATGTGGGATGGTGTGTGGTGGAAGAGTGATGGTTGATGGTGGGATGGTGGATGTTGGGAAGGTGGATGGTGGAAAGTGGGATCGTGGACGGTGTATGGTGGATGTTGTATTGCGGGATGGTGCATGGTGGATGGTGGGTTGTGGGAAGTTCATTGTCGATGGTGGATGGTGTATTGTGGGATGGTGGATGGGGGATTCTGGATGGTGGATGGTGGGAAGGTGGTGGGAGGGTGGATGGTTGGAAAGAAGAATTTGAATGGTGGATGGTGTATTGTGGGATGGTTGACGGTGGGAAAATGGATGGTTGATGCTGGATTGCGGGATGGTTGATGGTGGATTGTGGATAGAGGATGGTTGATGGTGAGATGTTGGATGGTAGATTGTGGGATGGTGGATGGTGTATGCTTGATGATTGATGGTAGATGGTGGATGGTGGATGTTGTATGGAGAATTGCGGGATGGTGGATTGTGGATGTTGGTAGGTTGATGATGGATGGTGGACTGGGCGATGGTGTATGGTGGAGGGTGGGAAAAAGATGGTGCATGGCCATGGTTGGATTGTGGTATTGTAGATGGTGGATTGTGGGATGGTGAAAGTTGGATGGTTGGAAGGTGGATGGTGCATTTTGGGATAGTGGATGGTGCACGGTGAACGGTGGGAAGGTGGATGATGGATGGTGGACTGTGGGATGGTGGACGATGTATGGTGCATGGTGTATGTTGTATTGTGTTTTGGGTAGAAGGAGGACGGTGTATGGTGAATTGTGGGATGGTGAATGGTGGAATGTGATTGTTAGACTGTGGAATGGTGGGTGGTGGGTGGGTGACAGTGGATGGTGGGAAGGTGGCTGGTGGATCTTGTATTGTGTGATGGTGGATGGTGTATTGTGGGATATTGGGTCGTGGATGGTCAGAAGGTAAATGGTGGATGGTGGGTTGGTGTAAGATGTATGGTGGAAGCTGTATTGCGTGATGGTGCATGGTGGATGGTGGGTGGTGGGAAGTTGCATTGTAGATGGTGGATGATGTAATGTGGGAAGGTGGATGGTGGGTGGTAGACAGTATTGTGGGATGGTTGATGGTGGGAAGTTGGATGGTGGATGTTGGATTCTAGTATGGTTGTTGGTGGGAAGATGGATGGTGGGTGTTGGATGGTGGGATGGAGGATCGTGCATGGTGTATAGTGGATGGTGTATGGTTTATGGTGCATGGTGGATATTGGATGGTGGGAAGGTGGATGGTGGGTTGTGGATGGTGGGTGGTGCATTGTGGATGGCTGATGGTGTGTCGCTGTTGAGACGGACACGACAAACACCAAATTGTGCAAAATGGCTACTTTATTGTTCTAACAAGCTTTTTTATAACTTTATTAAGAGTATGTATCCATATATGATTGGTTTAATTAGAGACTAACAGTTCATGATTGGATGACCTCTTCTCTGTTGCACCCTCAATAACCTTCCTTTCCTTGCGGTCAGGCAGTTCCGGTCTGGTAGTTCCTTACTCTTGTTTACTCAGCTCTTCTTGGGACTTTCAAGCCTCTTAAGGGTACACGTTTATCTGCTCAAGGTCAATATCAAACTTACATTCTGATCCCTCGGACCAGCCGAGGTCTCGCAAAGGTATTTTTTTTTTAAAAAGTGCTTCTGTGATGTAATAGCATATTATAAAATATTTGGTACAGGTGAAAGCTCTGTTAACGTCTCTTGTTCCAAGTTGTTCACTCTCACCCCTTCTGTGACTTTGCCTCTAATGTCACATGATCAATAACTTGAAGATTCCTTGAATGGAAATATTTGCTCAAGTAATTTGCAGATTGCAGTTAATCGGAGTCAGCTTCAATGGGCTCACCGACCATTTCAAGCTATAGTGTTTCATTTTTGCAATCTGACCCCGAGGCATTCTGCTGTCTACTGGAAGCATTTGCCCAGGTCTCATTAATACTGGAAGGAGATAACGGTTTTTATCTGATTGGATTCCTTTTTTCTAGGTACTTTTGCCTCCCGTGTTAATATTTTTTTGTCCTTTCCAATGCTATCCTAAAACCCAAACCAAAATAAGTAATACGGGATAGAAGTAATGTACACATTTCCCTGTGGAGTAAGACATTGCATGCATCTCCTTAGAGTAAGTCAAATAATACTTTTAAAACTAGTTTCTGCCAAACTTCAAACAATGTTATCTTGTAAATGTTATGTGTGGAACAGGTTAGCAAATTGTAAGAACAATCATTTCAAATGCATCTACTTCTATAACTTCCTTGTTTAGGTACTTGTGTAGTAGCTGTCTTGCCTGGGAGTCACGAATGCTGCGTTCCTCTTGAGACTGGCACTAACCTCCTCATCCAATAAGCAGGTCTCCCTGTCGTAGAAGGAGATCAGGTTTGTCAAGCAGGACCTGCCTTTCATAAACCCATGCTGACTGGGCCTGATCATCTGGTTGTCCCGCACGTGTTGTGTGATGGTACTCTGGATGAGGTGCTCCATCAGCTTCCCGGGCACTGAAGTCAAGCTGACAGGCCTGTAATTTCCCGGATCATCCTTCTAACCCTTCTTATATATGGGTGTCACATGGGAATGGTGTATGGTGGGAAGTTGGATGGTGGATGGTGGGGAGATGGATGGTGGATTGTGTGATGGTGATTGTTGGATGGTGGATGTAAGAATGTGGGATGGTGTGTGGTGGAAGAGTGATGGTTGATGGTGGGATGGTGGATGTTGGGAAGGTGGATGGTGGAAAGTGGGATCGTGGACGGTGTATGGTGGATGTTGTATTGCGGGATGGTGCATGGTGGATGGTGGGTTGTGGGAAGTTCATTGTCGATGGTGGATGGTGTATTGTGGGATGGTGGATGGGGGATTCTGGATGGTGGATGGTGGGAAGGTGGTGGGAGGGTGGATGGTTGGAAAGAAGAATTTGAATGGTGGATGGTGTATTGTGGGATGGTTGACGGTGGGAAAATGGATGGTTGATGCTGGATTGCGGGATGGTTGATGGTGGATTGTGGATAGAGGATGGTTGATGGTGAGATGTTGGATGGTAGATTGTGGGATGGTGGATGGTGTATGCTTGATGATTGATGGTAGATGGTGGATGGTGGATGTTGTATGGAGAATTGCGGGATGGTGGATTGTGGATGTTGGTAGGTTGATGATGGATGGTGGACTGGGCGATGGTGTATGGTGGAGGGTGGGAAAAAGATGGTGCATGGCCATGGTTGGATTGTGGTATTGTAGATGGTGGATTGTGGGATGGTGAAAGTTGGATGGTTGGAAGGTGGATGGTGCATTTTGGGATAGTGGATGGTGCACGGTGAACGGTGGGAAGGTGGATGATGGATGGTGGACTGTGGGATGGTGGACGATGTATGGTGCATGGTGTATGTTGTATTGTGTTTTGGGTAGAAGGAGGACGGTGTATGGTGAATTGTGGGATGGTGAATGGTGGAATGTGATTGTTAGACTGTGGAATGGTGGGTGGTGGGTGGGTGACAGTGGATGGTGGGAAGGTGGCTGGTGGATCTTGTATTGTGTGATGGTGGATGGTGTATTGTGGGATATTGGGTCGTGGATGGTCAGAAGGTAAATGGTGGATGGTGGGTTGGTGTAAGATGTATGGTGGAAGCTGTATTGCGTGATGGTGCATGGTGGATGGTGGGTGGTGGGAAGTTGCATTGTAGATGGTGGATGATGTAATGTGGGAAGGTGGATGGTGGGTGGTAGACAGTATTGTGGGATGGTTGATGGTGGGAAGTTGGATGGTGGATGTTGGATTCTAGTATGGTTGTTGGTGGGAAGATGGATGGTGGGTGTTGGATGGTGGGATGGAGGATCGTGCATGGTGTATAGTGGATGGTGTATGGTTTATGGTGCATGGTGGATATTGGATGGTGGGAAGGTGGATGGTGGGTTGTGGATGGTGGGTGGTGCATTGTGGATGGCTGATGGTGTGTCGCTGTTGAGACGGACACGACAAACACCAAATTGTGCAAAATGGCTACTTTATTGTTCTAACAAGCTTTTTTATAACTTTATTAAGAGTATGTATCCATATATGATTGGTTTAATTAGAGACTAACAGTTCATGATTGGATGACCTCTTCTCTGTTGCACCCTCAATAACCTTCCTTTCCTTGCGGTCAGGCAGTTCCGGTCTGGTAGTTCCTTACTCTTGTTTACTCAGCTCTTCTTGGGACTTTCAAGCCTCTTAAGGGTACACGTTTATCTGCTCAAGGTCAATATCAAACTTACATTCTGATCCCTCGGACCAGCCGAGGTCTCGCAAAGGTATTTTTTTTTTAAAAAGTGCTTCTGTGATGTAATAGCATATTATAAAATATTTGGTACAGGTGAAAGCTCTGTTAACGTCTCTTGTTCCAAGTTGTTCACTCTCACCCCTTCTGTGACTTTGCCTCTAATGTCACATGATCAATAACTTGAAGATTCCTTGAATGGAAATATTTGCTCAAGTAATTTGCAGATTGCAGTTAATCGGAGTCAGCTTCAATGGGCTCACCGACCATTTCAAGCTATAGTGTTTCATTTTTGCAATCTGACCCCGAGGCATTCTGCTGTCTACTGGAAGCATTTGCCCAGGTCTCATTAATACTGGAAGGAGATAACGGTTTTTATCTGATTGGATTCCTTTTTTCTAGGTACTTTTGCCTCCCGTGTTAATATTTTTTTGTCCTTTCCAATGCTATCCTAAAACCCAAACCAAAATAAGTAATACGGGATAGAAGTAATGTACACATTTCCCTGTGGAGTAAGACATTGCATGCATCTCCTTAGAGTAAGTCAAATAATACTTTTAAAACTAGTTTCTGCCAAACTTCAAACAATGTTATCTTGTAAATGTTATGTGTGGAACAGGTTAGCAAATTGTAAGAACAATCATTTCAAATGCATCTACTTCTATAACTTCCTTGTTTAGGTACTTGTGTAGTAGCTGTCTTGCCTGGGAGTCACGAATGCTGCGTTCCTCTTGAGATTGGCACTAACCTCCTCATCCAATAAGCAGGTCTCCCTGTCGTAGAAGGAGATCAGGTTTGTCAAGCAGGACCTGCCTTTCATAAACCCATGCTGACTGGGCCTGATCATCTGGTTGTCCCGCACGTGTTGTGTGATGGTACTCTGGATGAGGTGCTCCATCAGCTTCCCGGGCACTGAAGTCAAGCTGACAGGCCTGTAATTTCCCGGATCATCCTTCTAACCCTTCTTATATATGGGTGTCACATGGGAATGGTGTATGGTGGGAAGTTGGATGGTGGATGGTGGGGAGATGGATGGTGGATTGTGTGATGGTGATTGTTGGATGGTGGATGTAAGAATGTGGGATGGTGTGTGGTGGAAGAGTGATGGTTGATGGTGGGATGGTGGATGTTGGGAAGGTCGATGGTGGAAAGTGGGATCATGGACGGTGTATGGTGGATGTTGTATTGCGGGATGGTGCATGGTGGATGGTGGGTTGTGGGAAGTTCATTGTCGATGGTGGATGGTGTATTGTGGGATGGTGGATGGGGGATTCTGGATGGTGGATGGTGGGAAGGTGGGAAGGAAGCACAAGTTATTTGAAACTATGTAATATTGTATTTGATACGGGGAGCTATCAATCAGTAATTTCAGAGATGTCAAATGGCTGAAGATATTTCTATTACTTCCACACATTTGAATCAATAAAGAAATCCTACACGCAACAATCAAGTAATTCAGCATTCTTCCAATCCTGCGCTTATGTTGCAGATGTTTTTTGGTGAAATAAGAGCTATAAGGCCATTTGATGATTTAATAAGCAACCACGTGCAGATGCATCTGGCTAACACCAAGAAGTTAAACTTCCACAGCTGAAGTTTTTAATAAGGTAATTAAATATAAATACATATTTTATGTGGGTTTTTTCACCAATCATTTTCTCCAGAACACAAACCTGGATATCACAAGTCTACAAGCAAGGAAAAAGCTTATTTGTGCAGCAACAAATACTGTAATTCTGTCTTCTTCAGAAAATATAACCGTTCATTCTATTGCCAGCTGCTTTTAAGGCAATTCACTCCTGTCAAACACTCTCAAGTACTCACTCATGTCAGCTTCCTCCCATACTTCTATCCTTTGAGCAACTGAATCCATAGGAGATTGCATGGGGACATATTGCCAGCCAAGAACCTTTCAGCTGGCTCATCTGACTACACCCGAAGTTTGAAAGGTCACTCAGGGGAAGATTAGTCTTTGGGGTTTTGCACAGAGCCTGTGCAATCATTTTTGGTGCTGCTTTGAGGCAATAACACATGTCAGAGCAGAAGTACTATTTAAGGGTTATTGACCACAGATGACAAGAAAAGAACATCTAAATCTACCCTGGTCCGTCATGCACACAGGAGCATAGGTGGATAGTTTTCTCCATATGCAGTCAGAATTATCCACTTGACATGGGGTCTCCAAGACGAAGTATACCTGCTCGTAAGGTATGATACCTTCAGGAGATCTAAAATAGACATGCTGTTTAAGGTACTGAGTTATTTCATCTACACATGCTGCCTCTCCTTTATCCACTTCATTTATTTAGCCAGAACTTTCTATTCTTTCTAATCTGACATGAAACAGCACTGAAGCATCACATTAGCAATTCGTCTATGATTCAAAGGGACTCCTTGTTAAAAGCAAATCACACTTTAAACAGTTGAAAACGAAGTGAAAGAGGTGCAAGCTCATTTTACCCAAATCTAATTATTTAATGAATTGAAAAAGCTGATCTTTCAGTTAAACTCCCAAAAACTGTCTTTGTCCCCAGACAAGAGTTTCAGAACTCATTTTTCAGCAGCAATCAGTGAGCACATGGAGGCTTCAAGTGCCCAGCAGGGAAGGTACAATTTGGCATTATGTTCTGAAATAAGCCAAAACTTGCTTCTCAGAATAATCCTTATTCTCATAGATAATTCAAAGATAAAACAATGTTATAGCACCTACATGAAATGCACCCCTATAGCAGAATACTGCTTTTGTTTAGTGTCAACATCTCTAGGCAGAAAAAAAAAAAAAGAGTCCAACTTTATCCATCAATACAAAGACCTATAAATATTGAATCCAGGAACTCTGGAAACAAACTCTCCCTTAATGAATCTGATCTCATCCTTTTTCTCAAGCCTAGGAGGACCTCTAGTTCTGCCCAATGAATTTTACAACGGAAGTACCTTTTGTCTTTGTTAAAAGAGAGTATATAAACTCCTGTGAAACGTTCATGTGCAGCAATGGATGAACAGGTTACAGTAGGCATCAGTGTATATAAACCAACACTTCGTCTCAGAATCCTGACCCAAGAAACAAAACCCTGTCCCAGGGCTATATATTCTAATCGCTTGTGTGCACGGGTAGTGTCAAGTGAATTTAGTCCAGCAGGGTCCCGTTCTGCACTTTTTATGCAGCTTGGCTAAACAGGCTGCAAAGTGCGTTAATTTAAAACAAAGCAAAACATTTCCACCCCCCTGCACCTCCCAGATAAAATTCCTGGTGTGGAGACCGGCTATCTCAAGCAGTGCCTCGGCGCCATGTCCTGGGGATTTTGCTGTCGTACGTGAGACATGGTAACCGACTGCAGAGACCCAAGTAAGCATGTTTTACTAAAAATATTTTCTTTTTCCTCTCTCACAGCCCTAATCAAGTTTCATTAACGTTCAAGTACTTACATTATCTTATCTATGGAAAGCTATTACTGAAAAATCACCCCAAAAATATTCCACTCCCTTGTCTCACTCTCAACTCCAGAAACAGTTCCCCTCACTTTATGAGCTGTCTGATCAAATGGTGCCACTGTTCCTCCTTGTTTTCTCAAAGAGAAAAGTTTGACCTATATGAAGTAGTGTCCTCATATTTTCCTTCCAGAAAACTTCATTATGTCTGTAATTGGAGTGCCATGAGCATGGCAAAAGAGAAAGTGTTCACCCCAAACAAGCTGAAGTTGAGTAAGGAATAGTCTTTTCAAAATGAGGCTTAACCACTGGAAAAGTTGGAGCAGCTTGACACTAGTATAGGCTATTTTCTAAGAATTATCCCCAGCGTGACGTGCTCAAAAGGAACTCTTCAAAGACAGCGGTGTTGCTGTACCAGGCACTTTGCAGGATTCAGGTGTTACATACTACAGAAGACTTTCCTTCCTTGTGTGGGAAAACAAAACACCAAAGAAGTGAGGCCAAGTCTTAAGAGACTGTTATTAAAGTTATAAGGTTATAAGCTTATTCTGTTGGGAAACAGAAACTTTAAGTATCAAAAGTTTTCAGTGCATAGAAGAGATTGATACTGAACGAGGTTGTCCTATTGCAGATAGTTTCAGGAACTAGATTTACCCAAATGGGGGTGGGGGGCGGGGAGAGCAAACCAGTGGAAGTCACTGTTGGTACCCCAGGAGACTTTCCTTTGTGGGATTTGGGTTCTCTCAGCACACCAGCAGTGCATGACCAAAATCCATACACAGAAGCTTGTATTCCCCTCGTCAGCCAACGCTGCAGAGATACACGCATCACACAACACTGCTGGAGTACAACCTTCCTGCGGCCAAGGGAGTTCTGAAGAGAACAAGAAAAGTTTCAGTATTACCATGTGAAAACATAGACCAAATTTCCATGAAATGGTGCTTGCCTTTGGTCTTTGCTAGGTAAAGAATTGAGCTCTCCTCCATTAATAGACTAACACTAATTCTCTGTGCTCTGCAAGCTGATTGATGAATCTTACACTAAGGTAAGACTAAATTAAAGAGTAGGCCTATTCATGCTCAGCTTTTAATCAGTTACAGCACTTATGAGAAAAAGTCAGAAGGCAAAAGGCAAATGATGTCCTAAAACACCTTTTTGCTTCGCTGTCCAGAGGAGCTGAAAGAATGACAATACCCAGCCAGTCTCAGTATTGACCAGGAAAAAAATTATTTCCCATTACTGCCAAAGAACTGAAAGTGACACCTTTATATGTGACAGTACCAAAAAAACCTGCTTGCTTGAATTCTTTTTTTTCCTTCCTATCACACCTGTGCTCTTCCTGCTCAGGAAATAATTGATAATCCTGACATAGACAAAGGTGGTACACAAAGTCTGACCCATTTTCTAGGCTTCCAACACACAGGCTCAAACTCCAAGAGCTGTAGGAAGTACAGAAATCACCATCCCTTGACCAAAGCAAAGGGAGCATGCTTTATTTCTGTATATATTCAAAATCAGTAACCATGGAGTTTGATAACCAAGTCTCCACCTGTGAAGGAAGTTAATTCAGTGCAATTCTTGCAAAGGCTACCTTAGGGACAGAAAAACAGGGTAAGGGAAACAGACAACATTTTTGTACATGTGTATATAGCTACTCTAATGCCCAGATTATATTGAAAACACCCATTCAAATGACTTCCAGAAAAAACAGGTTGTCATACAGCCTCCAGATAGCTCAGCAACACTGATAGAATTTTAGTAAATACAAGAACTTAGAAAAACTGGCAACACAGGTGGAAATACAGGGGCATCCCCGAGTGTCACAGTGGCTTGACTAATTTGAGATTCTTCTTCCTAGTTAGTTGCAGATAACTAAACTAAAATTTACCAGAGTCATTGAAATAAACTGTTAAATGTTTTGACACTTGTTATTTACCAACAAAATCAGAAAGAAGCACAAGTTATTTGAAACTATGAAATACTGTATTTGATACGGGGAGCTATCAATCAGTAATTTCAGAGATGTCAAATGGCTGAAGATATTTCTATTACTTCCACACATTTGAATCAATAAAGAAATCCTACACGCAACAATCAAGTAATTCAGCATTCTTCCAATCCTGCGCTTATGTTGCAGATGTTTTTTGGTGAAATAAGAGCTATAAGGCCATTTGATGATTTAATAAGCAATCAAACTGCCATTCAAGACAACACGATGACATATGAATTTCACTGCAGGCAAGTGCCAGGTTATACACAATGGAAGGAACAATCCAGCTAAACAGGCACATGCTGATGGGTTCTAAAATTAACTGAAACTGTTCAGAGAAAGCAACAAGGGTCAAGATGAACAGCTGACTGAGAACATCTGCTAAAAATGGAGAAAACCAGACAAAATGTTAAGAGAAAGACAAAGAATAACTATTCCAAGTACTGTCCTATTGTTTAAGACTGTTATATGACTTCACCTTGTATATTTACTGTCTCCAGCTACGAGACTTCTGTAAAATGAGCAACTAGCACCTACATGAGGCAAGAATCTTCACTGCTGTGCTCTTCTATAGCCCTGAAAGATCAATCCAGGTATCTGGACACGGATAGCAGAAAATGGAAGATCTCAGGAAGGACAAAGGGGCTCAAAGTATAAAATCCTGCCTGTAAAGAGATACTGCATTTATTTTTATTTAGAATTATCTGATCATCACCTGAATTTTACATCTTTCTTTTACAGAACGAAAAGAGGGAAGAAAGAAGATGTCAAGAGCAAGCTTGACAAGGAAATCTAAGTTCTCATTCACACAGACAGATGAAGACAAAAAGTTGAAGCAATGGAAGAACTGAATGATTGGTGGATCAGGCTCACTTTGTCACTTTCAAGTTAGAAAGAATAAAATATCAATCTTTCTTTGTTGAAGAGTATAGGGGTACAACTCCATTTTACAGCCATGAAACTAGAGAAAAGACAGTATGAGAATCTGATCTTACAAGTCAGGATCTACAGAACTGAACTATGCATTATCCTTATGAAAAGACATTTCATGCTCAGACAATCTACTGGATAACAGCAGAGAAAACCATGTCAGAATTTGTTGCCACTGAACTGACTCACAGCACATTTAAGTTACAGTCACATAAAGAGGAAAGGAAAACTACTTCTACTAAAGAAATACTAATGACCATTTTTACGTTGATTTGCATTTTTAAAGGTATCACATTTGTTAAAACAAAACTGCAACAGGTATTCAAAGTCCCTTTTTTTCCTCTCAAGAAAAACAACTTTAATCTCATGTTCAAGTCAATCTGATTCTTTTTGTCTTCAATCAAACAAAAGACAACAGAGAGCAGCAGTCCAAGAAAACAAACAGAAAACCCCACTTATAACTTAAATCATGGAATCATTTCAAAAGGACAGTAAAGTTGCAGCTGTACTATCAAAAATAAGCAGCACTTATCTGGCTGTATGAGCAAACTATCACTGCCTCTACAGACCAACTGGTTGTTGCTGATGAACCAGTATGGCTTGGAAGGAGGGAACAAAAAAAAAAATAAATCTCAGACTCAATGTTGACAGAGAATTTCTGAAAAATTTTTGTGGTCAAGACAATACCAAACCTCAAAATGCAATCCTGTAGACAAGATATTCTTCCTGTGGTGCTATACACGTGCAAAACAGACTGATAAGGAGTTCTTTAAACAAAGGCATCATAGAATCATATAGATGATGGGTGACAGACCAAAATGCAGTAATAATCAAAATAATCCAATAGTCCACGTAAAAACAGTGTTGTATGGTTGGCATTAATTCAAGAAAATAAAAATAAGAAAGCTGCATGAGCAACAAGTTAGAGTACCTGATCACTTACTGGGATTGTCTTGTTCCATCCATGCCAACAGCAGGTCCTTGTCAATGTAATTTCAGCTCTTTCTGAAAGGTGATCAGGACTGTTCCTCAAACAGTGCAAAATCCTACGAAATACAGTCACTGCCCGTGACTTAGGTAAATGCTACATTGGTGAAACCAAAAGGGTTTTAAATGTTTACTCAGTCACTGATTATAAGCTGAAACCTTACTACATATAGCTGTTCTAGTTGAGCAGAACTGGATGGTTGGAATAAAACGTCAAATGTCTGAGAGTGGGTCACTTTAATAGCAGATTATAATTATCTATGGATATTATAATCCCCAAAGAAATAATATTGTGCTTATAAATTCCTTTAGAAGAGTAAATAAAAGACAGTTAAACCACACCAGTGATAAAAAGCATATTTCTCCACATAGTGCCAATTCCTTTTTTTGTCACTTCACAGAATTTATTGCATACTCATATTTTTTTCATTAAAAGTTATGGTTGGTATATTGGCCAGCTGAAAAAAACAACTTAAACCATTCCACACAGGCATAGTTCTTACTGCACAATGGATAAATTATGAACACTTCCAGAGACACCATTCCTAAAAAAAAAATATTCAGACACAAACTTCTTGAACAGTATTTCAACTTTAATGGAATCAGAACAGTAACCCATCAGAACAATTCTATACATCTCTATAAACACTTTGGAGCATGACTAAGTACCTATTACTTCCTATATACAATCACCTGAAACAATACACTGTAAATATGCCTTAACTAAGAAAATACAAACATGCTTCTGCAAGATTATTTAGCTCTTTTTGAGCGTAGCTGTCGCTTGATGATTAGCTGATCGCTTTCCTTCTCTTTTTTTCTATAAAGACCTGAAAAAGATGATATTTCAAGAGTTACTCAGCATTTCTTCAGTGACGAATGACATGTACTTCTAGACCCATGTAACCAACAACATGTTTTTTCCCAGAAGCTGTTTTCAGAATGAATTTTGCCTATTATCTTCTAGTCAGAGGTCTCCAGAACAGAGACACCATTTTAGTGCATCATAATAAGCAAAAAATACTGGGAACATATGAAATCCCTTTTTTTGCTGAAACAAATATCAAAGTCCAAAGAAAACAGTGATCTGAAAGCAGCTCTCACTTCTTATCTCTAATACTCATTTTGTGAAACAAGAAGCGTTCAGAAAACATATTTTTAGCTTAAATTTCTTTAGCTTTCTGACTTTCCCAGGATTCAGTCTTTAACTTTTTCTTCCACTTCCAAGCTCCTTAGCTTCTTTTGCCCTGCCTTCCTGTCATTTCCTTCAGCCTCCTGTGGACAGCATTTTGGTTACTGCTGCATCTATTCATACAGTTTACAGAAAAGTCAACAGAATAACTCAGTATGGGCAAATGCTCACCAGAGCGAATGAAAAAGGACTGAACAGAATGAAGAGATGTACTTCTAACAGCCAGAGCACGCTCAGCACTTTAGTTACTGACAAAACCATAAAGCTGGATTTCAGAAACAGTCCATCAAGCCCTGGCCTATAAGACTCTCTATAGGCTGGTTTAGACAGGGCAACGCAATTTAAGCACACGCAGAAGACTACTGAAACTGTGCTTTGAAAAGCATGGGTGTATCCAAATCCTAAAGTAACCCTAATAGCAGCTGGGCAGAAAAGGAATCGGAAATTACCTCAGATGCTCACTTGCCCTGCAAAGTTAATCGTACATGCAGACCTTTCTCTTCAGTGTTTCAATCATGCTATTCCAAATCTATGGATTCCTTAATGGTCTCTATTTCTGTTATCCCTTCATGCTACTCTTAAATGAACACCAACTACTGGAAAAACAAATTAAGACTCAACTGCTGTACTAGAGGAAAAAGTAACACTCCACATACCACAGCTAAGGTATCTAAGACTCCAAATGTGAAGATATCGCCATGACTGCTATATAGGTGATACAACAAGTCAGCAGTCACACACAGAGAAGATAAGCGAGAAAACAGAGAAAATTAAAGTAACACATCAGGAAGAAAAGACCAAAAGAAATAAGTCAGTACTTTCAAACCTCTTCTGCAACTTGACTCAATCAGGTTTGTTCTGTCCCCCCAATATCTTATTTTAAGCCCAGATTACAGAAATAGATTACAGCGGACAGAACACTAACCCGTAATCACTTACCGAAGAATCAGGGATATCTAGAGGGCAAGAACTGTCCGTTGAACACAGCTTTCTCTTAGATCGTTTTGGCTTGAGCTCCTTTCCTTTGACATTTTCTGGTTCTGCAGACTTGGGAGAGCTTATTGTTGCCATCAGCTTCTTTGCTACAAGAAAAAATTTATTGTAAATCAATGTCTTATTGGTTTTATGAGCCTCAAAATTAATGAATAAAGGTTTAATGAATAAAGGTTTATTAAAATCAGTTTAAAAATGAAACAGATGTAGTCTGAAATTTAAACATAAAAATTCAGAAGTGGTATGTATTTGACTACCACAGTCTTCTATATCCTGAAACAGTTTTCTATAGCTTCAAATGCAAAAGCTTAAAGGACACATTTAAATAGCACCAAAAAAATCAATTGGGATTCAGATTTCACTGGATGTTAAATACAACAGGAATTGAAAACCAGGCTTAACTTCTTTGTACTGACAGAAGCACAAGGTTGAGTCAATTTTCTCTATGTACTTGTATAGTTTTATCAAACTAGTACCAGCTCTATGAAGAGATGAGTGTGTGCATCTTATGAGCTAGAAGGAAAGAAGAGATCCCAATCAATACTAAGTTATGCAAAGGAGGGAAAAAATACAGGACATGGTAATAAAGGTTACAAATTAGACCTCATTTGCTCAAATAAAGTATTTCCAGGGTGAAATTTTGATTACTCTGAATTTGGCTTCCATTGATAATGACATGTTGTCCTCATGGAACCACTCTGACAAATGTGAAAAATGTTAGAAATCCCACTATCTTAACTGTGCATCGTGAATAATGACTAACCTTGTTTTAACCAGCCAAATAGTAGTGTCTTTTAGAATTTAACACTGGTGATTCTTTGTGCCCTCTGCTAATTTTAATCTTTTTTTTTAAAAAAAACCCAGTAACTCAGAAATCATGTCTTACTGTAGGAAAGAATAAAAATATATTCTTCAATGGAAGGTCCTAGCAGTTAATTTTCCCAAGGCTATACTTAAACTTGAAATCCATTAACTGCTTCAGAGCTAGTTTATTGAACTCTTCCACATATTTTCTGGAGATACTGGCTTTCAGATTCTGTAGAACTAATCTTCCTCTCCTACATACATACTTCAAAAAACATTAATACAATTTCCACAGAAACAAAACAGGAAGTGGGGGGGAGATTGCTTATAGAACAAGGTCAGATCTGGGTTTGAATTCAACTCTTGATTTTTTTAGATCAACAGGTCAAGTTTCTGAAATTGCCTTTAACTGTTTTACTGTAAGCAAGAACAAAGTAACTCAGACATTTTGAGCTTATCATTGCTTTTATGATAAATTTATATGCACATAGTCCACACTGCATCCTTTCGCTCTACCTGGCTTACCTTTCACACTTAACCTAAACTTTAGAACCATGTGGTCCTTGTAATCCAGTCGGCCTCTTCTACTCTGCAAGATTCAGCAGAGCAGGCCCCAGCTCAGACTCCATTGTTTCATAAATGAAAGAACAACTGGATGCAGCAGACGTGGCCTTTAACAGCACATACATTAACAGATTACAGTAGAAAAAAGCTATTCTACAATACCCAGATAACATGGAATAAGCCTTATTTATTCTGTACAAACCTTTAGAGTGAAAAATAACAGGAGAACTTTGGAAAAAATCTCCAATTTTTTGTAGTGTTCCATCTTTCTTTTTAGCTGACTTTTTACGTGAAGTAGATTCTTGCTTTCTTAAGGGGTATTCTTTTCTTTTCTTCTGTGTAGAAGACATCTGTACAGAAATACACAGTCATTGTTTAAGTCAAAAAGTTGACTTATCTTCAAGTTTAATTCCATTTTGTTTGGCTTCAATGTTATTTTCAAGCTGACATTTTGAGCTTTGCTACCGAAACCTCTGCTCATTAATGATACTGCCGCAGCAAGCAATGTAGACAACCTTATTTTATACCCAAAAGAAAAAAAATTGTCAGTTTCACAGAATACATCTAAGGGCATGAGTAATATAGGAAACAAATAGTTTCTTTTAAAAAAGTAGATTCAAAGTTTTAGAGTATTTCATTAGACTAGCTGTTCTAGTTATAAAACAGAAGAAAACTGATGGTGAAAATAAATCTACTGTCCACCCTTTGAGCCTGCCCAGGTTACTACTAAGGCCTAAAATCATATTTTTATAGTTGTCATGCATATAGATGACACAAACCTTAGTTTTACTTCAAAAGGAATTGCCTATAACATGACATATGCTAAGAGTATGCTCAAACTAGTCTTCATAACTACTCAGCATGCAACATCCTTCCCTGGGAATCCCTGTACGCTGCAGCCAGTACACGTTCTGGGCAAATACAGACTGACTCTCCTTGCTTAGCTTAGAAAGTTTAGTAGGAAGACAACGTACATGTTTAAGAATCCTATTAAAATACATAGATAAGGATTAAGATACTGCTGCATAAGAATGTTTGCTCCTTTCACAAGTCCACCTTTACAGAAAAGGTGGACTTATGAAAGGAGAAACTAACTTCAAAATTGAACAAAACCAAACTATTTTCTTGTTGCTTGTAGAAGGTGAATTAGTCATAGCAGGTTTTGCATTTTCTTGTTCTCACTTTTCACAAAATCCTAAGAAAATAAACATGACAAATTTTAACTAGGATTCTTCCGGAAAGAATAATGATTACCTATATTACAGAAGCAGCCACTATTTAAATGCTATGACTAACAGTAGGGAGGCATTGACTACTGCTGGATAGAGGTAACTATTCAAACGTGAAATAAACACTAAACAAACTTGTGGAAGGGAACTAGAAATGCCTGTAGTCAAACCATTCTGACATTTACTATTTTCTTCTCTCTGTTATTTCCTATACTTTTGACTTTAAGAGATTTGACAAGCCAACACCCAAATTGAAATTAATAAATCTAAGTGTAAATTTGGATTTATGGTGACAAGTATATAAAAAACAGGTTGGTAGCACAGTGCCATTGTTAAGCTGTCTTTTAATGACATCTTCTATCTTGTGAAGTGGTGCTGAGAGATTTCAGATAACCGACAGCCATACCAACTGATAACAGCATCAGAAAATGGAAAGAGGATTTTGTTCTTTAATTAGAAGGGAGCCTCTGAAAAAGATTTGGTTTTGTTTGTTTCTAAAACACCAGGGAGTTTGTTTCATTTTTAAAAAAATTTGACATGAGCAGTATGTGGTTATTTTAGCACTACAGGTTTCCCCTCAGTTTTAGTTTTCACAATGCTTTTCAGTTTTAGGAAATTTAAAAAAACAAACTGTGTCTTCAGTAGACTTGTAACAGTTAAAGTTACTGAATCATTTTATAATCTGTTTGGCATATGTAACATGAAGATAAATATTTAAATATTTAAATATGGGTACAGAAGGCCCCATATGCAGACCGGACCCGCTTCATAGGGAAGTCTGCTGCCTCCCTGGGGGCCGCATCAATGACCTCAAGGCAAAACTCCCCACTCTAGTGAGACCCAAGGACTACTACCCTCTCCTGGTTTTTCAGGTAGGTAGTGACGACATTACTAGGAGAAGTCCTAAAGCAATGAAGAGAGATTTCAGGTCCTTGGGGAAAGTGATTAAGGGGTCGGGGGCACAAATTGTGTTCTCCTCCATCCCTTCAGTTGGAGGGATGGATGAAGAAGAACACAGGAGAACTCAACAGATGAGCTTGTGGCTCCAAGACTGGTGTTACAGTCAGGGCTTTGGATTTTTCAATCATGGGTTGGTATACAGGGCGCCAGACCTTTTGGCATTAGATGGAATGCACCTGTCCCAGAGGGGGAAGAGGATCATGGGACAGGAGTTAGCTGGGCTCATTGACAGAGCTTTAAACTAGATTTGAAGGGGGAAGGGGGAAAACATCAGCCCATCTGAAGTACATGTATACCAATGCACACAGTATGGGTAACAAACAGGAGGAGCTTGAAGCCATGATGAAACAGGAAAATTATGATGTTGTGGCTATTACAGAAACATGGTGGGATGTCTCCCATGACTGGAGTGCGCCTGTTGATGGCTACAAGCTCTTTAGAAGGGACAGACAAGGAAGGAGAGGTGGTGGGGTGGCGCTGTATGTTAGGGACTGTTATGATTGCCTTGAGCACAAGTGTAGCGAAGACAGGGTAGAGTGTCTTTGCGTTAGAATCAGGGGGAAGGCCAACAGGGCAGATGTTGTAGTAGGAGTCTACTAGAGGCCACCCACCCAGGACAGAGAGGTGGATGAAATATTCTATAAGTATTTAGAAGAAATCTCATGATCGCTTGCCCTTGTTCTTGTGGGAGACTTCAACTTCCCAGACATCTGCTGGAAGTACAGTACAGCAGAGCGAGACAGTCCCGGAGATTCCTGGAATGTGTGGGAGACAACTTCCTGACGCAACTGGTGAGAGAACCAACCAGAGAAGGTGCCCTGCTGGATCTCCTCTTTGTGAACAGAGAAGGACTGGTGGACAATGTGGCAGCTGGAGGCCAACTAGGGCACAGTGATCATGAAATAATAGAGTTCTCTATTCTTAGAGAGGCCAGGAGAGGGCTAAGCAGAACTGACATCCTGGACTTCAAAAGGGCTGACTTTGTATTGATTAGGCACCTGCTTGAAAGGATCCCTTGGGAGACAATCCTGAACAGTATAGGGGTCCAGGAAGGCTGGGCACTCTTTAAGAAGGAAGTGTTAATGGCTCAGGAACAGGCAGTCCCCAGGTGCTGTAAGAGAAGCCAGCGACAGAGAAGACCAACCTGGCTGAACAGGGAGCTTTGGCTGCAACTCAGGGAGAAAAGGAAAGTTTACAGCCTTTGGATGAAGGGACTAGCCACTCACAGTGATTACAAAGACACAGTGAGGCTATGCAGGGCAGAAATCAGGAGGTCTAAAGCCCAGCTGGAAATTACCCTGGCTTCAGCAATCAAGGATAACAAGAAATGTTTCTATAAGTATGTCAACAGCAAAAGAAAGACCAGGGAGAGTCTCCATCCCCTGCTGGATGCGGGGGGAAACATGGTAACAAGTGATGAGGAGAAGGCTGAGGTCCTTAATGCCTTCTTTGCCTCAGTCTTTAATAACAAGACTAGTTGGACTGAGGGAATCCAGCCTCCTCAGCCAGAGGACAGAGACTGGGAGAACGACCCCCCTGCAATCCAGGAGACAGTCAGTGACCTACTGCATCACATAGACACACACAAGTCTATGGGACCTGATGGGATACACCCGAGGGTGCTGAAGGAGCTGGCTGGGGTGCTCGCCAAGCCACTTTCCATCATTATCAGCAGTCCTGGCTGACCGGGGAGGTCCCGACAGATTGGAAACTGGCCAATGTGACGCCCATCTATAAGAAGAGTCGGAAGGATGATCCAGGAAATTACAGGCCTGTCAGCTTGACTTCAGTGCCCGGGAAGCTGATGGAGCACCTCATCCAGAGTACCATCACACAACACATGCAGGACAACCAGATGATCAGGCCCAGTCAGCATGGGTTTATGAAAGGCAGGTCCTGCTTGACAAACCTGATCTCCTTCTATGACAGGGTTGACCTGCTTATTGGATGAGGGAAAGGCTGTGGATGTAGTTTACCTCGACTTGAGTAGGGTCTTTGACACCGTTTCCCACAGCATTCTCCTGGCGAAATTGGCTGCTCGAGGCTTGGATGGTCGCACACGCTTTGCTGGGTAAAAAACTGGCTGGATGGCCAGGCCCAAAGAGTTGTGGTGCATGGAGTTAAATCCACTTGGTGGCTGGTCACGAGTGGTGTCCCCCAGGGCTCGGTTTTGGGGCCACTACTGTTTAAGATCTTTATTGATGATCTAGACGAGGGGATCGAGTGCACCCTCAGTAAGTTTGCAGATGACACCAAGTTGGGTGGGAGTGTTGATCTGCTCAAGGGTAGAGAGGCTCTGCAGAGAGATCTGGACAGGCTGGAGCGATGGGCTAAGGCCAACTGTATGAGCTTCAATAAGGCCAAATGCCGGGTGCTGCACTTGGGTCACAACAACCCCCAGCAACGCTACAGGCTTGGGGAGGAGTGGCTGGAGAGCTGCCAGTCAGAGAGGGACCTGGGGGTGTTGATTGACAGCCGGATAAACATGAGCCAGCAGTGTGCCCAGGTGGCCAAGAAGGCCAATGGTATCCTGGCTTGTATCAGAAATAGCGTGGCCAGCAGGGCCAGGGAAGTGATCTTGCCCCTGTACTTGGCACTGGTAAGGCCGCACCTCGATTACTGTGTTCAGTTTTGGGCCCCTCACTACAAAAAGGACATTGAATTATTCGAGTATGTCCAGAGAAGGGCAACGAAGCTGGTGAAGGGTCTGGAGCACATGTCGTACGAGAAGCGGCTGAGGGAACTGGGGTTGTTTAGTTTGGAGAAGAGGAGGCTGAGGGGAGACCTCATCGCCCTCTACAACTACCTGAAAGGAGGGTGCAGAGAGCTGGGGATGAGTCTCTTTAACCAAGTAATGAGCGATAAGACAAGAGGTAATGGCCTCAAGTTGCACCAGGGAAGGTTTAGACTGGATATTAGGAAGTATTTCTTTCCAGAACGGGTTGTTGGGCATTGGAATGGGCTGCCCAGGGAAGTGGTGGAGTCCCCATCCCTGGAGGTGTTTAAGAGTAGGTTCGACATAGCGCTGGGGGATACGGTGTAGTTGGAAACTGCCAGTGCTAGGTTAACGGTTGGACTAGATGATCTTCAAGGTCCTTTCCAACCTAGATGATTCTGTGATTTAAGAGTAACATTCAGGTGAATAAAACAGCAATAAGATACTTCTAAAATTAGTTCCATGTTATTGAAAAATTACTTAGCTAAATGTTATCCCATCAGGATATGAACATCTACGCTATGAAAGGATTTATAAATGGATTGGTAAAACAGTCTTCTCAAAACATGGATAACTATGTTAGATGAAATATATTCATCTGTAGATAAGGTTCAGTACTTTTCCAGTGCCTTCAGAAGGATGGTTATTTTTACACTTACTTTTCCAGCAGCCTAAGAGAATACTCCTCTCAAAGAAAATTGGTTCAAGACATAGGAAGTTTAAATCAAATCTGGACATTATTCCAGAATGAAGCGTTCAATTCCAGATGAATTAACTTACACAACTTTTAACAGTTACTTTTGCAATCCAAGTTTAACAAAATGAGTTTATTGAAGTACTGTTGAACACTAATCACTGAAGTGACCGTTTCTCTTAACTATTTTACTAAGAGATTAAAAAAACATCACTTGAGAACACTTGAATGAGAATGCTAGAAAACCATCAGACACTTCACTCTCCAGCTGAGACAAACTCAGAGTGATCACTTGCCACTTATGCAAATGACCCACAGGTCATCTCCCTATACTCACCTGTCAGCTTCAGAAGTCCTTAGAAGTACAGAGATTCATAAGCCCCACAAGTAGGATTACAAGTAAGTACCACCACAATGAGGTATTAGGGTTTCATAGTCTTTGTGTCTTAGAAATAGCTCTGTTCATGCTAATGTTGATAAAAGTCAGAGGAAAGAAATGTGCGGTTCAAGTAGGAGCAGTGAAGATTTTTACCACCCTGAACTGCTGTGAAGCCTTAGTCTCGCACATAAACACCACAGCACACTAAGAACGCTGGCACATATAACCTAGCACAACTGAAGGAATTAAAGAGGAATTAAGTTCTACAGAAAACAGGGAGGTTCAGGTGCTCGTGCAATTAGTTCTGTATATTCCCTTTAAATACAAAAAGATCAAAGAAAACACAGACTGGACAAAAAGTCAAAGGAAGTGGTCTTGAAACTCTGAAATGCAATGATTAAGCCCAGAGGCTTAACTTTTAATTGCCTATTAGAAGAGGTTATAGTTGATACCAATGATTGCTTAAACCAAAAGAAGCAGTTCTATTGAACTGGTCTCTAATCCTGCAGATCACAGCTACAGACAGAAGCAAATAGTAAGAGCAAGGAGAGAGAAATGTAAAAGGTGAAGAGGAAGTACATATCAGGGACAAGCATCCAGAGTCTGGATAAATTGAAATCTATGACTTTATTCAACATAGGCCAGAGATCCACACCTTGGCAGGAGGTGGGGGGTGGGGGGGAAAGAGGTTTAAATATTCTCTGTATATATCCTTAGGATCTCAGTGAGAATCAAAAGGATAGGATTTTAACAAATGATCAGAGTAATTAAATTGAAAGACTACACAACACATTTTGTCAGTTGGTCTAGGTCATACCTCATCCCTCTCTTCACTTGTCCTTTTCTTTCTTGGCTTGAGCACTTTAACTGTAGCTGGTAAGGTGCTGCCCTGGTGTTTCACCTCCCTCTTATCGGGTTCCAGAGGTGTGAACTGAATTTCCATCTCTGGTTTTGGGAACCAACTAGTATTTCCACTTTCTGTGGACACTTCTGAAGAGTCAAGGACAATTTCTGAATGCTCCTGCAAATACATGGAAATTTTAAGAACACAAGTTTTAAAATAACTGAGTTAAAAAACCCATAATACACATCTTTCCCCAATGGATTGCAAAGTAAGCATTCCATTTCCCAGCTTTCACTTTCAGAACACTTCTAATTGAAGGAATCTACTTCAACCATAGCAGAGTTTAACCCTTACTTTCTAAAACTTTTTTGTTACATTTTAAAAAGTTAACGTTTCTATCTACAGTGACAGAACTTGAACTCAGCCTGATACTTTGTTTCCAAGTCATTTTGCTCAAGGGCAGAGACAGTCACAGTTTTCACAAGTAGCAGTAGTAGAATGGACATGACTTTCATCTTAACTCTGCTGCTCCTTAGGAGCTAGGCAGTGATAGCAGCTTTTGAGAGAAAAGTATAACCTTTCTCTAGCCTAGCTTTAAGGAATTTTCCCTTCCCCTTCTACACCAGAGAAGTTGTGTAAGTAACAAGGTCCAACTAGCAAGCTACAAGCCAAATTCAACCTATGAGAGGCTTCTACATCACTACCTGTTCTCTGGAGGAAGAGCAGGCATTAAGGCAGCCCGCAGCCCACAAGCTGAAAACCTTGTCTTGTACCTGCTTACAGCCAAACTGCAAGAACTGCACAGTGAGGGTGGGATGGAAAAATCAGTTTGACAATTCTTCTTCCTCAGCAGCACTTACCTTCCACCATCCACCCAACCTGTTTTTCTTAGCAAAACCAGCAAGTGAGAGCTGTGGTCCTCCCAGCTCCTGCATCTCTGTGGCAGCAGTTCAGCTGTTGGCTAGCATACAGGAATGGATTCAGCAGCTGTTTGAATGAAACCTGAAAGACAGGCTGCTGGGGTGGTTGGTGCTTAGAAACTGCAGGTGGCTGCTACTACTGCTGCTGGTGGGGTCCCAAACAGAGCAGCTGCTGTGGCTTCTCGAAGGGCACTCTCCTCCTCTCAAAAAGGAAAGTGATCAAAGCTCATGGAAAGCCCAGAGATAGTCACATTCTGCAACAGGCTCTGCTGGGATTCTGAGTAAGAATACAAGCACCACTGCATTCCCAAGAATGGAGTCGGCTAATAGAAACATTTTTCTTTATAACTGCTATTTCATGAGAGTTAGCCATCAAAAAGTTACACAGGAATGGCTAGTGTCATTAGCTAACACAGCTACACACAGGAATCCTGTAGTGGAAGAAAGCAAATCCAATTTGCCCTGCTACTGCTCATCCATTTAAAAGGGTTTATATATTTGTTTCAAGTGACTTATCTAATAATCAGCCACTTCATAAGCATTGGTGAGAGGTAGGATTTCAAGAGCATGCAGCTGAAGTCAGATATAGCTATTCACATGATTATGTTATACATCTTTTATTTCTACCAAAAGCCACTAAAATGAGGTGATCTGATCACCAAGAAAGGTATTTGCAGAATAAAACTTTAGAATTATTCAGACAACAGGATACATTTTCTTCCCTATTCTGCATTTAGCAAAACCCATACAACTGCATAAAATTTTTAAATTTCAGTTTTGTACCAACCTCACTTAATGAAGAGGCACTGCCAGGACATTGAGATAATGAATAATTCCCTTTAACTGCGTCATATCTAACTGAAATACTTGACAAAGTATAGGATTAGTCCTGCTTTGTTTTTCTATAAACTGTAAATATTTAGAACGAGAAGAGATTATGCTAAACTGTAAACCTCAAAATATTTTGATTTTTCTAAAGCTACAATATAAAAGCTCAAGTGCAGACAGCTAATGAACACCTGGGCTGAGAGACAACACAAGTTTAAGGCAGTAACCTCTACTCACGATGCCATCATGAGATGTGCCCTGCTGGGTCTCACCAACAGTCCGTCTAGTTCAATATTCTGCCCCCAGAGTGGCAAAGGGAGATGCTATTTAAGGATAAGATAGTGATCCTGGTCACCTTGTCATCTGTCCTCTCCATACTCTCCCAGCATTCTTAGCTGTGCATTACAATTGTCAGAGTCTACACCACTGTCTAACCCTCAGAGTATCCATTTAAAAATATATTGATGGATTTCTACTACAAAATTTTTCTAATCCCTGCTGACAGTAACTGTTTCCACCACCTCCAGAAAATTACTAGCTGCTTCATATAGGAATATGTTATTTTAGCTGTCTTAAAATTATTTCCTATTAGTTTCACGAAGTGCTGCCCAGTTCTTGCAGGATTTTAACAAGGACAGTTCTGCCTTCTGTTTACCCACCGCAACCATGATTTTGTAAACCTCAGCCCCACAACCCTCTGGTGGCCTTAACCTCTCCTAATCACAGTGCCAGCTTCTTAGCCTCTCCTCACAAGGCAGGAGACACACATCGTCTTGATCACCTTAGATTTTCTTCTTTATCTCCACTATATCTTTCCTGAGAATTATTTGACTTCCCCCCAAAACTCTACCCCATTCACTTCACACCATAACAGTTTATCACATGATAATCCTGGTAGTAGCCTCTCCTTATTCATAACATCAAGTACTGTGGCTACTGGCTTGAGGTAAATACTTCAGCACCAACTGTTCACAACAATTCTTCTCTGTAACTAATTTTATAGCAAAAATAACTAACTTTATGGTGCTCTCTTAGCTGCCATTACAAAGCTGTATAAAGCAATAACCATTCTGAGAGCTCCTCTCTACTCCCTCATACATCACAAGCTTTATCTATACGGCACCAGCTGAATTGATGAAGTAGCAAGAAACTGGCCAGTCTTATTTGGCAGTAGACAGGAGAGAGATGAAGAGATGCATTTCATCATTCAGTCCAGTTCTGCCACAAGAGGAGAATCGCATCTTCTAGCAGCCAGGGGAGGGTCTGCTAGGAAATCCATGTTCAGCTCTCTTCATTACTAGTTAGCAATGGAGTCACGGAGCATTAATTCAGTTTGGGAGGAAAACTACCTCACTGAATACTGCTCACGTAGCACACAGGGATTTGGTCATAATCAGAAGGCTCAGTACAGGTGCAAGCCTTTCAATTTTTGTTCAGGAAATATGCAAAGTCGATCTTTTCTTTGTGTAAACTTCAAATATTGTTTTGTTTTTAAGTAAGATGCAAGATACCGTTCTGTTCTTGTGAACCCCATACGGGCTGGCAGCTCTAATTACAGAACCATCTCTACTACCACACTATAGGTGGTATCAGGAAAGTTGTCTGAGCTGAAATCCCCTTAGCACTGACATAACCAAACAGAGGTGACATCACAAATATTATGTCTTCAAATCTCTAGAATCTGGATTAGTTAACTAGTTTTTCCCTCAGGTACAGAAGTTTTATAGTGTATAGAGAGGTGGTATTCTCTTAACTAAAGTACTTCTTTTTCTGAGAGGGAACTTGAAAGAGGGAGAGAGAAGAATAAACAAGAACTCAGAATTAATGATATAGTTAAAGTACGAAGAACTACAGAAAGTAACTTTTGGGAGATTCCCCACATTGCTGAAATATATACTGAGAAAACAACAAAAAAAAGATGTTACTAACAACATATCATTAGTACATACTTTCTATAAATATAACAAACATACCTCTTTGTTTACAGACTGATCTATTTTATCTTGTCCTTCAGGTAAAGGTACTTCTGCCAAAGACTGAAGACTTTTATGGTTAACGCCTTGTTTCAATTCCTTTATAAAGTCATCTTTCTCAGCCAGCTGTTTTCTTAGTTCTTCTGTATCAGTTCCCTCATCCTAATAAACATAGCAAAAATTGCCACAAATTGCAGGATTGGCAAAAGAAATTAACATGTGCATGAGCATCATTACAATTACTCAGTAGCATCAGTTTTAGAATTGCAGGCTCAAACAGCCAGCTGTCCAACAAAAAGCCAACAACTTCATGTATGAGTGGCCTCTACTTAAAGCCAAGAAAGGTCATACAACAGCCTGGGAAGATGCAATGCAAAATTTTTATTTTAATCTACTTATGTAGGGTTATAAATTTCACCTCCCATTGTTTGTGAAGTTCTTGGTTCTGTGCAAAAGGCAGCTGATGTGATAGTTGTTTCAGATTTCCAGTCTAATCAAATTGCAATCAAATGATCAAATAGACTTGAGTGTTTATTTGAACTACTAAGTTTTTTGAAACTTCAGTTACTGTTACAAATTCAGTTTCAGAAAAGCATAAAGCTTTTTTTTTTTTGTATTAGCTGCAAACAATTTCAATATGTTTGGAATAGAGCCAAAACATAGTGTTTTGCAGAGTTAGTGAATAACAAAAGAAAAATCACAAAAACAACTAAAAAAAAAATCCCACAGAAACAACAGAAAGAATGAGAGAGGACCTTTCCTGAATCATTTACTGCAGCTTCTTTCAGTTCTGCTATTTCTTTATCTTTTTGTATGGTGATAGAAGCCAAAGTCTTGAGCTGTACTTCCAAAGCTTCTATTAATTTATTTCTTTCTTCACGCCACTTTTGAAGATTGTTGTCCTTTTCTACCAGCTGTGCAGCAAGTCTTTCCTGAATGGGGGAAAAAATAGGTTAGAATTGAACACCACTTCTACAAACCATCTGAACTGTTCTGACAGCTTAGTTTGGCATAGTCAGTACTATTTTATGGCCTCAGTAGACTTGAGAGCCTATGTAGATCTTAAAAAGCTCACACAGAACTAGTTTCACTACAAATATACAAAAGCAAACCATGCTTCAAATGAGAAAAAACTGTATCTATATTTATACTGTTTGTGAAGAGAATTTTTGTCAAGAACCACCACTCCTGCTTGCCCACTTACTGATTTTATTACTGGAAAGTCTCAGGCAAGCAAAGTCACAGACAAAGTGAAAGTAGTCCCAAGCTCCTAACATCCCCCTGTACTGATTGCAGGTCCAGAAGGTCATTGCTAACTACTTCTAGATGCAAGTACAGTTTTAGATTGCACAGATTCATACAATAATTTCATATGCTTAAGAAATTACAACCTTGATACAGCCCAGTGACCAGGCAAGGTATCCACCTTGTTATTAACTATCAGTCACCCTACTTTGAAAGTGGTATGGGAGCAAAACCACTAGCATTTTGACCAAGTATTTTTACTGGAAAGATCTGGAAAGAGGCTTTTTTTGTCAACTACTGCTTGCTTCTTCTCTTCCTTCTAAAGCCTCATAGGCTTCTCCCCCCCCCCCCCCCCCCTTTTTTTTTTCAGAAAAGCCAAGCAACAAATCTTGTTTTTCAAAGTATGTTTTCTTAGCTTCATTAAGTAGCAATTCATTTAAGCATAGGTTACTTATTGGTGTTTTACACACAAGATGAAGTTTGAAGAAGGTGGTGGTGGTGATAGGATAGAAAGGAACAGGCACACTAACTTCCATTACGTATCACGCTTTTTCATTTTGTGACACTCCTATTCTTCCCTTTCACATTGAGATGATCTCATGTAGGCTTTGTCATGTGATAAATGAGGGGACTTTGACAAAGGCCAGCTCCCCTCAAGCACCCACACTGTTAACACTTGACACGAGATCTGCTCTGTACTAACGACTTACGCTAGAGGACTCTGACGAGACCTCCAGTCACTTACAATTTCTGCTTGCTGCTCTACATAACGTTCTCTGTCATCCGCAAATTTTCTCATTTCTCTGTTGTGATGGCTCTCAGCTTCTTTCACTTCACTCATGAGTCTCATTTTTTCCTCCAGCCAATTCTTTTTATCAGTTTGATACTTTGTCTCACTTTCCTATTTTAGTGGAACCAGAAATAAAGCCATAGGCAGAGATTAAGCAACAAAAAAAAGAAGTCTTAAAATCCAGATTACCATTAAACTCATTAATTTCAAAAAGATAACAGAAATACTAGCACAGTTTTACTCCAGCATATTCCCAAGTGCAAGTATTATATTCTCATTTGTTCCTTTCCAGTTAAAAAAATTGTTCAGCAGTTCTCAGAACTTATTATTCGGACTGGCACATCTTCAGGGAACAGACTTTTTTCCCTCTAAAAAATGCTCTGGGTAGGTCACAAACACTATTAAAGTTACACCAAAGGTAATGGCAAAAAGACCCTTTTTACTTACAAATTCCCAATCTTTTATACTTGCAGAACATGTTAAAAAACCTACTTCAAGACTGAAAGGCAAAAAATGCAGCAAAATTTGAATGGTAAACAGAGAGAGTGTGTAACTAAGAATGTCGCTTCAATCACAGCAACTTTGCCTCCTTCTCTGCCACAATCAAACCTCTTGTCAGACATTCTCCCACATAGGACCTGAAAAGCTGCTTGAGAAAAAAGTCTACTTTCTAATCCAAGGAGAATTAAGAGGTAAATCCTTAGTCTAACAGGAAGGACTTACAGGTCACACAGCAAGCACAAGATCTTTAAACAGTCTGATTTATTTGCCCAAGCAACTGACGGGAAAAAGGCTTGAAACAATCCAACTCTTGACATCTGTTCAAGACAATTTTAAGAGGAGCCCAGCTAGAGAAGCACCGTCCATGGTAGCATAACATAGTGAAGGGTGCACTCCATTATGGAGCATCAGTGATGCTGTATATTACAAAGACACCACATCCAGACTTTGCTGCACTGATGCACGGCAGTTTTTAGAGGAGGTTTCCTTTACCAGAACTTGCCACATTGTGCCCTAGTTCTTGAAGATAGCAACACAAAAAAAATTTAGACTCCTAAATGAAAGTTATGGCTTTAAACCTAAGTATGAATTACATCACCATGTTTTACCTTCAGTTCTTTTCGCAGCTTTATTAATTCCTCATTTTCATCTATGTTTTTTTCTGTGGTTTTGCTCATCTTTTGCTGCCAGTCACTATTGCTCTGGTTATCCAGCTCTCTATATCTCTGCTTCCATGCTTCCAGTTCTAGTCAGCACACAAAATGAGGTTATATAACATAGTCTTAAATGCATATTTGACCACATTCACATCCTTCTACTAAAGTTACTTGGATTTATCAGCCATGACCACAGAGGGACAACAGAAGCCTTTAACTGTTAGAAGTTTGTTATGTACTATATAAAATTAATGCCTAAATAACACTCAGCAAATCAAAACAGAGATTTAAAGCAGCTATCACAATACATCCAAAACAATTTTGTCTCCTTGCTCCCTTTCCATGGAGAGATTACCCCAAACTAATCTGTTGGTCTCTTCTAATTTGGTTTCAATCACTTGATCTTGTTTAATATGAGTCTGTTCTTGTTCTTCTAATGTCATCCGCATATCTTCAATTATTTTTTCCTTTGCACACAGATCTGAAAATATATTTACAGATGAGCCCCCATCCTAGTTCCCACCATTCTCTCCCAAAGTGCCTTCATCACAAGTAATTTCCCCCATTTCCTGAGATCTAAAGCTCTATTAGAAAGAAATAGAGTATCTCTACTAAACTTTCCAAATCCAAAATTCTGAAGTGATTCTCATCAACTTGATTTAGGTGAGCATTTCATTGTTAATGTCAGACTAAGGCTTGTATTATACGAAAACCTAACTATTGTTCCACTGCTAAATGTTTATCAAACCTGCAAAAACTGTTATTGTGCTAGTTCATGTTTCAGGGTTTGACTTTTTCCACAATAGGCTTACTTTCAGAGCAACGTTTTCTTCCCACTTTCAATAGAGTCTCCTCACAATCCCTGAATTGGCTGCTTTCAATCAGTTCATTAGAGTTCTTTTCTGCCAATTTTCTTTTAATGGTAGTTACAGTGTTGTCCTGTGTTAAAATAAGATAAATTACTTTGAAGTTTTACAAAGTGAGCACTTAATAGGCTTAGTAATCTTTTAGATGCAAATATTTTTACAAATCTATCTGGGTAACCTGTATATGGGTTGTCAGAAGAACAAGTCAGTTACAGATCAGTTGCTTAAACAAAAAGCAGGTACACCTTCAGACAGTAATAAGCACAATGCTTTGCACTGTACAGAAAGTAGAGCAAGAGACTAGGAAACTACGAAATGCAAAAGGAGTTTACCACCTGAAGTATCCAGTGTCAAAAGAGTTGAGGAAATCCATGATTTGCTCAAAGGGCCAATGGTCAGCTCTACAAGTTCATCACTTTCTTGTCATAGTTGGTAGAGCTGGGAGTCTTAACCACCTTCAGCAAAGCCACAGATCATTTTTATCATGAAAGATCTGATGCAATTTGAAAGCCTAGTCAGTTCTGTCATACATACTTTAGACTATGTATTTGACCAAGAATAAAGTTTCTTTACTCACAAGATGACACAAGTGGCAAGCCATGCCGGTTGCCAAGGACCAATCACTCATCTAAGTAATTCATTAAAAAAAATAATGATCTATAGAACAGACTTGAGGTTTGTTGTCACATTTTAAGTTTCATCCCACACAGTCTCATAGAAACACTGGACAGAGCTAGAGCCTGTCTCTTGGAAGGAGCAGTGATAGGAAGCAGTCATCACAACTGTTACCACTCTGAGCATTAATACTATTGAAAAGCTAAGTTGCTCAGAGGCAGAGAGGGAATAGAAGATTAAGTATGGTCAAAGCTTTAAGTTCACAGTGGAAGAGAAAAATGGATCAGAGCGCTGCCTAAGTTTAACTTAAAATGTTCTCAGAACTACATTTCAGGTTACAGGGCATCAGGCTCAAAAAAACACCTAACCGCATGTTTTGATTTTTTTTTTTTTAACCTGTGTACATGTAGCCAAGCCAGCCTTTTGGCATTCAGCAGCCAGCAGCAGACTAGCCAGCTGCAAATTTTATTGATCGCATCAAAAGCAGAGATACCCTGGCCATCCACTCTTAGATCAAACTCTGCTCAATACATTCATATTATTGCTCTGCCTTAGAAAGTTTGTGTGCATCATGGTAGTAGGTGGGACACACTGATTTTTGTTGCCAATTTACACAACCACTGTCCTTCTCACACTAACTTCTAACTTCAATTAAATTTGAGCTTTTGCTGCAGCAAAACCTCCTTTCCTTCCTCTTCCATTCAGGCAAAAATAAAAAAGACAGTGACATAATCCCTCTCTTCCCACAGCTGGAGTCCTCCCAGTTTGAGTGTTGTTTTTTTCTTTAGAGTGGCTCTTCATAGTCTCATCGACAGTCCTCCAATAGTAACTCCAGATCACTGCTTCCAGAAATCCTATTTTCCACACACACCTCTGCACACATTTTGCCGTAACTTCAGTTGTAATGCCAACTTCGCCTGCTACCATTTCAAGAAAGTAGCAATTACTTACAGAAAAATTCAATTTTCCAAAATAGTCAAGTCCGTTATAAGCACAGATTTAATTTTTTTGTAAACAGAAAATTGAGATGTCTAAGACTTACATAGTCTTTTATGGTTTCTTCTAAACAGGATATCAAATCTTGCAGTCTCGTGATAGCATCATCTTTTTGCTCTGCGATGTCCATTAGTTCTTGAATCCTTTTATTCTGCGTATTCATTTTCTTAGAAAAGAAAGTAGTTCAGTCAATGCTAAATTCTTGAACTATACAATGCATTTAGAAGCAAGATCAGTTAAGCTAAGCTTGATATAAAAAAAGCTAGAAACATACTACAATAGCATTTTAAGCTACTGAAATTTTGTACTAAAGCAAGTAATTTTGCACAAGTTTTTTTTGAGAAAGTTACCTCAGTTGCTTCTTTAAGCTGCTCAGCAGCCTCATCCGATTTAATCATCTGCATTTCAAAGTCTGTAACAGGAAGAGAAGCCTGCATCAAATAAGTGGCTATTACATGGTTTACTCAGTAATCCATTTTTCCAGATCTTCTGGTACTTTAGTAGCTTTTGAATAGACTCATTTATTTTTGTGTTGGCTTCTACTTACAGGACACATTTCAAAAGTTCAGGTTTTTTTGAACAGAATTGGGCCCTGTAACCCGTATAAAATATAGATCATGTCAAGAGACTTCTGCTGAAATCATATTATGAGGTATTGATACTTTTATCTATGAATGTTCCACAGAATACCTGAAAACACTGCATCAGCAAAATGTGAAGTGCTGGGATCACAATATAACCATGAAATCAAGAATAAATAATGTTGACATGTTACCCCCACAATTCAGAAGTCTTCAACTGACAGTTCTAAGTTTTGTCTTAAAAATGAAATAATCAAGGCCTGTGGAATTGTTCAACCCAAACATACACAAAACAATTGATTACCACCTATAGAGGTAACATACGATTTGGTTCCAAAATCCTGCTCAACTGGATTATTTCTATTTTACAGTGTCATTTCTTTTTTCTTTCACATCACACACACACCCAGCTCACCTTTGGTTTTCTGTGTCAGCTGTTCTTCAATTTTGATTAGTTCATTGGTTTTCTCTGTCAGCTTTTCTTTGGTCTGAGTTAGTTCAGTGCTAGTTTTTCCCAGTTGCTTTTCAAGCCAACCTATAGCTTCCTGTGGGTCCTCCAGAGACACAATGTATCTGTATGTTTCTTCCGCCTGCTTTTTGGTATCAACGACATCATTCTGCAGAGAATCAATAACATCCTCAAGATCAATGTAGGTGCCTGGCCCTATGCCATGTTCTCCATCCTGAAAGATAATTTATATCCATTTAGAAGTAGCAAATAGTTACACAATATCCATTATTTCTACTGAAAATTTCAAAGAACGTTATGTACTCAAACATCTAAGTACAGTTAATTCTGACTTCAAAGCCATCTTGTAGGTTCACAGGCAATTTGATTGCCAGTTTCTCTCTACCTTCACACAGAATTCTCCAGCATCAAGTAACAGCTACTTTATTTTTAAAGCATTTAACGGCCCACCATCACATTCCCTTTTATACCACCACAAAAGCATCCCCTCCAAATTTAATATAAAAGCTAGCATTTTTACCCGATGAGAACACTGAATGAACACAGCAAGCAAACAGTTTTAGAAGGAATACATCTGAAATTTTCAAATATCAGTAAAAGTTTGTGAGGTCAAATAAGTTTGTGGTAACTTATCAAATTAAGCTGTACTTAAAACACTGACTTTCTTTCCTCCTTGTTTTTTTAAAAACAAAGGGTTCGAAACTCACAAGAACCAGCCTCAACTTCAGAGTTTAGTTATGCTTAAGTGTATATACAATTATCATTGCTTCAGTTGTAGCCACAATAGCCTTAAGAGGAAAGAAGTCTCTGGGACCACTCCAGTACCATCCATATATGGGGTCTTAGAAGTCAGCTTCAAATACCTTAAACAGGCACTCAATGCAACAGTTTATAGCATAATTGCAGCTTTTCCCCCAGTTTCTTTGTACACAGTAATTCTCACTTTGTGTTGCAGAAATGCAGAAAACCCCAGATTCCTAAATGCATATCCGAGGCACAGCAACTACTCCTATTGAACATGATAAATATATCTTGCTGAGGATACAGTTAGGCAGCATGCAATTCCTTGAAACCATTCTTCTAATTCTTGAGACGTACCATCACCATAACAGGTAGTTAGTGAAAGGGATGTTATCAGGGGCATAATACCAGAGGTCCAGCTTGTTCACTGCGAGGCTTATCCTTTAGTTCATTTTCTTCATCCATGTCTTCAAGATCACCATTTACAAGTTCCTTGAAGATTTCCAGGCGTCTGTCAGAATCTTCTTGAAGCCGTTCTCGTTCATAAGAAAGGAACTCACTATAGTAGGAAAAATAAGTCAGATAAAAGCTAGCTAGTATGAGCTGCTACAAAGTTATTAGTACAGCTGCCTATAAACAAAGATGTTTTTTTCTTTATTTTGGCACAATAAAACAATACACAAAATGGTGTTGCTACACCAGAGTACGCACACTCCTGAAGAATGAGGGGGAGACATATATACACAGATATGGCTAACACTTGACTACAAGCATTTTTTCTAAGCTTCTTGAGCCAGAATACCCATCTGAAGTATCACTAAGACTGCAGTAACCAAAGAATTTGCAAGTGTCACTCTTTCTACAGACATCCTATCAAAGCTCTTCTGTTAGGGAGAGCTCTACAGGAACACTGCTGACAGATTACACACACACACACACACACCCTATGTGCCCCAAATCAAAGCCTTTCCTACACAGTATTTTTCCTGAACTCATAGTCCAAACAGAAACTGATCTATTAACAGAGGCAGTAAGTCTAGCAGAAGAGTGTGGTCTCTTATAGCCAAGAGACAGATTTAAGAAATAAATGAATGGAATTTAATTTTTTTTAATCATTAACTTTAAAAACCACTTAAAGCTAACTTACTTGAAATATATTTCCTGCTCAGCAAAATATTGGGCAAATTCCTGCATCACCTCTTCACGAATCTTTAGTTCCAGCAGTAACTTATTCTTCTTTTCAGCAATAAGTTTGTTCTTCAACTCTTCTATGAGATTCAGCAGCATCTAGAATTACCATTAGTATTAAGTTTTTCATAACGACATGGTTTCCCATAAGTGAGATTTTTCTCATTCCTCAAACACTACAACACCACTTTACCCTTCCACCTGACAAAATTTCTTCCAGTTCTTTTATTAGCTTATTCATAAACAGGAAGATTTATGAGTAGATCAGAAGATCTCTTTGGTACTAACACAGCAGTTTATAAGTTTGCACAGAGCAGGCATTTGTAAAGAACATCCATTTTATTACAAGAATTCTTGAAGTTGTCTTAAACAGGCTTAAGCTCCACAGGATTTGGCTCTTGTTTTCCAGGTGCTCATTTTTGGGACAATATTAATGAAACCTCCACAAAACAGTTTCTAGTCCTCAGTTCCCTCCTCATCTTCCCTAGAAGTGACTAAATTTGCTGTTCCTTAAGGAACAGTTTTCAGCATTTTCTTGAACACAGAATACAGAGAAACAGTCTTCTGTATTGCTAAAAGCAGGTAATACTTGCTGTGCATTGACCACAGGCTACCAAAAGGAGAGAAAGCCAAATCTGCAATTCTTACTGCTTGGTCTATATTCAGACACATTATAGAGTTTTCCCACAACAGGCATCATCACATCATGAGTAATCCCACTTTTAGTTCTTAATGCTGGATTTAGATAAAATAAGGGTGATCAGAAAAAAAGGTGAGAGGGGGGAAAACCAGAATAATACCTTGCTTCAAGACTCCATGCTACGCTAATTCTTAACATACCCCTGGCACATACCATGTACTCTTTTTTTCCCATAATAACTTTATTATCTTCATGTTTCTGCACTGCTTCTTCTCCTGACATATGCTGTTCCTCCATCTCATTATCATCTTCAATCACATCTTCTAAGCTCCTGTCCCATAGGACAGTAACTCTTTTCCTTGAAATTGGCATTTTAATGTGACTAAGTAGTGATGATGTTGTTGATTTCTGGTCAAATGACTGATCTTGGACAAAAACAGATGTGTCCATAGCTAAAACCTACCCAGAAAACAAAGAATAAAGTCTTCAGTATTTTTTAATCCTCTACTGGCACTTCCAAGATATACCCGCTGCACTTCCCTATAGGTCTCCTGAGCACAGTACTCCCCCAGTCTATCATCTGTTCAGAGTCACTACTTCAACCGGTTTCCAGCTAGAGTATAAAGGAGTCACTTTAGAGTCTAACCCTTCTTTTGATTGCAGGAACACCAAGTTTCACTAGCTTGACAACGTACAAGAGGGTTGCCACCTCATGCACCTTCAGATTTCTGTATTTCCTATACTTTGAGTTTCTAGTTGCATTACACAAATGCCATCCAACAAATTCTGTTTGTTTTAGTGTTGTACTTAACCCATTTAGATGAGCCCACATTCTAATGGCCTGGATCTCTTGTCCTTTGAACATATTTAACTGTCAACAGAAGTTTTCCATGGTTTCCATTAAGGCTGCAGCACTGATCCCCAATACTTTTGTCTTCCAACTCCACCAGGGTTCTATCCCTGCACTTACTCCTACTCATTCTGCTTAACCTCCACCTTCCCACTGAAGCTCCTGAGGACATAAAGACAACCTTTCAAATTCTCTTTGGTGCTCAACCTACATACCTCAGGTGAGCAATATTCCACATTAAGATAGCAGTAGTATATGGGGCAGCTAGACTTGCTACTAGGTGAGAGCATGCTATGACTACAGAAGAAAAATTCACCCAGATCTCATGGAATTTCTTCCAAATATAGCAAGTGTCTTGTCAGGCTGGATATTTTATGGGAATTACGGATTTTTAATAGGAAATATATGTCCCAACAAAGCCTTTTTAAAAGCTTTACAAGGAAATAAAGCCTGACTAGGAGCAATCAGAAAATACGATTGCAACATGAGACAGAAAAACCCAGTCACTAAATTCATATTCTTAGGAGTGAGGGAACCTGCTCTTTAAAGGCAAATCAGAAGTACTGATCAAGATAAACTGCAACACACTTACTTTTTGTGCAATGGCCGAGAACTTTAACACATGGAGTGTTTCATCATACGTTGAAGCACATTGGCTTATGTTTACTATCATGTATACACTCCCCTTTCCACTGAAGAATCCTTGAAGGAAATGAGTTAGTTTACTTTCCCGAAAGGGTATGTGCTGCTGCGACCTTTAAAGACAAAAGAACAGATGACCAGATGTTTAATAATTTCCAGTCAGTGTAAAAGCTACCCAGCATGAAGACTTAAAAATATTTATTAAAGTAGTAGTCATTAAATAAATTAAAATTGTTTTGGACTAGATGCAGCTGTTTGTAGAGAGACCATGTGGCTGTTGTGACTGTGGCTTTAGCCATTATCTTAGATAGGCTATAGCAATATAACCAATGGGAGCACTTAAACTGAAAGTGTTCAACGTTTAGCCTTGGGCAGGTCACACAGCCTCATGCTACACCAAACTATACCCCAACCTCTCTCTTCCCTTCCACATTAATGAAGAGAACATATCTAGTTCTAGGCATGCAGTATCCAACATCATCAGAGATCTCTCTCACTCAGTATCCGGCCTCTGAGAATGGACAAGAGCAAGTGCCTAGGCAAGAAAATGAGCATACACCAAACACATGGAGATACTTTTCAGAACTTTCTTCCTAATCTCCCAGCAGTTTGGCACTTCCTAAAAAAAAAAAAAAAAATCACAATTTGTGCCCTTGAATTTAACAGCTGGGGATGTAGTTTTTGATGCTTATAGGAAATTTTATGAGAATTCCTAAAACATGACTGAACGCACACTTGCCACCAAATAGGTTGCCTGCATTTTGGACACATAACAGCTATTCAGTTACATGGACAGTGCTACAGAACTCAGGAAGGCAGCGACACTCCTACCAGAGTACATAGACAGCTCATAAATAGCTTTGCTGCAGGACTGGTAGTCCAAAATAATTTTAAGAAAGTTTCTATTTCCTATTCAACTTGCAAAGGGCATGTATTAACACTTTAACAATATAGAAGAAATGCTCTGAAGCATGATCTCTTAAAATTCCAAGTTATTGGGATCAGAAGAAGTCATTCTGAATACATTAACAGCCCTCTAAGCAGCCGCTAGTTTTAATGCATCCTTCCTATCTGGAAAGAACAGAAAAATAAGACAGACTGTAAATTCACAGAACATAATCAGGAACACACGCTAGCAAAGCTTCTTCATCTTAAGGTGTTACAGACTTTGAACAGGCTGTCAGGAAGAGTGCTACGGGGTAAGTGAATTTGGCAAAGCACATCCATCAGCAGACTGGGTTCATTTAACTTCTGGGACAGAAATAGAGCTGCAAATGAGAACATGTGGAGAAAGCAGTTCCTGGACAGTTATATCCAGCTGTGACTATATATTGTACTGTTTTTTAGACAACTAGCTTCTTGTATTATTTCACTCTTATTTAGATCCCCAAGGTAGGGCATAAATAGCAGGAAGGCTTTCTTTTGTCTGCATATGGTTAGCTGGATCAGGAGGAGAGTGTTAAAAGTTATGTCAGTATTTATTAAAAAACAGACAAATTTTGTCAAATGGTGCACAGTTATGATAGCACAGCAATGTTCTGCTGATGAAAAAATGTTACACTAGAAGTATTAGACAGTTGAGTTAGTTCGTAAGGAGTAATAAAAGGCTAAAAATTTGACACTTACTATGACACTGGTGAAAAGGGGGGTTTAAACTTATTCCAAAGTTTGATTTTTTGATAAACCAAGCTCAGAGGAGTAAAGTTAAATTGCTAAAATATACAATAGCATGCTTAAAGGAGATTAGAATTGATGATTTAAAGAGCAGAACAAGGCAAGTTTAAGATGACTTTGGTAGATCAACAAGTCTATACATCATTTCCACCAAAAACTTAGTATTAGCATTGCATATTTTAAACATTGTAGGTAATACCTAAAAGCCACAACCAGTTTGCAATTCGTACAAGGACTTACTTTGACTGTTGAGAATTCTTGAGTGCGTTAATACACTTGCCTAGAATCAGAAGAGAGGTGTTTATATTTCCACTCTCTTTCAATCTATGACCTTCATTGTGGGTCTTGGCATATCTTTCTGAACCAGCAAGATCACACAGTGACAATCTGAAAACAGATAAGGAAAACTCCCTTTATTTACCTTAGAACATGCACAAATTATTCACTTTTTAAAATGATCACTGTTTTTAGAGGAAGAATTTCTTGATCTTCATCTGCACAAACACTTCCATTCTTTTCAGTGTTGCTTTCCCAATCAAATTTTACATTACCTCCTGACAAATCTTTTCCCAACACACTTCTTATTTCCCCTCCCCCCCACCACCATCCTCTTCCTTTTGAGGACTTAGACAAGTTCAGGTATATAGCAGGCTAACAGAAACTTGTGCTGAACAGAGGGGACAAGATATAGAACAGCACTGCAACCTGATGGCTGGAGATAGAGGGCCAAGTACTGCATGATTGTAGAAAGTGGGGAAAAGGAGTGGGAAGTGGGTAGAAAGTGCATGAGCTTCTACCAGGAAGCACTGGGTATATAGTCAGTACCAGTACACCAACACAGAAGATAACTGACAACTTCATCACAAAAGAAGAGAGGGTCTCTGCTCTGAACTTACTCATTGACTCGGGTGACTTGTGGGGCTCCTGAATCTTCAATTTTTAGTATCTTAACTGTGAACATGCTGTGACTAAAAGGAAAAGTTTAAATCAGCAGAGAAGATAAAGTAGACTAATACCTTCAAAATATTTTTAGCCTCCACAACATCTGTTCAAAACACTGTTGAATCTGTCAACATGTCTCAGCATATACTCTATCAGATACAAACTTTTAAAGAGATGCTGGTGTAGCCTTTATTTTGCTTTTTCCTCAGACATTTAGATGGAATAAAGCTAAGTGCTTTTGCTTGAAGGACAGTATTTGATAAATCTGTTAGCTTTTGTACAGGTTCATCTTACTGACGGATTGAATCCTTTTGACTAAAAACATTGGGTCACACAGTGCTAAAGGATGCCAAACCTAGATATCTAGACCCTGTTAAAGCCTCTTCCCCTCCTAAAAGCCACAATCCATATTTTAGTTCCCCCTTCCTCCCAGACACCATCCTATGCCCAGTGCTATTCAAAAAGTTTCTCACCTTCTGCTGGCGAAAGTATTTAGCTTCGTGCTTGCGATACTCTGGTGTTTCAACCCCAGTTTTAGAAGTCTAAAAGCTTCTTTAGAATCAGAAATCTGAACCCACTGCAGACCTTTAGGAAGAACAAACACAGTAATCTTGTAAATATCATTATCAAAAAGAAAGAAGGGATTAGGGGATAACGTATGCACACCAAGAATAATACGTTTATTTGAGACAAAAACATTTTACTAAGCATGCTTCAGACAGAAATTATGTGACGACAAAATCAAGATTCTTCCTTCCATGGGAAAGGAAGGGCACATATCTCTCATCATTTCATCCTATTAGCACACAGAAATATGCTCCATCCAAATTAAGTGAGCAACCTTAGCCTCCACTCTGAAAAGCCAAAGCACAGGGTCTAATATGAGCATGAACGCCCTATGTTCATACTCATCAAGGCAGAATTCTACCTGGACAGCTTCTCTGGTTTAGCCTACGATTTTGAGGGTGCGGGGGGAAAATCACCTAGACATCTTTCAGGGCCATCAAGTTAAAAAAAAAAAAAAAAAAAAAAAAGAAAATCAGTGAAGAATTTTGTCTGCAATATGATGACTGTATATCACCTTGGTATGGGCTAGAGTAAATACCTACAACCCTACTAATGGAACTTAGAATATGAACATTATGGCCTCAGTTAAACTAGAGGTCACCAAAATTGTACTAGCAAAAATACCAGCTGTGAGGAAGAAAAATAAGAAAATCATCAGCTGGTTTTCCTCTAGAACATCAGGAACAGCCTTATACCTCCAAATGTTATAAAAAGAGATTATGCTGAAGCATAGCTCAAAGCAGACTATTTCCTACTTCACACCTCTTCTAGTCTTTGAAGAAATGAAGGAGTTGGGTTTATCATCTGATTCAGCTTTTTGAATTATAATTTGGCATATAAAAGATAAAAGGAGCAGGCCAAACACCTCCAAAAAAGCCTTTAATCTAGAATTGGTGTCTTGATTTTCCAAAGAACCTATAAATCAAATAGGATTTGAAACCTGTTATTTCCATGGCCAGAAACAAACACTGAACTGTTAGAGTTCTGCTAACCCCCCGCCTCCCCCAACCCACAACAAATCACATCACAGGCTTCATTAGAGTACTGTAAAATGTAATTTGCAGTCAGACTGAACTTTCTCACATATTCTCTGAAAATACTAACAAAATAGAACTGTTGAGCCAATTATAACTATAGGTAAGAATTTGGAGTCTTTTTTAAGAAAATGGAAAAAATCAAAACACTAAAAAATTTGTCAATTGTTCTCAATATTTCTCCCATTTCAGAGAAATATCAAGTCAGTGGAGTGCACGCAGGCTTTTAAGAGTTACAGTTAACAACAGAGAGAAAACACTATTAAAGGTACAGATACTTCTGTGTATGTAGATTGTTGCCTTTCATACCCAAGGCAGACATTTCTAGTGCCACAGTGAATACAGTTAGGAGTTTTCTAATCTAGAAATAAATATTATTACAGGAAGACTGACTTCTCAAATTACACGTTTGGCAATTTGCAATGTATTCTAATCACCTTTTACATAAGAACATCCCTTGATGTCTTGAGCAAGGCGTAGTGTTTTTCTTTTCTTGTCATTTGACATAGGAATCAGTAGATCATAAAAACATTCATTGTAAATCTCACAAAATGAAACCCAAAGAGAAAATTTCACGTGATTTTTCGCAGTTGTGCTAGATTGTTCTGAGCCTTTTAAGAGTTCTTCCAAATCTGTCAAGTACAAAATATTACAAGTCAGTATAGACCTTGTAAAATAAACTTTATTCAAAAAATTAGTAAGTGAAGACTGATATTACAGCAGCCTTCTAAAAAGCACTTACCCCAGACAAAAATCCCTTGAAACTTTTCTCCCCTTTCTTAAATATCTGGAAGTCACATGCTTACCCTACATATCTGCCAGACACCTCATCTACCACTTCCTTTCCCACTTGCAAATTCTATCAAAAACATGCAGCTTTGTTAGAATTATTCAAGTCTCTTCAATGTCTTTAAAAGAATCAAACTGACAAGTACATATCATTCTAACATTTTAAAGCAAACCTAGTATTTAGGTAGTTTTTAAATGCTAGAATTAGGTTTATCTAATTACATACAGGGTCAGGATACCACTAGAGACCATAGCATAAGTAGTACTATTTTTCCTTGCCATAGTTTCATCTCATTTAATGTCTGTTCAGGTAAACTTCTAACCATTTTATCCTTGTGTTTTCTGGCCAGATAAATTGATCACTATCCAATTCACAGGCATATAAAAATGCCAAGCAGTCATTTTATTATTAACATAGGCCAGAAGTCAGTTGTTGACTTTAAGAAAGCTTCTTTGCCTGCTTTAATTGCAATTCTTTAATATAAAACATACCCTTACAACCAACTGGTGCTTTGCTGTTAGTGCTATCTTGATGGTCTACCTACAAAAGAGAACAGAGGCTTTAAGATACATCGTTGACAGTAGATCACCAGTTCCTTTTGTAACAGCTCCTACTAGACAGTAATACAGTGTAGTTGCAATATGCCAATACAAAGATCCTGACTAGGCATCATGTCTAGTTCAATGCACCTGTTCACTCCTATTGAAAGGATTGTTCTTACCTTAATACTCATCCCTGACACTTCCCTTACATCAGGCCCTATCACAGTACAGAGCACTTCAGCTCCCTGAGCCAGAGGAAAACTAGCCACAGAAAAATAGAGGGGTGGGACCCCACAGAGAAACAGGGTGATTTAACAGGATGATTTGCGGAACTCCAGTTGCAGTTTACACATTATTCTTAACCTGGTGAATCTAGAGAGTCTGGAAATTTTTTAGTATTGGTATTTTGCTAATTCAGGATTCCGTATCTTACAGCTTCCTAGGTCAACTCTCAGAAATAGAGGTAAATGTAGAACACTTGTTCACTTAAGAAATTAAGTGAACAACTTACTACTACATGATACAGGCTGTATCACAGTTGAAATAAAGCCCAGGTTTTAGAAAGAGAAGGAAAACTTCCTTCTGCTGAATTCTTAAAAAAAAAAAAACAAAAAAAAACCAAAGTAAAACAAATCCCTACAGATAGAGGTTAATACACACACACTCCATTCCCACTCTTAGTTTTGGTTGTTTGGTTTTTTTAGGCACAGAACTGCAAAGAAGTGCAACTCGTCTACCAAAACCAGTATGCTTAAGAGAAGAAACATGGATTAAAAAACAGGTGTGATTTGGGTTGGGTTTTTTTAATGTTTTGTCAAGAGCATATGTCATATAAAGCTGGGATTCCATAAAGCAATTCCTGAAATAGTTAAATACGTGTGTAATCAAAACTTTCAGGTTTAAGCTTTACACATATAAAACACCCACCCAAACCTCTCTCTGTTGAAGTAGGTGCAAACTTTGAAAACTGTTGTTATAAGAACAGCTTAGAGATTTAGTGGCAAAACTACAGGGGACACATACATGATCGTTTTTTCTGAAGCCCTTAAAGACTGCTAGAGCTAGATAGAACATACGCCTGTGCTTTTGAAGTGAAGTCTTGAAGAACTCTGCTGCCACCTGCCTTCCACACTGGAGAATTCTAGTTAAGTAACTCGGATAAAAATCAAGGTAACAGATAGATTCCATCCCACAACAGCCACACCACTGTATTATAACCCAGCATACCACTAGGCAGATAATTCTTTTCACTAAAAATAAAAAATGCACTGCAATCCATTTCTAGTTCCAATTCCTAGCATATGCTCAGTTTTCTTACATTATTGCATTCATTTCAGAGTTAAAGACACCAGGAAAAAGGTATGCTTATACAAAATACAAATCCCCACAACTGTAATTGGACTAAACAGCTTTAGAGTTCCAAGCAATTCATGAAACTGAAGTGTATTTCTGGACTACTCAATAGTGAACTGTTTAAGAATAAAGTCCAGCAGAAACCTGTTTGAATTCAAATCTTTAGAAATCCAACAGCTTTATAGCTCTGCTGTTCCAAAAAACCCTTTGCTTCCTTTGAGGTTATTGGCATAGACTGGAAGAGGGGAACAACCTCAAAATCATTCATTTCTTTCAAGTATCCTGGAAGAGAGTAAATTGTTTAAAGGAGCAGACCTACTAGCATCCCCGCAGATGGCGAGACTATTTGCATTCCATCCTTATTAAGCACCAGTAACCCCAGAGGATAAATTATCAGATGCTCAAACTATAGAAAAAAACCTTAGTGTTTACATTGTATAAAGTATTCAGCCACAAGGCAGAAATTCACAGAACAGGGTTCATCAGCAATATTGCTCACTTTGCTGCTCATCTGAAGAGCTACCTGACAGCAAAGACACGTCCATACTTAAATACAGAGAGTTGCTTCCCATTGAAAAATGAACATGGTAACATTGAGCTATCTAAAGATGCATGTACTCGTCAGTACAGAAAGAAGTGCTCCTCTACCTCTTTTGTTAGGCGAAGTATTGAATTTTTAATAGCAGTTTCTTCTTTCACTTGGTCTCTAGTCAGCCTTATATAATCTCTGCACCGATGGGGTTTGAAATCCATTGCTGTGTATAGCCTCCCTTGAATACTTTTAAACAACATATCCATAGTCCTTGGCAGAATACCGATGTCATCTTCTGTCCCTGAAAGCAACATACCAAAGAAAGACCCTAATTATTACTGTGAACAAGATATACAAATAAACAAAGACAGAAAGATAAGCAACTCTAATCTCAAGGCATACATGATGGATTTGGAGGCCACTTACAGCACGAAGCAGTGGGTTTTTTATTCTCAAGGTAATAGCAATGTCATTAGTGTTCTGAAAGGTATTTGGCTTTCAGCAACAGCTCATGCTCTACCCCTTAGACAGTAAGGGGCAGAACATAAAAACTGATGGGGTGTTCTGCGTAAACTTAGCCTTAAGGAAAAAAAACAAAAAACAAACCAACCACAACCAACGCACATTCAATAGAGATTTGCAGTTTTTCAATTGCATTTCATAGGCTGCCTTCACTCTCTCTCTCAAGGAAGTAATCTGCAAATACAACTGATGACTCCTCTCTCAGCTGCAGTCCTGTACTAATTCCACAGACCCTACCAAAAAAGTTCTAGAAGCCTTGTGAAGACTCACTCCTTTCCCTGTCCCAGACCCTTTCCTACCAAAGCATCCTACTTTTGCACATGAAAGGCAAAAAGGAGTCAGATAAAAGCCTCAGTGAACACTTGATCTTTCTGAATCCAGATGCAAGTTTAAAAAGGGTTCACTTAACTTTGATTTCTAAACCAGAGAGGAGAGGAAAGAGGGGAGAATGGAAGAGAAACAACTATCCTGTCTCAGACTGACAGCATTATCTTCCAGCCTCTGATAACTCCTACCGCTCCTGAGACAGATGGGCTTTCACCAGTTACAGCACTAGCTGTGTTGCCCAAGTCAGAACCTATGTAAAATCTAGCTGGCACTCAAACACCAAGCTAGGAACCAAATAACATACTAAAGTACTGTTGGATTACATTTGTTTCTCCTCATCTACTCGTAATTTTTTGTTTCTCGTAATGCCACTTGTAATTCAACCTCACATGAACAAAGTAGCAGTCACTGGCAAACAACAAACAGTCCTAAAAAACTGTTGCATCTTTCACTTAAGTCCCTTGCCATTGACTGAATACAGACTGCCATGTACTGCCACAAAGGAAAGGCTATATTGACAATACTGGGAATAACAGAAGAGGAAATCATGGCACCCCGTAGGCAACATTCTGCCCTGACAGTTCTTATCACAAGTTGATAGTTAAGTCCTAGAAAAATATAATAGCATGAAAAAGTCTGCAGAGTCTGAAAAGACATGAATCAAAAAGTCTTGAAAACCCACACAATATAGCCCAAACTAGCCAAGCATGCGGGACTGTACACTTTAGGAATTTTGGGGGGTTGTTATTTACCTATTATTTATTAGGACAGAGCATGCCATCATTGCCCCAGATTAATGATAACTGAAAATACTGGCAGTAGTCTTTAGTTATAATCTACCTAACAGAAGATCACTTAGAAGACAATGTCACTTCAATAAAGATCAATTTCATATGGCATAAGACATAGTGTCCTTCTACTACTTCTGTGTATAAAATAAGCATTATAGAATCTAGAACTGCCATTTTATTACAGGAGAAATTGTTTCCATCTAAATCAAGCCACCTTATTTGTTAAAATGTTTTGAAAAATAATTAAAGAATGACATCTTCCAACCAGAAAGGATATTGAGCTTTAACAGTACAGAAACAGTACATCAGGAGACAAGGTCTCCTAGGATATTATTGATAAACTCAGAAACTCGAGACAAGACAGAAATACTTGGAAGTACTCAAATATGTTTCAAAACATTTATGCTCTGCCTGTAATAATTGAAACGGACTCAAATACTATTCCTTATTTGGAGACAATGCATATAAGATGCATATGACCTTTATAATAATGATTAAGAAAATATGAGTCTGGACTTACACACTTTTCACATTCTGATATACAGAACACATATTTTCTTAACTCCCCCCTCCACCCTCTAGATACTTGGAGGAAAAAAGAAGTCACATACACCTGGTTGAAATTATTACAGCCTTACAAAGCAATACCACTGTATGTTTACGTAAACTCTGGCAGTGACTGTCAGTTGGCAGTTTAGTGATATTGGTTATGGAAGGAGACTTTCAAAGGCTATTTATTATTATTATTATTCAAGAGAAGCCAATGTACAGGGCCTACAGCTTAAATAAAGGAAAGAGTTATAATATTTCTGCTAGAAGTAATCCTCTCAAAAAAAAAAAAAAAAAAAGAATTTCATTCAAGAACACATTTCTACTTATACCTTGGAATGTGTAGGTTTTCCCAGCATTTGTAACGCCATATGTAAAAATAAGACGATTATATCCATCTAAGAAGTCTTGCACTGGTTGCTTCATGGTGCCTTCAAAAAATTCTTCTTGAGTTGTTTCAGGGGCAAACACCTGAGCATTACCAAGAAACATCTTTATTTTGTTTCAGCAATCATTAGAGACTTTTAAAGAATCCTTTAAATTCTGTATGTTTATAATCTTAAAGACTATTGACAGTTTAAAAATCTAGTTGGATTGCTATTTAATAATATAAAGTTAAACAAATTTTTCCAGGAAAAGATTAAAAATTTTTAAAGACAATTCATTTACTTGTGAAAAAGTGAACTTCTGTCCAACAGTTTTTTCACTCAGTCGACTCAAAGAATATTGGGGTGGCTTCAGTATGACACTTGTTGAATCTTCAATCGAAACACAGCTCTATTAAAAGGAACCAGAAACAATGCAGGCATGAAAAGTGTATGAAAAGCTCAGCTTAGAGGAAAAAACAAACCAAAAACCCCAAGTATACATTTAAGGTATTTTCAAGTTATATAAATGTCACACCTGCAATTCATTTTCTCTCTCCAACGATGTAAATGGCCTAATACGCAGGCAAACTTGTATGTGTCCCTTAGGCTCCAAAACGTTCCTCTTAAATAAAAAAAAAATAAGGAAGTTAGAAATTTGACTAGCTTCTTTGTTGGATAGCTAGCATCTTAAGGCAGTTTTATTTTCACCAGGCTACTTTGAACAGACTTATTTGATGACAAGAGAAGCAAAAGTAATTCACTACATCAGTTTTCACAAGTGCTTAGGCCTCTGCAGAAGTTCGCTGTGATAACTTAAGAGTTCATAATCTTGCAGCATATATATATACACACACACACGACACTAAGGCAATGAGAAATCAAGAATGAAACCCACAAAAACATTCTATGATTAAGCTGCTCCAAGACTGATGCGCCCAATAAGGTATCAATGCAGTGCCACACAACTTAGTCTAATCCTATCTATCTCCTCCAAATTAAAAACATACTAAAGATGCTTTTCATCTTCTCTGTAAAATTCTGATTATTCGTATTGATGAAAAGACTAAGCTTATTAAAAAATATCCAAACAATGCAAACGTTAAAGCTTTCTTACCTGGCTTGTGTCCGAGTCTGAAGAAACCAAAGAAAAATCACCAGAGAGATCTGTTTTAAGGTCTTCCACACTTACTGGCCCTGTTCTTTGAAGTGGCTCAGCACTAGCAATATAGGATGGTCTGAAAAATTCCTCTTTATCCAAATTTGGTTCCATCCTGCGAGATAAAATAAAATCCTTCTTTTGTTTTCTGATCACATAACATAGAGCTTCTGAAGTCTCTTATATAAGACAAGCCAATTTGAAACTGATAGCTGCAGTTTCTTTAAGGAGAAAGCTTTCTTTATCCTATTCAAAATTTACACAGCAAGTTTCTGATAGCTGGGGAGAGGGTCTGCAATGGAGTTCACATCACGATGAAACAAGACCAGCCATTCTTCTTTCAATGCAAAGCAACTGTTTACGAGGGAAAAAGCCTTACTCATATACCACAACCTTGCTAAAACCCATGTTTGACAAGGAAGATAGAATTAAAAAATAAAAACACCAAACAATCATATTGTTCCACATCCGTTTCTCCATCATCCCATTATTGTGTCCATTTAGAATAAAAGTTCATTGCAAGAGTAACCCAGACTTCATGGTTATCTCTGCAGGACCTGATAAATAATTGGTATTATAAATATAACACAATGTAGCTTAATGCATGACAGAGTTCAGAAAAATTCTGAAGACTAGCATATAGTTTTAGCTATTAAGGGGACACTAGAAAATTAGACCTCATGCCAGAGGGCAAGTTACAGAATTGCTTTTTAGTAACTTTTTCAGTCATTTTATAGATCAGCAATTCATCTATTAATCCAAAATTTAATGATTTTTGTGCATCTCAGAATCTGGGCAGTGAAAATTTGCTATAGAAAATGAAAGTAAATTGATTCAGCGTTGATAGTAGACAGGTAGATTTCAAAATAATCTTTAAAAAGTGCATTTTATTTCAAAATATTAGCGTATTTTGTCTGCCCTTCACTCTCCAGTTGCTTTTTCCTGTGATGTTACAGACGTGGCTTGGCAGCTTTTGTTATGAATTAAGTTTAACTCATTGGGCTCACAGACTATGACAGCAACTCACTGGGCTCATAGACTATGGCAGCAAGCATTCCAGCAATTAGACATCTACCACATGGTCTCCTACAGTTTTGAAGCTTTGGACATGATGAGTCAATGGTCTAATACTACATTCCCATGTCTATGCTACAGCCACGTATATATATTTTGTCTCTAAATACTAATGGAGAACACACAGCATTCATTAAAACAGTGGACAGACCAGGGCTGGTTCAGAAAAGGTGTTGCCTATTAAGCAGTCGTAATATTTTTGTTCCGCCCAGCAAAAAACCTGAAATATGCCAGCACTTTGGTGTCAAAACATTTAACAGTTCAGCCTGACTATCTAGCTTGTAAAAGGCAGATACAAGGCTTCATGAAGCCAGACAAACTTCACCAAGAGGCAAATGAGGTAAAGCTATACATAAACTAAGCAGCAATGTTTAGTTTAATCTACAGTTCTTATTTTGTCAGACAACTATATGAAAACCAGGAAAAACTTGGCCTGAAATACTGACAAAGCTTGAACAAACACCAAGTTGGGAATAAGCTACTACTGGAAAGAAACATACCTGTGCTGTCACGATCTAGAAGTCTTCCTCATCAGCTACACAAAGTCACAGGGCAAAACTCTTACCAGACCTTGACAGGAAACATAGTTGTTAGGTAACTGACAGTTTAGTTGTTTTAAATATAAGCTTATTTTAAAGTGTGATTTGTCGAGATTATGCTCTCACTCTGTGCTTTTTTACCTAAGGGGCAAAATACAAACATTAAGCTATGTATGTAAAGCTGGAATTCAAAGCATTCATATGAGCCCAGCATTCAGATAAGTCAGGTTGAACCACTAATAGCATGTAAAACACAAGATGCAAACTGTCCATCTGTCTGCACATTGTGTCATACAGCACTGTAATTACCTTAGATGTTCTGGGGTAAACAGGTATACTGCCCGGCTGTAGCCTCTAAAATGTACTTGTATACTGGGATACGTTATTGTAATTCTGCTTATCGTGACAACAGAGTTTAGAGCTGCAGACACCTTAAGAGAAGGGTATCCAGAATGGCACACAAAGCAAAACCTGGTCACGGTACACACACAACCTGTAGCACTGTCAGACAGCACAAGGGTTGAAAAGGCTCCAAACCTCACAGCTGGCAGCTTATAAAGAAACATAACGCATCCGTACTTACACTTTAAAAAATTTAAAAGAAAAGTTTTCCTCCGCAATTACCAATCTCTCACTGCAAGGCTTCGCAGTGTTGTCCCGTTCTTACGGGACACTGTCGCATGGCCTGGTCATAGCCCTGGACGCTACCCGTGACTTGCACGCCCCTCAGCAGTACCTAAAAGTTTTCACACACACATCCCCCGCTCCACAAGTTTTCACCCACCGTAGTGCCAGGGGAGAAGCGAGGGGAAGAGGCCTCAGCACCGCCCGCCACGCAGACCCCCCAGCACCGCTTCCCAGCTCCGCGACCCCGAGGTCGAAACCGCCGCCTCCTTCCCTCCTCTAGCGAGCGGCCGGCAGCCCGACAGCCCCACAACCCCTTACCGGAGAGCGCACGGCAGGCTGAGCGAGCCCAGCCACCGACCTCCGCCAGGCGAGAGCCGCTCGGCTCTGCCGAGCGGCCCTAGCAACCGTTGCGACTCACCAACAAAACTAAGGCACGGCCGCGATTCTTTTCAAATCTGACCAATGGCAGAGCTCGGCGCCGTCACGCGACCGCCGGCGAGGGAGGGCGGACGTTGCCGCGGCGAAAGGCTCGGCGGGAAATGTAGTCTGGGGGGGGCACGCGGCGGGGCCGGGCCGGGCCGGGCCGGGCAGCCCGGCTGGCGGTGCGGGGGGGAGGTTTCCTCTGAGGCGGCGGCTGGGCTTCGCAGTGGGGGCGCGCTGCGCTGCGAGGGGTGTTCTCTGAGGCTTCTGTGTTGCAGGCACCCAGAGTATGGAAATGTACGGATTTAGGTAACAAAAATCACCATAAGTTTCTCTTTAGACTCAGACAGGAATTCTTTGAACTTTAATAAAGAATGTCTGCCTGTTTTAAATTGAAATAAAAGGAAAAGTAACTTGAAAGTAGTCAATAACTACCAAAACCAAACGTTTGTCTTTCATTTGAAGAAAATGCCAGCTAGTGCAAGCAATTCTGTAAAAGAATAATTCTACACAGATCCTGTATCAGCTGCTTTGATGAGGTTGTCTTTAAGATTATATCCCATCTTTCGTTAAACAGAGGTTGTGTCGTATCAGTAAAAGATGTGTGCTTGATTTCAGTTCAGATGCAGACCATGTTGCAAGAGTCGGTGTGTTTTAACAGCAGAAAGTGATGCGATTTTGGATTTGAAATTGCTTGCCAAACAAAACCGAAAAGCTCTTGTAGACATTCTTTAAGACTTAGGCTAACTTTTTTAAAAGTATTTTAGTTTCTATCCTGAACAGAACAGTGAATTCAAACTACTGAACTAACCTAATGCCAAACCACCTTTTTCATACCAGGAAGGGACTGAGAATGGTTCTCAAATAAAGGGGAAAATTAGCTCCTGCGAGCAAACCTGAAAGTTGTTCTCTTCTACTTGTTGAAAAGGAAAACTGAAGATCTTCTCGGAATATTTTTCAAGGTATATTCCTAAAAATGTTGGGTGCTGTTTTCTGCAGAACTTGGGGCATAACAAAGCTCATAGTACAAGCAGTATTTTGGTTTTGTTTGAATATTAGATTTCTGAAACTGATTTTAAAATACTGCACATGCTGCGTAATTTAAACTAGTATCTCAAAGGACTACCATCAACATACTAAAAGAGCAAAACACAATCTAACATGTGCTCCTAGCCTCACACAAACCATGATAAAGAAAACATTACATCAGCATAACCAACCCAGCCTGTTTTGGAGTGGGAGATGATGAAACTCTATCTATGTAAATAACCTATATGGCTTTTCACCAATATATTCTCCTTAAAGTAGTTTGTGCAAGGACAGCCAGTTGCAACAAAAATATCTGCTGCCAAAAGTGTTAACTCATTAGCTCCTGAAATTTGATTATGTTTCTTTTTAAGTCCTCTATAACTTGTGGAGCAAGGTTGCCACTCTGCAAGGGGAAAAGATTTTTTTTATGAATTACTTGTTACAGCTCTCATCATTACCCTTAGAAACTTATGCTCCTTATATTTGGGACAGGATTGAAAAGTTGTGGATAGTCTCCTCATCAGAGTGATGAGATGATGCCCTCTGAGACAGCGTATCTCGGGTAGCTTTTACACTGCTGTCAGAAGAAATTAGAGACACAGTCAACACTTCTGGGACTTGGCCCAGCATCCTTCAGCACATCTGAGCAGCAGCCAAACCAGAACTGGCTTCAGCGTCTTTGTACTCAACTCATCTTCCCCGGGGAACTGACAAAGCACTTCAGTTTCCCCTCAGCACTCCTGGTTCTGCTGCGCTTCCCTGTGCCCTGACAGCGCTGCCTTCCCATCCTGGTTGGAGGAGAGTCCTTCTTCTGCAGGGCTTGTTTGGAGCTGACTGGCAGGAAAGCTCCCGTTCCTTGTCACAGAGGTGCCTTGGAGGAAAATGGTGTGCTGCGTTACCTTCTTGGTAGTCTGCCATATCAGCCCCTTTTCACCTGTCTTTCAGGGCAGTGCGTGTCATTGATCTTGTGATTTGCACAGTCCTGTGGGTGCATTTCACACTGCCTTTAATTTGAACCTATATAGTGGTACCCTCGTTGGCCCAGTGCCATCAATTGCCTTCAGGTGACATTATTTCTAAGTCATATACAGCTGATTTTGTGAACTCATGACTTTGCAGGCTGTTGATTTGTGCATTCTTCTTTACTGATATAGGTATATTTTCCTTTATGTCTTTTAAGCAATAAGCTGCTTCTTCAGTGTCACATTTCCCAGTTCATCCAATATATTTTTTCCACAGCTGACTTTCAATTCTTCAACTATTTGCTTGTTTCCTGCTCAAGATTAGCTTTAAAGGCACAAACTTAAGAGAAAAATGACTTGAGTTTGTCCGTGTAATTGTTGTGCATCAGCGTGCATACGTTCAAGCCTTCCCTTGAACCGAGGGGCGCAGAGGCAGTCACTGGCAAGCAGACGATATTCACGTTGCGGTCCGGTGTCAGTCGGCCAGCACAGCGTCTCTTCCTTCAAAGGGACCTGAACTTACGTCAAATTAACGACGGGAGACAAGGTGACGGGGCCCGGAGCGCGAGGCCCGCCGTAACGTCCAGCCGTAGCACCTCGGCCCCACCGTCAAGGCCCCACCGGCCCCGCTGGCCCGGCAGCGCTGGCGGAAGCCGCCTCGGCGCGAAGCGAGGCCACAGACCACCCGCCGCCGCCCCGACCCCGCCAGGCCCTCGCACCCAGCCCCGGCAGAAGGCGCCCGGCCTGGGGGCTGCCGCGGGCGCTCCCCAGCTCGGGAGGCGTCACCCCGGGGGCAGGTGACGGCGTCGAGGCCCAGGAGATCCGAGCGGGGCTGGGCGTCCCCGGCCGGGAGCAGGCGGGGTCCAGCCCTGCAGGGTGGGGGGCGGCTGGCTGGAGCCCCACGGCGGTGTGGGGCCGGAGCCGCAGCTGTCCCCGGCGGTATCTGTAGTCGGGGCCCTTTCCCCAGGGGCAGGGGCTTTCTGCCAGCCGCCGGCCTCCAAATGCTGCGGCTGTTTCGTGGGTAATTTGGTTAACTGAGTAATTGCGGGAGTTCGGGCAGGGTGGGAGGAAGGAGTTGGCGGATGGTCATGAGGCCGCTCCCTTGAGGTGCTCTGGAAGCATAAAATACAGTCTGGAAAATGAATCCCAGACCCACCGGCAAAGAGGGGGCTTGAGCAGCACATGGCAGTGTGAAATAGCCAGCCGGGGGCCTGGGGAGGAAGGAGGGGATCGCTGATGGGCTGCTGGAGGCAAGCCATAGCACCTGGTGCTGGACTCGGGCCTTGACACTTGGCCTCTGGCGGCTTCCCAGCGCCAGGGCTGGCTGCTGTGGCAAGTAAGGTGTTGGGGTTGCCTGTTGCCCTGTGGTCGTTTAAAGTCATTCACTGAGAAGAGAAGAGACAGGGAGCTCACAGCTGGAGGCATGGTTGTGTTAAGGCATGTTTAGGTACTGCTGCATGTGTGCTTTTCATAGATGCATTGAGGCCACCTGGTCCCATGACAGGGTTTTGTGTTATAAAAATGTGCTACATGTGCTCAGCATATAATTTTCAAATCTTCATAGCTTCATTTGAAAGCATGTACATGGCAAACATAGTATTACTCCTTGAGCAGGAGCTGTATTGTTTTGTATTGTATAGAAGAACTATATTTACTAAGATGTATGTTGTTCAATTTGAATAACTCAAGACTTAGTCCTTGGAAAGAGTGCAACTGAGACAAAAAAGCTATTGCTGTTTCTCCCTCCACCCTGGTTATTCATTCTACCCTTTGATTTATTGCATAATTCTCTGATGAGCTAAAGAGATCATTTCAGCTTTAACCAACCTTTTAATCTTGTAATTAAACCAAATAGTTTCAAAATCGATTATTCTCTGCAATACGGTAATATAAATGATTACTGTTTTGAAGGTCAGATCTAGCATTTTGAAATCAGAAACTTCTATCTCTCATCAACAGGCTTAAAAATGTACCTGAAAACATAATTGTGTGTCTTGGATCATTACGCTTACCAAGTGTATGAGTGTACTTAGGTTCTCAGGTCACTTTAATTCGAACAGCTCTTAAAGAAGCGTGTGTAACCAAGTGCCTCACAGTAATAGTGTTCTATACTGGCTCTAGCAACTAAAATAAGTGAATGGCTTGGATATTTTGAGGAATTAGTAATGCAGTTTTTTTCAGTATTAGTGTGCTGTATATTTTTTACATCCATCCATCCATCCATCCATCCATCCATCCATCCATCCATCCATCCATCCATCCATTTAAATCTTTTGTTACTATGATTAGGAAGCTTTTCAAGGCAGGATCATTAGGGCCTTCCATTAGCGCAGTTGTACTCATGTTTGCCTAATACAGTGCATTCTTAACCTCACAGGAGCTTTTTAACATCATCACAGCATAAATGATGATAAAGTATGTTTCTTAAATGTTTCTGTGACATACCCTACTCATTTAAACTGCCAATCTGGAGTAAAATTTAATAGACTCTCAAGATGAATAATAATTGAGAAATATTTTGTGTATGTATGTGCGTATATATATATTTATATGTTTTACTACCAAAGGAAACTGAAGCTTTACTAACTGGAGGGGAAAAAAACCCAACTTTTATTTTTCTTCTGCGTTTTCTAGGGTCTTTCTGTAACTCTGGCACAGATGCTGTAAGACCACCAGTGATGGCTAAGTATTTTACTTCTTTATTGCTGAAAGGGGCTGAAGCATTTAGACAGGAGTTGGCTGATCAGGCCAAACAACACAGTATCACAGTAGTCAATGTAACAGCAAAAGTGGCCTCCGTTGGAGAAAATGGTAAGAACTGTTTTCACATTGTGACACAAGTATTTGTCCTGTAAATGTTTTGTCTGTTTGATTCATTTTGTTTGTCAGTGTCAATGTCTGATGCAATTTGTTGTCAAATGTCAAAACATTCAGTCTGTTTTGTCTGACTGATTCATAGTCATGTAGCAAATAGCTTAGCTATCAGGTATTTAAGATACATGTTGTGAATAGTAAAACTATTGTTTAAAAAATATACGGTCAAAGGTTTTTTTGTGAAAGTGTATTTATACAAGAAAAGATGACTGCTCTTAAATTGCGTGCTGTCTTATTTTTAAGAAAAGTCTGCATAGATGGCTTTTCCGTAGAACTGGTTGCTAAATATAGTTTCTGGGGCATTTGTGATGTGCCCCAGAAAATTAACTCCATCCCAGCCAGAGCCGGTACACTGTCTCACTTTGGGTTGTGATCATGCTGAATCATGTAAACCAGGCATTTTTGAGTTACTGGTAATCACATAACTGAAAACCTTGCCATAGAAAGCACAAGCAGAAAGAGTGACGGTTGGTATCAACTAGGTGTGTAATATTCTTCTCTCCTAGCCGACATTCTACTGATGTCTCAGGACATACTGTTAGAAATAGCTATACAGCTGGAATAATAAATCGAATCCTGTACTTAGAGAAGTCAGTATGAGCTTTGCCGCTGTTTTCACACAGCCATCTTAGTTTTCCTATGGGTTTCAAGGTTACATCCTTTGGACATAAAAATAGAGTGGTATGGTTAATGCAGAAGGACAGATACAGTACAGGAACACTGGCTACTTCAGAAAATGTTTTTTATATGTGCTGCTTATATTTCATGAAGGGTGTTTGAACTGTGTATCCAAATATTGTTTGGTTCCCTAAAATGTCCCCTTTTTTCTTTTTCTTTTTCTTTTTTTTTTTTTTAATTTCTAAACCTATGCCTATGTTCTGCAAATATTTGCATAATGTCTTTTTATCTCTAAGTCTGGGACTAGGCCTGTTTTGCACTTTTTGCCATACATGATGTTAATTATTTTTTTTTGCAGACAGTATGTTAGCTTGAAACCTCCAGGTTAAGGGCTGGGCATGAATTCCAAATCTTACTAGTAAAACTATTTCTCTCCATGTGTTGTTGATTCTTTTTCAATCATCCACAGAGCTGTGTAAATACCAACATGGGTAACCATTATTTAAAGGTAAAAATCTCAGGATTGACTTTCCTGAAATGAAACATATGTTTGAATTTTATTTCAACTGAGGTTTCAGAAGTTTTATTTCAGTTCCGGGCTGCTTATGGAAATTCTTCATGGTGTAAGAAATTCAAGCTTTAATCCTTAGGATTACTTTTTTGAGAATACTGTTTCTTCTTTTGTAGTGTTATATAAAACAGAGGCTGTAAATAGCTGTCTAATGGTCCCAGAGCCCTCAGAACAGCCCAGAAAACTTTACCAAAGGCATTCTGTTGCTCGTTACATTCTCAACTGTTGCTGTCCTCTTACTAGAAGCTTAACAAGATAAATAAATTGGAACATGAAGTCAATACATATCTAGAGTCATGCCATTCTGAAATGGGGAAACTGGCCAAGATACCAAGATATATCTAAATAAATATCAGATATTTATCTGATAGCTGAAGAAACTGAAAGATCTCCACTAAAGGGGGGTGTGTGTGTACATATATATATATATATATATAGTTCTGTGTAGAAGCCAGAAGACTGGACACTTCTGTGTCTCAAAAATATAAGGTGCCTCAAAAAGATGTGGTTCAAGAGTAAGAAGCTTACTGCTCATGTAACATGGGCTAAATCCAAGGAGCAGGATATGTTACAGTGCAGCCATTACAGTATTTCAGTGTAGTATTACTCATCTTTCTGGCTCTGACACCCAAGACAGAGCTTCTTTTATCCTTGGCAAGTGTCAACTGTCTGTCTTGACCTCAGAAACTAGTGCCATTCTCTGATGTTATGTACCATTCCTCGGAATGTCATCATGGTTTTGGGCACTCAGGGCTTCTCCTTGAACTTAAGTGAAGATGTGACTGGAGTGGGATAGTCATGCCACTGACCTTCAGATGTTTTAACTTGGGCTTCCTGTAGAGCCAGTGGTGAGAAATGCTCAGAATAGTTTCAGGCCTAAGTTAAACTCTTGTTCTTTCCAGTTATGCTACATGGTACAGCTAAGCAATATAACCATAACCTGAATTGCCCCCTGGAGGAACCTTGCTTTCTAGCCGCTTAGTTTAGATGTTAAATTTAATGTCTAATATTGGGTAACACAGTTATCCTAAAGCATGATAAAAGGGCAAGGAATTAACATTTAGAAAACAAATTTCTTAACCAGTCACATCTTTAAAGGACTTGAAAATAATGGCTCTTTGACAATAACAAATGGCCCAGGGCATTTCCTGTTTTGGTCTGAGCTCATCTTCCTTTTTTTTTCTTTTGTAAGCTTATGTTTTAGTAGTATTTCAGGCTGGCCATTGCCCATCCTGTAGGAAAAACAGAAGGCAGGGAGCTTAATACACACTAGACATCTGCCCTGCATAGAATGAAGTCATACTCCTGAAAAGAAGAGCCTGTATTTGTGCCATGCGATGGGACTACAGTGTTCTTTGCAGTCCTTGAAGAGAAGCACAGTCTTCTTCCCTGAAAGTGCACCAGCAGATGAAAGATGATGAAAACTCATGAAGTCTCTGTTGCTTCTCAAAGGGTTGATTAATGAGCAGCTAGTTTTTTAAACATGTTTTTATACCATTATTTTCAGCCAAATCAGCAAGTAGATCCATGTGGCCAAACAGGTGCTGGGACAGCAGAAGAGCAGGCAGAAATGCTGGTGGGACAAAAGAGCAGGGCTGCTTCTCATCTATTAGGCAGTCTTAGATTGGCTAAATTGCTTCTGAAGTTGCATCTTTGGCAATTCTTCAGCAAGGAGTCAAATATGCAGGAGGCTGGCTGGATTGCAGCCTTTGGGCATATCCAGACTTGCAGAGTTAGAGAGAGTATTTCCAAATGTTGTTCAGCATAAAGTTCTCCATTTAATGCTGCCCTGATGTTGTCACAACATGCTGCAGCCAAGGATGAGAAGAGTTTTGAAGCAGGCCAGGCTTCCTTACTGAAAGTTTGCTCACAGCTGAAATCTGAAGAAATTGAAAGGTTTCCACTGAAATGATGAGTGTTACCAAGCACTGGCTGATCTGACCCTCTGTAGTCAGAATAAACCCCATTTTGCAAAAACTGAGCTGTAAACAGCAAAATTCTGTTGTTAGTAATTCAGTTTTGTGCATCTGAGTTTCCCTTTGCTGTTTCAACAGATTATAGGATCTGACTGCAGTTCCAGTCAGGTGCTTTTGTATAGTGTTGCCAAGTACTGTCATGTACTGCATCATGTATGTGGGTGCACTGAAGAATACACAGACATTTATAAAGCACCGTAAGATCTTTCTGGGTGAATGGCGTTATAAACCTAAGATAATTATTCCAACAATCCAAAAATTCTGTATAAAGCAGATTTTGGCATTGTGAAAAGAAACAAAACATGCAACAATTTAGGGGTAAGGGAGGAATCCTTTTATTTTAAGGATAATATTAGTATAAAGTTAGAAATGAGTAATTTTCTAACTCATTTCTAACTGGGTGACTCATGCTCTTGGCAAATTAATTATACAAGACAAATGATTCAGAAATAGATGCTATAGTTTTATTATTTTTTTAATCAGATGGCTATTGCTGTTACAAATAAACATGAGGCTTGATTTCAGGTATAACAAATGTAGCTATACGCTGCAAATTATGCCACAGTGCTGCTTGAGTATGTGTTACACATGCCAATTTTTCTTATCTGATGTTTTGGTTTCAGTTTTAGGTGAATGCTGTAGTAGCTACTGGGTGTCTAAAGCAGCTGTGGCCACCAAGAATCTCAGCAGTGAACTTTGACAAGGGAAGTCTAATGTGGTATGTATTTCTTTCCATACAGGAACTGTGATTTATTAAAGCCTCATCACAGGAACATTCCTATGAACAAACTTTTCACCTCAGAATTCTTAATAAATTGTTTGATGAATATTATTGAGAACATTGACATGGGGATGATGGAAGATCCATGCCATCTTTGTTTGGGATGGATATATTGTATTGTTGGCTGTAACCCCCTGTCTCTGTTCTCTTTCTTTTTTTCTCCCTGCCCTGCCCCTCCTCCTTGGCTGCAGTTTGTAAGGGAATATCACAATGCAGGTCTGATCTGTTGAAACCACAGCTAATGCCCATGCCTGCCTCTGATGGGAAGAGAACACAGACCACAAGTTTGGGATTTCTGGCCTCTTTTTAGGCAAGTCTGTTGCTTATCTTCCCCTTTGCCCCCCAGTTCCCTTTGTTCCTGCCCTTCCTCTGTATCATTAATTCATATCAAAGTTCAGTGTTATTGGTTGCTGGGAACGCAGTTTCATTTGGCTATACGTACACTCTTCCCTAAAAAAAGTCAGATACTACCTCCACGTTGCATGTTCATCGTGCAGTGAAAATATGGAGCATGATTTTATTGTAGTAGTTCTGAATGATTTTCAGCTGAAGTAATGAAGAGGAAAGTCAGGCACATTTTTGTGAGGGGTTCATGTTTCTCAACTATGATTCTTAAATTGGAAGTTTTGAGTTTTTAATAACATTAGAAATTATTCATGTTCATTGCAGATACCTATACATCCTTATTCTTAAAAGGTAGGATATTTGCTAGCATAGCTGAAATTATTCCTGTAGTGAGACAGGAGAATGTCTAAGGAAAACTGCATTGAGTAATAGTTTCTATTCTCTTTATTTTGTTCAGTTGTAAATATAGTAGACAACAGATGAAATAGCTATTGACGTAGAGAATAACACAAATTATGTCAAACAAGGACTTCAAACAGTGTGTTTTGAGGTCAGTAACCTGTGTGCCTAGAACTTTGGTCACACTGGTGACAGCCAGCTGACATAACTTATGTGGATGTACATGCAAAGATAAATAGGTAGCTTTTTGCTGAATTTTCCAAGCAGAACAGCAAGATGTCAGTGAAGGTGTATGTTTCTAATAGGCTCAAGGTGCTTCAACAAAGGAAGCTGTTATAGGTAAATTCTCAAATTGATGTGAGACAGGGCCAATAAAAATTCCAATTGTTTATTTAGCAAGCGGCAACAAGCAAAACAGCGCTGGGCGGCCGGGGAGTTCAACTCCACCAATGGCGCGCACTTTCGAAGTTTTTTTGTCTTGCTTATGTGTTACAAAGTGATGTATATTAATGAAACTCTCATATATATTCATAATCTATCCCCGCCTACCCCCGCTTCATATTTTAATGAGGTTTCTCTGCGCAGTAAACTTCAACAGTTCTGGGCGGTGGTCGCAGAGTCCTGAATAGTGGTCGTAGAGATGAAGTATCTCCTCTTCCTCGCCGTTGAACTTTTCACCCCAAGGTTCTGCGCAGCCTCTGTAGTTCTCTGACATGTCTCTGCTTGCCTCTTGTCTCTACATGTCTCTGTTAAAGCTCTGATAAGGACGCACCACTATATCTTCTACCTACCCCCTACACAGCCTTGATTTATTATGTTAGTTAAGCTAAGCGCTTTCTGTTAGTCGGTTAGTTTTATACAATGTAGCAATATTAGCTTTACATAGCTCAGGTGGTGATTTACTTCTCCATTGTTTTAACTGAATTTGATGAATAAATAGTTTACTATCTATCACAGAAGCCAATACTGATGAGTTAACTTGCTGAAACTGCAAGAGGTTTTTTTTGCTTGTTTGTTTGGTTTTTATACCTAAATGGATCCTGTTTTCAATAAACAGCATGAAGGAGGAGTCTTTCCAGGGCTCTGCCATATCAAATAGAAGACAGCATGTTCTGTCTGATGAAATGTAGGTTTGACTGCTAATCGGCCAACGCAAAGCACTGCTAAATTAATAGCCAATTTTGCTGAGAATACAACTTCTCAGGAACTGAAGGTGTTTCCTGAATCTGTGACTGGCTGAGAAAAATGGGAATTCCTTTTAAGAAAATCAGGATATTCTGATTTTTTCAAACAGAAGTCTTTCATATTTCCATGTCAGCACTGATCCTGCCTAGGCAAATGAGTTAAAAATCGGAGAATGACTCTGGAATACTGCAACTGAATTTTCCAGTTGGGTGTCGCAGTTGAGACGGACACGACAAACATCAGATTGTGTGAAAGCGACCAAAATGGCTGCAAAAGCCTCTTTATTGTTTTAACAAGCTTTTTTATAACCTTCTTCAAAGTAGGTGTTCATACAGGATTGGTTTACTTTAGTAACTAACAGTTCACGATTGGGTGATAGTTTCTCGCCTGAATCGTCAGGACAGTTCTTCTTATCTTAGTTCTCTAATCTTGTTTCCATGGCACTTCTCAGGACTTTCTCGCCTCTCATGGATACACTGGAATTTCTTCAAGGTTAAATTCTTCTTCAGTTAGACTAGAGGCAGACCCGCTGCCTCCCCCGACAATTCCCCCTTTTTGTATTTGTGCTAGAAATATTGCAGAAGCAGTCTTCTGCAGGGCCCTTTGCAGAAGACTGACAAGACATGGCAACATCAAAGCACAGTCACAATTACCAAGATCATGACCCCCACAGTTTTGACCAGAGATATCAACCATCCAGAAAGTCCCCATCCTTTAAACATCCTTGTAAGCCAATCCAATCCGTCCTCTTCTGTTAGACGCCTCACACCATCCTTCAGCTGCTGTATACTTTTAAAAATAGATTCTGAGTGGTCAGACAAATTCATGCAACACATTCCTTCAAAATCTTCACATCCATGTCCTTGCGCTAAAAGCAAAAAGTCAATTGCAGCCCTGTTCTGTAAAGTAGCATGTCTAACACTATCAACATCAGTTAAAAGGCCACTTAAAGCTAAAGAAGTAGCGTTAGTCTGTTTGCTAAGCCAACATCCCAACTTATTCAAAGTCGTTAAGGCATTTGCAACACCAACTCCTGGTGCCAATATGGAGGCCGTTATGATCTGGCCTGGATTCCAGAATTCAACGTTATCTCGACAAGAACTTTCAAACCGATGAACGGTCCTTGGGACTCGCTTATGTTTTCGAGTCATATTCAGAATCATTGACACATTTGGTGTTAATAACGTGAGACGTCCGAGGCTACACGGGCCTCCATTCAGTTTAGATGGGACGCCTCCCCAGGCACGATCTCCACAGATTAGAAACACACCAGGAGGTAATGCAAGAGGAACAGCAAAAGATCGTGAGATGTTAGTCGAAGTATAATTGCACCAAGCAGTTGAATTATGATAAGCAGCATTAGTTGCATTCACATTTTGCCCTCTCCGTGTGGTGTTATAGGAGTAATTAAAAAACACACAAGCATCCATTATAACAGAGCCTAGCAACTCTAGCTCTTGGGGTTCTTGCGTAACCTGTGGAAGGTGACTATATACACCATCCCAATTATCTGTACAATTTTTTGAAGAGTTGCAAAGAGAGAAAGCCTGAAGGGTTTGTGGGATTGGCCATGTGTCTACTGGCACTCCCACCAAACAGGTGGAGAATGGATTTTCCGGGTTCGCAGTAGAAAGGCACAAGGTTTCTTGATGTGTCATATTTGCCAAAGTTACCCAGATATTCTGCTTGGGTTGTGGAACTACCCATCCTTCAGCCTGATGCAGGTTCCAGCACAGGCCGAACACACCGAGCAGGAACCCAGTGAGGGCCGGCATCTGTAGAGACACAAGCATAACCCCTGCCCCAGGTTAATAATTCACATGGTCCACTCCACTGGCCAGTAATTAGATCTCTAACATGCACTTTGATGTCTTTTTGCAAATCCTGTTTTGAAAAAAGAGAAGAGAAATGCTGAAAAAGAGGAGGTAAAGAAGAATTATCCCCGTAATGGAGAAAGTTAAGAACATAAACTGCTTTATCTAAACATGCCTGTGGTGGTTCCCCAATCATTCCCCCTTTTTGTTTTTGAAGCTGCCGCTTCAACGTACTATGTGCACGCTCAACAATTGCTTGTCCTGTTGGGGAATGGGGAATTCCTGTAACATGAGTAACACCCCACAAATTAAAAAATGTTTGAACCTTCTGTGAAATGTATGCTGGGCCATTGTCCGTTTTTATTTGGTGTGGTACCCCAAGCATAGAGAAAGCCTTTTGGAAGTGTCGAACTACATCTTTTCCTGTCTCCCCGTTATGTGCTGTTGCTACTACGGCATGAGAATAAGTATCAATGGAAACATGAACATACTTCTGTCGGCCAAATTCATTTATGTGAGTAACATCACTTTGCCAAATCTGTAAAGCCTGCATACCTCTGGGGTTAGTACCAAAATATACTGGTGTGTGAGTTCCTTGGCAGTCAGGGCAGGCGGCTACAATAGACCGAGCTTCCGCATGAGACAAGCCGAACTGCCGTCGTAAAGCTCGATATCCTTGGTGAAAAAATTGATGTGATAATACAGCTTGTTGCTTTATGTTAGGAACAGTATTAAGAGCCATAGCGGAAACAAGAGCATCTGCTCTGGCATTACCTTCTGTATAAAATCCTGGTAAAGTGGTATGACTACGGATGTGCATGATAAAATAAGGTTCTGTCCGTAGTTGAATACTTTTCCAGAGTTCTAAAAGTACATCAAATAATAATTGATTGTCTGACATGGTCAAAACCACTTTGTCTAGTCTAGAAACTAAGTTAGCTACATACGCTGAGTCAGTTACAATATTTACAGGAACAGAAAAAATAGAAAAAACAACAGCCATTGCACATAGCTCTACTACTTGTGGAGAACCATTTTGATATACTACTTTGTTGTTCCAGTTGTTGTTTTCATACCATACTACTGCTGCTTTACCTGTTTTTCCTGAGCCATCTGTAAAAACAGTAGGGCCGTTCACTGGTTCTGGGCGGCTTAAATTTTTTTGACCAAATGGTATTTCTCGAGCAAATTTCAGTAGCGGATGTGACGGCAGGTGATATGACACCTGTCCTTGAAAACCCGCCATGGCTGCCTGTAGTTCATAATTATTTGCCAAGCACCATTCAAAATACCAATTCTGAACAGGTAAAACAATCTTAGCTGGGTCACGCCCTGTTAGTTCTGTACATCGTTTTCTGGCTTTTATGATTACATCAGCAATAAGCTCAAACAGTCCAGGAGCAGTTTTTCGTGGTCGGAATGACAGAAACATCCATTCTAGAATGTGCAGTGGGTCATCCCACTCAGAATTCCACTGCACCAAAGCACCAAATGGTACAGTTTTGTCAATTAGTACAAAGAGTTGCACCAATTGAGACAGATCTATTCGAGAAACAAATTTCTCGTGTATAGATCGTTCCACCATGTGAATTACCTTTAATGCTTCCTCAGTTAATACTCTGGGTTCTGTTGGATCATTGGAATTTTTTAATAATTCCAATAAAGGTTGCAGTTGTGAATTGGTCAGTCCGAGATAGGGTCTAATCCAATTCAGAGATCCCATTAACTTCTGTACATCATTAAGGGTTTTAACTTCAAGGTTAAGTTTCACAGGTTGAGGCATTACCTGCCTACCTGTGACTGTTAGTCCTAAATACTTCCAGGGTTCTACTTTCTGCACCTTTTCAGGGGCGATAACTAATCCATAGTGTTGTAATGAATTTCTAGTCACATTCTCCATGTCATTCAACTGCTCCTTGTTGTTTGATGCTAACAGGATGTCATCCATGTAATGGTAACAATAACTGGTAGGGAATCTTTCCCTTACAGGTGACAAAGCTTGTGCCACAAACCATTGACAAATTGTTGGTGAATTTTTCATGCCCTGCGGCAGAACTTTCCATTGATATCTTTTTGCAGGTTCTGCATGATTGACAGAAGGCACAGAGAATGCAAATTTTTCCCTGTCTTGACAAGCTAATGGTATTGTAAAAAAACAATCCTTGAGATCCATGACAATGATTTCCCAATCTTGAGGGATCATGGCCGGTGAAGGCATGCCTGGTTGTAGAGCCCCCATCGTGGCCATGACAGCATTGATCTGCCGCAGGTCATGCAAAAATCGCCATTTTCCTGATTTCTTTTTTATCACAAACACTGGAGTATTCCAGGGGCTCTGAGAGGGTTCAATGTGTCCAGCAGCTAGCTGTTCTGCCACCAATTCTTGCAGGGCCTTTAATTTCTCCATTGGTAGGGGCCACTGATCCACCCACACAGGGTTATTCGTTAACCAAGTTAAAACAAGCGTGGGTTGCCTAACACCCTGCAGCACAGTGGCCCCCGTTAAAAATCCGTAGTAATCTTCACCCCCCACTGTGACAAGCAATCTCTCCCCCATAGATTGAGGGGAGCTGCTGTCACATATGGTTTAACGACTGCTTGTTGGCCCTCAGGATTGGTGATCAGAATTGCCGTAGCTGCTGTTCTTGCTCGTGCGGAGCCTCCCAGCCCCACTACCCCTGTGTCCACATCCTCTGTTGGCCAGGTGGATGGCCACAGATAGTTAGAAATAATAGTCACATCGGCGCCCGTATCTAGGAGCCCCGCAAGCCTTACTGTAGTCGGTGAATGTCCATGATTTGACAGCGTGCACGTCATATGTGGTCGAGATGATGAGACAGTCTGAGACCAGCACACTTGAGGGGGTCCTGTAGAACCGAAGCCTCCATCGCCTCGCAGTTGCTGTTCTGCTTTTGGGACACAACTCAAAAAAGGAACAAGTTGAGCAAGACGAGTACCTTTTGGAATCGTAACAGGTGGATAAAGGGTCGAAACTAATGCACAAATTTGACCCGTAAAGTCAGCATCAATGACTCCCACATGCACGATTAATCCGTTTAAGGTGCTACTTGATCTTCCTATAAGTAACGCACTCAGTCCTCGTCCTATGGGACCCCTCGCCTCAAGAGGGACCTTAACAATGTCTTTTGTAACTATAGTTATTGTGTCGGCAGTGGATACATCCAACCCTGCTGAGCCAGTAGTTGCGGCTGATAGCTGCTCACAGAGGGGATTTGACCTGCTGTCTGGAGGGGATTTGATGTCCTCGCGTGCCCTCTCGCACTCCTCTTGTGGTTTCCCTGTATCGGTTGCCCGTTAGCATGAAACTTGGAACGACATTGTTTCGCGAAATGTCCCGATTTCCCACATTTATTGCAATTAGTTCCTGGTGGGACAGTCATGGGCTGCTTGCCTGCCGACCTTCTGTTCGGGCAATTTACTTTCATATGACCGTCTTTACCACATCCAAAGCATTTTCCTGTATTTCGCATGTTCATGGCAGTAGCTAAAGCCGCCATTTTATGTTCCACTGTACCAACCTTTGAACATGCGGCCACCATGTCAGGAATAGAAGGATCTCCTGGTAAAGACTGTATTATCTTTTGGCAGTCCTCATTAGCATTATCCTTTGCTAGCTGTTTGCATAACATTTGTCTTAACGTTTCATCTTCTACCTGTTTCTCCAATGCAGCAGATATTTTTTCTACAAATTGCAAAAAGGGTTCTTTAGGACCTTGCCGGATAGCAATATACTTCTGTTTTGGAGCTGCCATTTCCATGGTTCGCTTTAATGCTGTAATCCCTATGTGTTGTGCCTGTTCAAGGACAATCGGAGGCCACGTAGCTTGCAGCTGAGGGTTACTAAATGGTCCCTCGCCAAGCAAGGCGTCTTCTCCGAGTCCTAACCTCGGATCGTCTTGTGGCAGTCGAGCATTATTTTGTGCAGCTGCTCGTGCCATCTGCCTCCAAGTAGATTGAAACACTTGTAATTGTACTGGCTGAAACAGCACTTGTGCGAGATGTGTAACATCATATGGACACAACAAATCTGTGCTGATTATTCGAATAAGTTGCATCACCTCAGGAGAATTGATTCCAAATTTCTGTGCTTTATTCTGCAAATCCTGCACCACCTTCCAACTGATCGGATTGTGCTCATCATGCTCATTTGTGCCTGCAACAGCTTTATAAACAGGGAATGCACCATAAGCCTCTGCTGCTATATCTACAGGCTTTGGACATGCCGGGGTTGGAGAGTATGGGCTGAGGCGTTCAACCAGATCCCAGTTGCCAGCCTCAGCAGCATACTTTCTAACTCCCTCCCAAAATCGATCAGGGGACCTTGGAATTACAGTTACTGTGGATGGAGGGAGAGTCCATGGCTGGGCTTTCTTCACCATGGGTTTATCTGTGATATGTAGAGTTTGTAAAGCCGTGGTTAAAGCTTCTTCTCCCTCACTTTCATTTTCGCTCTCGCTCTCTGGCTCTGTGTTACCCGCCCTATTTTCCTCCTCGGGGGGGGCTGATGGAATCACCCCTTCTGCTGCTGCGCCGCTAGGGGCCGCCGCTGCACCACTAGGTGGGGGGGGCTCCTCATCGCCCCGCAAAATATTTAATGGTGGAGGAGGAGGAGGTGGGCGAGGGCGCGATCTGCTTTTGCCCGTGAGGGGTTTCCTGCCTGCTATTCCTGAGGCTGAGGTATCCACTGCCTTTGTCCCTTTGCCACAGTCCTCCCCGTCATTGTCTTCAGGTCGAATGTCTGTTAGTTTCCCATCAGAGGCCTCACGCTCTATCTTCCATTCCTTTAAGGTTTCACTCAATAAGCGCCATGTGGTTGCCAACTCACATGCCTCTTTTTGTCCTTTAGAGACCTCATCCAATATTTTCAATCCTACTGCTTGCCATGCACTCACACTGAATGCAGTAACTGTTGTGGCTTCAAAGCCTTGCATCTTACTCCATAGCAAAATCTTTTTCAGGCTTTGTTCTGAGGTTTTAACCCCCTTTCTTTTTAATAGGGCTTTCCAGGTAGACAAAATTGTCTCCTCTTCCTTTGTTAATGACTGCCCCGTAATTACAGTCCCGTTCCCGGTGGCTCACCTTTTTAGGTGTCGAAGTTCAGGTCCGGACCAGGCAGATTCCCTCTGCTCTCAGCTACACCGGGCTCCGTCTCCGCGGCTCTTCCCGCCGCCGTTATACTTCTCCTTTAAATGACCACTTCGCTCTAATCACGTCGCTCTAATTTATCACGTCGCTCTAATTTATCACGTCGCTCTAATTTATCACGTCGGGGTCACCATTTGTCGCAGTTGAGACGGACACGACAAACATCAGATTGTGTGAAAGCGACCAAAATGGCTGCAAAAGCCCCTTTATTGTTTTAACAAGCTTTTTTATAACCTTCTTCAAAGTAGGTGTTCATACAGGATTGGTTTACTTTAGTAACTAACAGTTCACGATTGGGTGATAGTTTCTCGCCTGAATCGTCAGGACAGTTCTTCTTATCTTAGTTCTCTAATCTTGTTTCCATGGCACTTCTCAGGACTTTCTCGCCTCTCATGGATACACTGGAATTTCTTCAAGGTTAAATTCTTCTTCAGTTAGACTAGAGGCAGACCCGCTGCCTCCCCCGACAGTTGGGGGGCATGGATATTTTAATTTTCATTTGGGGTCAAACTGATCCAAATACGTGTTTCGGTTTGGAGGTGAGACCTGTCTGCAAGTCCTTTCTCAGCTCTCTCACTACTTTTTGTTTTAGCATTGTTGCTTTTGTTTCTTTAAATGGGAGATGAGAAGAGCAGTTATTCACACTTTATGAAGTGTCTGAAGACCTGTGGGTACAGAGCACTCCATTAGTACAAAGTATTTAAATGTAGAACTATGTCTTCTTCCTTTTTCCTTATGCCAGTCTGTGCTGTGACTGAAATCAGTCTGCTTACAATCAAATTTAATAGGGGCAGAGAATATTTTTTTTATGTTTTAACCACAGACTTTCTCATTCAGTGAAAGTAGGGTTCCAGCCTATTTCTCTCTGCAGGAAATTCATATATATATATTTTTTTAATGTTTTAATTGATTAGGTAGTTTTTGCTACTCCTATGAAAACAGTCATGATGTGTCTATCCAGTGCTGTTTGCATTTCCTTCAAAATGTGGGAATTAATCCATGCTAAAAATTACTTGGTTTATGTGTGCGTTGTTTAGTTTATATGTTCTGGGAGGATCTAAGGACTGAAAACTGTAATAAAACATATATGGTATTTGTTATTCAAATCTCAAGGGGAAAAAGAAGTTGTAGTCAGGATGTTGTGGCCGAACAGTTTTGTAATTCTCTTACGTAAATAAGAAATAAGATATGTGTATATAGTTTCTATTGTTAAAATCAGTTGTTAGAAGGGAGCTAAAATGGCCCCCATCTCCAAGCCACTACAAAAACACTTGTGCTGAGTCATCCCCCCCTTCTGTGACGGAAACCTGAGACAAGCCCACCGAAACCTGAGAAAAGCCCGCGAAAACCTGAGAAAAGCCCGGGAAAACTTGTTTACACCTTTGCAGACCCCTCAGGGTACGCCCATCATGAATATGGATGAAGCCTACACTATAAAGGGACTCGGTTCTGCCGGGTCAGGTGTGTGTCCTGGTAGAGCAGAGACTCCCGGCACACCCAGCGCTGTTTTGCTCACTCGCCGCTTGCTAATAAAATTTTATTGATCACTAAAAATTGAGAAGTGGTTATTTCCCACTAAATTACAATTAATCAATAACAAATTTGGTGCCGTGACTCGGATCCAGATCTTTTGGTGCGAAACCCCAGATAGGGGAGGCGCCCTATCTTCGGATAGCCCCAGTCTGAGGATCTCGTGGCCAAAACGCTGGATATCCGAACCCCTTTTAATTCGAACTCGGGAGTGAGCAAAAGAATCTGCAGAACCCCTTAAATTTTGTGCACGAAGACCGATCGAAGACTCCGGGGAGGAGTAAGTATTTGCGTTTGTGCAGTTATCCGTTCGGTTGGGGTTGGTAATCCCAGAGTGCGAATGAGTGAGAGGTCTCGAAGAGATCACCCGAGTGCGGACCCTTTAGTAGTGCAGTTCTCATAGCCTGCGAAGGAGCGAGTCACGAATAAGGGAAGCGTGTGTGTGTGTGAAAGAAGGCACTCTGGAAGATGGGACAGAGGGAAAGCAAGCCCTCTGGATCCATGGGTGGGGGCAAGGAAGAATTGCCGGATATCCCACTAGGAGGTTGATAATCCCAGAGTGCGAGTGAGTGGCACTCTGGAAGATGGGACAGAGGGAAAGCAAGCCCTCTGGATCCATGGGAGGGGGCAGCTGAACTCCTCCCGCTGCTGGCTCCAGCTGGGACAGGGCTTGTTCCCGGGGCGCCACCGCCCGACTCGAGCAGCGTGCCCAAGCCGAGCCCTGGAGCAGTGTCGCGGAGCCTGGCCCAGCGTGGGGGAGGGGGGGGGCAGAGCTGCCCACTCCCCAGCCGGGAGGGCCTGTCCCGAGCACCCAGCTGCCCCGGGGTGGGGGTTGGGGCTGGAGCAGGGGGCACCGAGCGGCCCCAAATTAGCGTTTAGGCTTCTGCTCAGAGACAGGCTGCAGTAAACTGTCTCGAGGGGGCTCTGTGCTGAGAACCCCCCCCCTCCTTCTAACCCGCTCATACTTGTAACCAATGATTCTGACCCTGAATCTCCCGGACCCCCTCAGCGGGTTACCCGAAGCAAAGTTAAGGAAGGAAGATTATACCCCCTTAGAGAAATGCTTGTGCCAGGAGTGGGGGCACAAGGGGAACCGGGAACGGGGTATGTCACTGTTCCCCTCAACGCTGGAGATATTTTTAAAAAAGAAATGGGGAACTTATTAGAGGACCCGCTTGGCGTAGCCAAACAGGTGGACCAGTTTCTTGGCCCAAATTTATATACCTGGGATGAATTACAATCTATCCTAGGAATTCTATTTACTATGGAGGAATGAGATATGATCAGGAGGGCAGGTATAAGACTTTGGGACCAGCAACATCAAGTGGGTCCCACAGCAGATCAGAAGTGGCTGTTGGTAAAACCCAACTGGAATAATCAAGACCCAGGCCACCAAACCCACATGGCAGATTTAAGAATGATCATAATTCAAGGAATTAGAGAGTCAGTTCCCCAAGGGCAGAATATTAATAACAGTTGTACTCGGGAGTAGATCCTGCCATCCCTGTGGGGCAGGCATTATTAAAGACTCAGTTTGTGGCTAAGTCTTGGGCAAATATTAGGAAGAAGCTAGAAAAGATAGAAGATTGGCAAGGGAGAGGAATTGCTGAGAGAAGCTCAGAAAGTTTAGGTGGATTCCTACTTGAAGTGGTGGTATTGTTCTCGTTATCAGTTTGGATACCCAGATAATGATCTATTTAAATGTTGTTTCACCTCTTCATAACTCGTTTATTATTCAGTATACCTTTGCCTGCTTGACTTGGTGATCAGAAGGTGACAGCTTAGAACTTTCTATCCTCTTGGTATTTTAAGGACTGTAGACAAGGATCAAAAGATACTGTGATAGATACAAGCCCTTGGCTAGCTTCAGCAGCTTTTTTTTTTTTTTTCTTAACAGTGATGAATCAATTTAAATAAGAAAATCGGAGTAAAACATTATCAGAGTGAAAGCAATAGTCCAAGAGGGGAAAAAGTGAGCAGATCTGCAGCTTAATCTGGCTGCCTGTTCTTCAAGCAGGCAGCTCTCTTACATCATTGGCAGGAGTTGGAAAAAAAAAAAAAAAAGAATCAGGGTTCTAGCATACAGGCAGGTATATGGGCTGGGGAGCCAAGTTCAAGCTAATTTGCCCCCAGACCACATTCTTTTGGAGCTGCTAATCTGGTTTGTACTTCTTAGCCAAAAGACGGGGAACTGACATAATTGTAGCACACTGACTAGACAGCTCATAAATGTTGTGTCTTTTCCAAAGAAGGAGGATGCTGCTGTGCCCTTTGCAGACTTTCTCCTCACAGGCCATGGCCTAGAGCTTACCAGTTTTGTAATTTGTGATGTGCTATGTAAACACCGCGCAGCGCGAGTGTGGTATAGCTGCCCAGATGCTTTATTTGATTGCATCTGGAAGTACATGGGCAACAGTCTTGGTAGATTTAAACTGCCCTTGCTCTAAATGTCTAGACCCAGGAGTAGGAGTTTCAGGTTGAGAGGAGGCAATGCAGAGTGTGTAACAACTCAAACATGCAGCAAACTACATTATTTTAGCCTGAAAACTGTTCTGTGCATTCCCCAGTACCTGCATGTAATAAAGCTGTGCAGAACATGGATGTTTTATGTGATGATTACCTGGAGACTATGGTTTCTTTGGGATCAGAGATTTTCATTCATTGAATGGTTCTGCCTGCTTTAATATGAAGGAAGTGGAATGTTTTTATTGCAAAAGGAAGGGGCATGTGAAGAAGGTTTGCTGGAGGAGAATCCAAGATGAGAAAATGTTTTCTGAAGACTAGTGGGGTCAGGGGCTCTATGTGCTGGGAACCCAAAGAACAAAGAGCCCTTGATAAAACTTAAAGTGGGTCCTCAGCGACAAGAGGTAGAGTTCCTTGTGGACTCAGGAGCCGAAAGATCTACCATTCAGGCTCTGCCTCCAGGCTGTAAAGTATCATCAGAAAAAATCAGTGTAATAGGGGCTAAAGGTGAACCGTTTGAGGCCCCGGTTCTTCATGATGTGATTGTTGAATCAAAATGCAAATATGTGATTGGAACATTTTTATTATTACCAGAAGCAGATTATAATTTACTTGGACGGGATCTGATTATAGAATTGGGAATTAATCTGGAAGTAGAAGAAAGAGAACTCAAAGTCAGATTATGCCCCCTCACAGTGGCGGATGAAGAAAAGATTAACCCAGAAGTATGGTATACCCCAGAGACAGTGGGTAGATTGGATATCACCCCCTTTGAAGTCACCATTAGAAACCCAGAGATCCCGACTAGAATCAAACAGTATCACTTGCCACAAGAAGGCAGGAGAGGCTTAAAGCCTGAAATAGAGAGACTCCTTAATCAGGGGCTATTAGAACCTTGTATGTCACCTTTTAATACTCCAATATTGCCCGTTAAGAAGGCAGATGGGAGTTATAGATTAGTGCATGACTTAAGAGAAATCAACAAAAGAACTGTAACCAGATTTCCTGTAGTGGTGAACCCCCATACTTTACTTAGTCAATTGAATCCTGAAAATCAGTGGTATAGCGTAATAGACTTGAAAGATGCTTTTTGGGCATGTCCTCTAGAAGAGGAGTGTAGAAATTATTTTGCTTTTGAATGGGAAGACCCAGATACCTTTAGGAAACAACAGCTGAGGTGGACAGTTTTGCCTCAGGGTTTTACTGAGTCCCCTAACCTCTTTGGACAAGCCCTCGAACACATCTTAAAAGATTATAACTTGGGGGAAGGTGTTACTTTAGTACAATATGTAGATGACCTTCTGTTAGCAGGAGGCAACCCAGAGATGGTACGAAAGGAAAGCATTAAGTTGTTAAATTTCTTAAGCCTCCAAGGATTAAAAGTATCCAAATCTAAATTGCAATTTGTAGAAGAAGAGGTGAAGTATTTAGGTCACTGGATTAGTAAAGGGAGCAAGAAATTAGACCCAGAGAGGGTAAATGGAATTCTTTCTCTCCAGGCTCCCAAAAACAAACGACAGGTTAGGCAGCTCCTTGGACTACTGGGGTACTGTAGACAATGGATTGAAAATTATAGTACAAAAGTTAAATTTTTATACCAGAAATTAACAAAAGACAGGTTGCTTAAATGGATCCCAGACGATGAGGAAAAATTAGAAAAATTAAAAACTGACTTAGTCAACGCTCCAGTATTGAGTTTACCAGATATAAGAAGGCCCTTTTATTTATTTGCCAATACTGAAGACGGCATGGCATTTGGGTTATTAACCCAAGAATGGGCTGGGAAAAGGAATCAGGTTATGCAATTATTAGTGGAACCACCCTAGAGGCAGTAGAATCAGGACCACTGAGTCCTAGCTGGTCAGTTCAAGCTTGTGAACTATATGCAGTACTAAGAGCGTTACAGATTTTAAAAGGATTTCCATACTAAAACTCACTGGGGAGTACAAGCATTGGTAGACCAGTTTGCTATTAAATACATGTGCATAGGAATTTATAATGTTGCTAAGGGAATAATAAAAAGCTGTTTAACTTGCCAGAAAATTAATAAGTACCAATTAAGAGAAAAGATTCAAGGGGGACGGGATTTGGCATACAGACCATTTGGAAGAATTCAAATCGATTTTACAGAACTACCAAAAGTAGGACGGTACAAATACCTCCTAGTATTGGTAGATCATCTCACTCATTATGTGGAGGCCTTTCCCACTGCTCGAGCTACAGCAAGTAATTGATTCGGACAGGGGTCCCCACTTTGTGTCTAAAGTAATCAAAGAGACATTGACTTCCCTGGGGACCAAGTGGGAATTCCACACTCCCTGGCATCCACAAAGCTCAGGAAAGAATGAATGGAGAAATCAAGAAACAACTTACCAAATTAATGTCAGAAGTTTACCCCTAGCACTTCTGAATATCTGGACCCAGCCCCGAACTGATACTGGAATATCCCCGTTTGAAATGCTATATGGTATGCCCTATGATACGGAATTTCCCACTGATCACCCAGTATTGGAAAAAGACAATTTGCAACCATACTTAATAAACCTCATGAATAGGAGAAAAGAACTACGCAAAAAAGGGATGGTAGTACAGAGACCTCCATTAGAAATTTGTATGCACTCCATAAGACCTGGAGACAAGGTGTTAATAAAAACTTGGAAAGAATCCTCTCTTACCCCTCGTTGGGAGGGACCGTTTCTTGTTATACTCACAACAGAGACTGCTGTCCGGACTGCTGAAAAGGGATGGACTCATGCTACCAGAGTGAAAGGACCCTTAACGCCTGATCACTGGGAAGTAGCTGAAACATCAGGAGATCTGAAGCTAGTGTTGCGAAGGAAGAAGGACTAAATTAATTTTGTAAAACCCCTAACTGTGTTTGTTATCCTTTTGTGCGTTTTAAATGCACTACTTGTGAGGAAAGTTGGTGGGCGCACTGCGTCCACGGCTATTCCCCAAAGGAATACTGTGACCAGTGCTATAAAAGAGAAAGAAAATTAACCAGTCATCAACAGGAAAAATTGTGTGCATACCAATGAACCTAAGCCCCATAACGTGAATATAGTACAAACTCTTTGCAAATTCCAAATACTCCAAGTGCCCTGTACGATCCCACAAGTGAAAGCCTGGAACTGGGAGGCGTTTAGGTGTCGACAACGAGACCCTAACCCCAAAGAATACGACTGCTGCCGAGAAGATGGAAAGCCCCGCTGCTCTAAGGAATGAATGGAGTAGGCGGAGGAGGCAGAGACGTATGGAGAGGGGAAAATAAGAAAGGCCTTGAAGCAACCAGTTCAGGTGATTGTTGTGGCAAGGAGAACTGGAAAGTATGGGGAAGGAAAAGATCTGAGCATGCAAATCCTGTCGCAAGACAGAAAGGGGACACGTTTGTACAATGAGCTAGTAATTGGAAGATGAACCCACGAACTCTCCTCACTATAGTGGTCATTTGGGCTATGGGAGGAATCGCAATTTTGATGTTAAACCTCCATTTTATGAAACCCCTAGTGTTATTATTAATTGGGTTAACTTTCGGACCATGTATATTTAACAAGTCTGTGATGTGTTAAGGAGATTTGAAAAACAAAATTAGTTAAAAGAAAAGGGGGGAATTGTAATAAAACATATATGGTATTTGTTATTCAAATCTCAAGGGGAAAAAGAAGTTGTAGTCAGGATGTTGTGGCCGAACAGTTTTGTAATTCTCTTACGTAAATAAGAAATAAGATATGTGTATATAGTTTCTATTGTTAAAATCAGTTGTTAGAAGGGAGCTAAAATGGCCCCCATCTCCAAGCCACTACAAAAACACTTGTGCTGAGTCATCCCCCCCTTCTGTGACGGAAACCTGAGACAAGCCCACCGAAACCTGAGAAAAGCCCGCGAAAACCTGAGAAAAGCCCGGGAAAACTTGTTTACACCTTTGCAGACCCCTCAGGGTACGCCCATCATGAATATGGATGAAGCCTACACTATAAAGGGACTCGGTTCTGCCGGGTCAGGTGTGTGTCCTGGTAGAGCAGAGACTCCCGGCACACCCAGCGCTGTTTTGCTCACTCGCCGCTTGCTAATAAAATTTTATTGATCACTAAAAATTGAGAAGTGGTTATTTCCCACTAAATTACAATTAATCAATAACAAAAACTGGCAATAATAAGGAGGTCATAAATCAGGCAGCTTTTCTTGGTTTAGGATTTTAGGTCAGGCGTATCAATTCCAGCTTATGCTAGATTGCAGCTGTGCTTGTGAATGGAGACTAGATCATGTCATGTAATTTGTGGGGATTTTCTCACTTGCAATCCATGACCACTGATGCCTCATAACCACTGCAGCAGGGGTAGCTGTACCTTCCTGTCTGGTTTGTGTGCTTGTTCTCTTTCTTTTTTTTCTTTCTTTCTTTTTTTTTTTTTTTTTTTTTCCCCTTCTAAGAGGAAATGAAATTAAGATAGATGTCTCCTTTGGTATTTTAAGTAAATTTTATAAAGGGAGGAAACGCAAATCAGTTGGTGCTTGCCACATATAGAGCAGTCAGACAAAAAGTATGAGGGGTTGATGTCTTAGCACTATCAGTTCTGTTTTCAGTGGATATACAGAGGTTTTGTAAACAAAAAAGGTATCTCTGTCTCCTGTTGTACAGGAGTTACACAATGCTTTTGTTTTCTTTTCCCGTGTGTGAAATGTCTGGCACCAAAGTAACTCCGAGGCTTCTTTATCTGACTTCTCTGTCAAAATTAAGGATAAATACAGCAAATTTGATTAGCAGTGTTCATGAGATCAAGGAGTCTGTTTTACCATTCTGGGTTAAAAAGAATGATAAATGTGTATAATTAGGACTTTATGTGTGTCAAAATAATGCTTTGGTCCCAAGGTGTTCAGTCATACGTTGTGAGATAATAGAACATCATCTATGCTCTGTGGTACTTGGCATATATGTTTCTTAGACCCTTTCAGGTTAATCATTGATTCAAAGAACTTGTTTCAATGACCCAGATGGTCTCTTTGAGTCTTAAATTCCCATTAGACCAAGTGTGTGTATTAGTTATGTTTTATTGCAAGAAAACAAAGATTTTGGTGACACTAAGGTTCCTGCAGTGAAATGCAAGTTGCCTTCTGTGTGGGAGAGATCCTGGAAGTTCCTTTCTATTGTTTTGGGTTTTTTTCACAGTGTATCTAATGAAAAGACAGAAGTCTGTGTAGTTCTGTTTTTCTTTTTTTGTGTGTACATAGATTGTATTGACCTTGTGAAAACCTGAAAGCACTAAATTGGCCTCTTGAACAAAATGAAATGCATTTCACAGAACAGACTATTCCCTGTAGTATTTATTCTGAAAGGTCACCAGTCACAGAAACATCAGAGGATGTAACTATGGCAAACCAACCCAATGTTAGCATAATGTTTGGTTATTTCCCTTCTTTGTTACTAGGTAATCGGAGCCTTTAGGAACACATTTGTCATTTATAGCACAGCCCCTTCCTACACAAGACTCTGATTCTTTGCAAACATGGATAAAAAAGGTATTTTTAAAAAGATTAGCATTTGAGTTTTATTGTCTGTGGTTTCAGCTTAATTTCACAAGGACATATTAAATGTTGTTCAGCATCAAAAACCTAAGCAAATGTTTGTTTTATCTATCAGAAAGCAAAGTCATGTTGTTCAAGTACTAAAGTCTTAACTCTAGATTAGTTGTGGTGTTTGGACTTAACTCTGTGCTTAAATGCTCTTTCAGACATACACTTCCCTGCTACTGAAGGTGATTGAGGAGCAAAACCAAAGGTGTGGTGTGTTTCTGTTTTGCACCGATTCCCATCCGTGGACTAGTTTGGAAGAAGGAAAATAGAAGCTCTGTGACCTTTCTAGCCTCTGATGGACACTGTGTGTTCCCTCCTGGGTTAGAGGAGTAAGCCAGTTTTGTCTGGTTTGGAGGTATGTATGTCTAGCTAGAATAGTTCAGAGAGATGCTTTTTTTCCCTCTTCCACATACAGACATAGAAAGTCTGGTTCCCTGTTGTAATAAAACATATATGGTATTTGTTATTCAAATCTCAAGGGGAAAAAGAAGTTGTAGTCAGGATGTTGTGGCCGAACAGTTTTGTAATTCTCTTATGTAAATAAGAAATAAGATATATGTATATAGTTTCTATTGTTAAAATCAGTTGTTAGAAGGGAGCTAAAATGGCCCCCATCTCCAAGCCACTACAAAAACACTTGTGCTGAGTCATCCCCCCTTCTGTGACGGAAACCTGAGAAAAGCCCGCGAAAACAGGAGAAAAGCCCGGGAAACTTGTTTACAACTTTGCAGACCCCTCAGGGTACGCCCATCATGAATATGGATGAAGCCTACACTATAAAGGGACTCAGTGCTGTCCTGTAAGGTGTGTGTCTTGGTAGAGCAGAGACTCCCGGCACACCCAGCGCTGTTTTGCTCACTCGCCGCTTGCTAATAAAATTTTATTCATCACTAAAAATTGAGAAGTGGTTATTTCCCACTAAATTACAATTAATCAATAACACCTGTTCTTATCTGATTCATAATCATTAATATCCATGGGAATTTCGTGTCAGCATTTAAACTCTGGGAATACAGACCAACGCAAGTGAAAAACCTCCATGCAGCTGAGTACTAATAGGAGAACCAGTTTCTCCTCCTCTTCAGATGTGGTAGTGCTGAATAAGGAAGAGCGAGTCTTTTGTAATTGTCAGCCATTCTGTTACTGTCTTTCAAAGTGCTTGTTTTGAAGCTGTTACTTCCCTCCTGATGGCATTATGAAGGTCCATATAAAAATGCTGAGTTGGAAAAAAAGTGAAGACATTCAGCCGAGCAAAACCAGTAGTTTACATACATGAGGGTAATTGTCTGTGGGGGAGCAGTCAGGAACAAAGGCTTTTCTCTACCAAGTTCTCTCTACCAAATGCTCTGTCACTTGTTACAATCATTTTTATGATGATGAACAGTAATTCTCAATCTCTGGGTTGTTAACTTGCCTGTTTTTCAATTACATTTTGTATATTTAAGTTTGATAGTTAAAGATAAGCAGCAGTACACTGAGCCAAATACTTAGGTACAAGGTAGACTGGATGGGAGCAAAGGACAGTGTATTTGAAATGAGATTTTTAGCTTTTTTACATACCTAATAGTTTGAATCAATTACCTGGCTTTTCCTTTTTTACAAACTCTCTGCAGAATAGAACTTATGGCATGGAAAAAAGATGATTCACCTCTTAACACCTACTTTATCTTCACTGGCTTGTAATCCTAAGCAATAATCAAGGACTAGATTCTAAATGTTTACTAATTTGTGGAGTTTATTTGAAATGTCTGAACTAAAGCACTGAAGGTTTTTGTTTCCTACCAAAGATGGGCAACCAACAGCTCTGCCAGGGATCAGTTAAAGTTGTGGAGAGTAAATGCACCTGCAAATTAAGTTGTGATTGTCTAGTTGGACACAGAGAAACAGAGGTATCGGCAGGAAAAGCTTTAGAAGGAAAAGGTTCTTGCTGTTTTGTGACTGCTGCATGCTTTTTTTCAGTTGGGATGAAAGACGGCAACCACAATCTCTAACCACATCTCAGCACTGCCAGAGAATAACTGTAGAAACCACTTGGGCCACGACAAAGTCTGGCCGCAGGGATGGGCAGGCTGGTGAGACCAGGATACACCTGTGTACTCTTCTGACTGTTATTCCCTAGTCTTGGCTATTGTTGTTATGTTCTAGTCCAGACAGCTTTTTCCAGGTAGCGTTCATACCGCCTTTCCTGGACATTCAGCTTGGCACTTGGGCCAGGAGATCTATCTATGCCCTATTTGTCATCAGTGAAGTGAAAGAACATGCCTCCTGAGGGCTGTTCAGACTGCCAAAGCTAAACTCCCGCTTAGACAGGAGTGCCTTTCTCCATCTTTCTCATCCTTGATGAAAGTGAAGGGGAGATGAGCTTCAACTCTGTGCAGGGGAACCGGGCTTTTTATTAAATCAACAGGTTTTGTTTAAGTGTCACAGAAGGCATAATTGAAAGGAGCCTGCACTGGGAGGTGGGTGGGGAGAAAAGGAAAGGAACTGATGGTCTCAATATAATCTTTCTTGGCCTCAATCTGGCAAAGATTTAGGCATATGACTAAATTTATGCCCTTCACTTCCTCTATCATCTGCAATCAGTTTCCCCTCTCAGATGCGTTAGTGTTGGGGGATAGCAGAATTCTCGTGCTAGCTAGCTGTTGTCATAGTAAGGCTTAGCTTTCCTGTGATGGCACTGATAATACTAGAGCACTTTGGGTCCCTTTCTAAGTACTTTGTCATTGCATTTTCCAGATAAGAATTCTACACAGTTTTAGAGCTGGTTTTGTCCCGTTTGATTTACACATTTATCATATGTCATTATATAGTTATGTTTGACTGTTAGTCTTCTAGTCCTGCAATTTAAAGGGAGAAAGAGCATTAAAACATATTTCAAACAGGTGTCTACCTAAGGCTAGTTGTTTTTAGTACGTTTTTTTCCCAGTTCTGAAAAGAAATTAGGAAGAAATACTGAACTCCTAGATGTGGTTCTTTCCTTTTGATACATGTGATATGTGAATATACCTAAGCCAACAGTATCTGATTTTTTGCAAGAAATGCTATTAATATTTTCATGTTACTTTATTAAGCTGTACTGTATTTGCTTTATTTTCAAAGGGGAAAAAATGAATAAGAACTAGTATGACTTTCCTGTAATATAGAAACAGGGTAAACATAGAATAGAAATATAAACAGAAATGGCAGAGTGCCAGCAACCCCTTGAACATAAATCTGCCAGCAGCTGTGCCAGAAGTCTGTTTCATTACACTCTTGGCATTGGTTAATAGAGTTTGTGTAAATTGAGAAGATGTGTACATGCTCCTCATTGCTACTTCTCTCCAAAATACGACCAAAGCTTTGTATCTGCATGGCTTTGAATTAGAATAACACCACTGGTGCTCTGTAAGATTTTTTTTTTGGTTCTTGGGTAATGGATTTACCTGTGGACTGCACCTGTTTGGTGCTTATTTTAGCTTAGTCTCAGACCAGGGACATAGGAGGTCCACAGAATGAGGGAGGACGAGCCTAAAAATTTCAGGCCAGGTTGCCTGTGATAACATGCCTGAAAGGGTGTTTTGGTTTGGTTTGGGTTTTGGGTTTTTTTTTTCAGTTCCATTGGTTTTGAAACTGTAAGGGCTGGAGCACAGCATATTTGATCCTGTGGCAGAGTATCTTAACCCCAGGGTAGTCATTAGTTTGCTGAAGCTGACTTGTAGAGTTAGAGAATTGCAGCCTGGCTCTCTGTGTTTATAAACAAATAAATAGAGGTGACAAAAAGCTGGGAGTCTGAAGTGCAGGCGGGGATGGAATAATCCAGGAAGTGTTTGCTCTGCAAATGTGTAATATGCAGTGAGTCAGTGTAGCAGACTTGTTCACTGTTCTGAGTCCATTTGTGTCCTGGATTTCTTCAGCGTACTACGTGTTTGTAGTCCTCTTCCCACCAGATTGCTAGTGAAATATATAGGAAAATATTTTAAAATAAGCAAGTAGTTTCCACCTACTCCTGTTCAGAAAAGAAAACAGAAATCCTGAGTAAACGTTAATATTGAAAGAACTGTAAGCATCCTCAATTTTGTTTGCCAATATTGCATCTCTACCTGGATTGTTGTCTTGCAGGTTAGACTGAAAACTGAAGTGGCTCACAGGGTTTATTTATAAAGTTAGGATAAAAGGAAGAGGAAAACTTCACTTTGGTTGCACCAAAGGGTTAGAAATTCAACCTGTAATACATGCCATGACTTCATTGACGGGTGTTGTAGTTCTACCTAGTTCTTGATTTGCAACAACTTATATATATATAAAATATACAGAAATTAATATAAAGGGATGTAGAGTAGACATTAATATACTGAATGTGTATCTGTGGTATAAAGGCAAGAGAGTGCAGTACCTCTTAAAAACAATACCTGCTTTCAGCCAGTTGTGCTGTGATGCATCATCTCATAAATAGTATGGATAAAAAACCAGCAGACAGCAGGTCTGGAGCCAATGGCTCAACTGTGAGAGTAGCAGGATAGTTTATTTCTGCTTTTTGTCCTGTTTTGAAGAGGTGACATTATCACTTCCATCATATTTCTTCTGGATTGTGTTTTCTAAGACATTCCAGATTTTCAAACACTAAGTATAATGTGAGACCTTCACATCACCAATTTAGCTCCAGTGCAGAATATGAGAAGAGCACAGGCTGCCTGCATCAGGAGTGAGTTCATGATGTACTGTGGTTCTACCTGTGGCTCACAGTTGATGCAGAATAGGGTGAACAATTCATCTGCTCCCAGTTTCAACTTTATTAATGCAAAAGGCTCAGGTCTTTTTGCCCTGAATGCCAAATGGATTGCACTGTAGTTTGCTTGTGCCCAGAACAAGCAATGCTATATACACCTGAGAACATGAGATTACTTCACTTTAAACCCTTACAGATGATCCCGTAATACATCAAACACTCTAGTTTTATTCCCGTTGTCTTAGTTTACATTGCAGAAGAGCTGAAGAATTCTGAAATCAGAACTGAAGAGGGTATGTAAAACCTTTCATTCCAAAATTCAACAAGTGTAAACAAAAATTATATGTAAAAGGTGATACTTTGCAGTGCAGAAATCAGTTCATGTGATATTCACCAGTACAAGAGTCTGAAACTGTTTTGATAAAGCAGCACCTTGGTCTGAAACTTGATATTTCCACAACAATACAAAATGTTAGGAAAGTGTTTTCTTCCATTCGTGCTGGAGAGCTTACAAGATCAGGGAAACTTGCTCACTTAGAGGACTCACTCTCAAGGACTCATCTGTCCTTGTACATAAAACCTGTCAACTGATTTGGACCGTCTTTAATGTTGCTCTGTTTCTTATTTTCTCCAGCATTATTTGATGTGACATTTGTTGTTGTTATGTGCCATTGGTCTACACTGCCCCTGAACTTTTCAGTGACCTGAGCATAATTGTGCAATATTTACAGCAAAATATTAGGGAAATATTTAATTAGAAATAAAAGATTGGAAAGAACCTCAGTAAGGTGTCTAGGCCATGCCTTTTCCTTGCTTTAAGTCAGGATCAGCTCGACCTAGACTGTTCCTCACAGATATTTAATTTTTCCTAAAAATTTGCGGCAATGGACAGTTGAGTCTTCCGGTGCAGTCTAATGCTTGTCTAACTTCATTCTAGGAAATGCCTGAAGTCTAAAGTGAATTTCCCTTACTGCAGTTACTGCTTAGGAATTCCTTCTAGTTTCTCAGCAACTGTGATATATCTCCTTTGCTGTTAGCTGTTCCAGATTTGAATATCTCTTCAAATCTTTCATTTCCTAGACTAAAACTTGATGTTTTCATTTAATCCTTTGTTAGTTATTCCAGAAGTTTACTGCCTGAAATTGAGCACAGCACTTGAAACAGGTACTGTATTCCATTGCAGAGCCAGTGGGCTGCTATCCTACCACGAGGGAATGTAAGCGTGCAGTTAAAGGTGACTTCCTTTTGTTGCACTAAGGTAAAAAGTTGCCACCCTTCAGCTGAGATACAGTAACTGCCTATCTGTCTGCTCTGCAGTTGCAGAGAAAAACAGATTTGCAGGAATGATCCCCTGTTCTGCATCGGGTGGGTTGGTTGTGGAGTCAGTTTCTGTGTCAGACATAGAGAAAGGGGCAACCGTTACCAGCTGGGGACAGAGCAGCAAGGATTCCTCATGCCCTGAGAGGTCTGAATTAACAAGGAAAGTTCGCAAAGCATAACCAGCCAGCTGCCTAGAACTGCTAACAAGTGGTATGAAGGTCCCTGCCAGTCAAGGCAGCGGCCGCCTTGTTTTTGGTTTAAACATAATTCAGTAAGTTAGGGAGTTCTCAAAGAATTTCACAGGTTTGGAAGCACTACAGCTCCTTCTAGCAGTAAACATACATAGCATGCTTGCCTTCCTGCCCTCTTCAGGGCAATCGCGTTTGGGCTAGCAATTACAACAGTTGCTTATGCATTAGGATATGAGGAAAAGGAAAATTTGGAGTGTTTTAATCATCAGAACACTAGTTACTGGTTTTTAGGGAGAAAATTCTACTTGTTCTTTGTTCTCAAACGTGCTTTCTTTGTTTCCCCAGCTTCATGCGCCTGTTTTTCTGTGGCTTGCTCCCAGTTACCTAAATATAATGTTGTGTCCCTAGCCCAGAAGGGGAGAGAATGTCACATTACCTCTTAGGAAGCAGTTGCTTAATACAATGTCCCTTTCTGGAGGCAATTAGAATAGCTCTTCATTCTTCGTAGGTGTTTTTCAGGGGAGGGCCTGTGTCCTGTACTAATTTTAGGTGTAAGGAGGAGAGACGATGTGACCTGGTTTTAGTTTAAGAACAATCATCCATGTAGGGACTGGCAGTTTGTGTGAAGAAATGACCTTCATGTGCAGGGCCAGAATTCAATTACCGCTTCTTTTCAAGTACACGCATGGCACCGCAGCACAGCTCACCCGGTTTTATGTCCACTTGATATTTAATATATTTCATTCAGAAAATGGTGTTTTTACACTTGGCTGTCTCAAGGGTCAGAGAGTAAATCAGTGTCACAGGATTACCAGTGCTGCACAGGGAAAGCCAAGATACTAAAAAAGCACGAGGTCAGACGCATTCAAGGTCACACTAGCCCCACTAAGCTGTTGAGGAAACAACGTGACTACGCAGACAAAAACTTGAATGTTGATGCTGATGCCCAAGTAACTTTTTGTGCGGGGTACAAGGCACACCTCGAGTCACAGGAGCGCGCGGGTGGGTGCCCTGAAGCGAAAATGACCCCGCAGCCGGTTACTGGGGCCAGGGGTGCCGGCTGCCGGGGGGACCGTGCGAGTGGGGGCCGCCCCAGCGCCCCCCGCCCCGGCGCGCTCCCGGAGCCCCGCAGGTGCCGGCGGCGGCCGGGAACGCGCATGTTAGCCGGGCGTTGGGGAGGCGGGGGGTCGCCGCCGTGTCCCCGGCGGAGGACGGCGGCCGCCCCTCTGCAGCGCGCTGCGAGCAGGACGCCTGCGCCGTGCGCTGCCGGCGGCGGGGGGCGGGCGCCGCATCCCCAGCGCTCGGAGCTGCGGGCACGGGCGCCGGCATGAGCGGAGGCTCCACCGCGCCCAGCCGGAGCTGAGCCGGGAGACAAAGGGGAGAGGTCTGCCGCCATGGGGGAGCCGTTCCGTGCCCAGCCCGCCGCCCCGGCGGGGCCGCCATCGCCCGCCGCCTCCTGCTCGCTGCTCGGCGGGCTGCTGCAGAACGGCTTCCACCCCCCGAGCCAGCCGCTGAGCCACGGCGGCTGCGGGGAGGCGCCGCACCCGCTGCTGCTCCGCCCGGAGCTGCCGCCGCTCAGCCACGGCTCCGCGGCCAAGAAATGCCGGCTGCGCCGGAGGGTGGACTCGGGCCGGCGGCACAGGCCACGTAAGTGACGAGCGCGGCGGGCTCAGCGCGGCAGCACTGCGGGGCGGCCCCCTCCGTGCGGCGCTGCCGCGGCCCGGCCGGGCCGGCGTCGCCATCGGCCCCGCTGTCAGGCGGCCGCGGGTCCTGCCCTGCAGATCGCCGCCCGGCCGGGGCTGGCGGCCACCCGGCTCCCGCGCCGCGGGCGTTCCCCCCCGCCGGTGGCGGCCCGGGCGGGCGGAGCGAGGGCCCCCGGTGCCGGCCAATGCGGCGGCGGCGCCCGGGCACAGCCCCGCTGCCGCGTGGGCCGGGCCCGCCCTGCGCCAATGGGGCGGCGGCGGGCGGGGAGCGGCGGCCCGGCACAAACGCGGGCGGGCGGCGGGCGGCATCTTCGTGCCGTGCTGTGCCGTGTCCCGCGTCGGGCGGCGCCCAGGGTCCTGCCGGCCTCCGCCGCCTCCTGGACGCGCCCATGAAGCTCATAGAGCCCAAGCAGCGCTGTGAGTAGCGCCTGGGCGGGCGGGGGTCGGCCTGGGTGCCGCTGTGCGGCGGGAGGGCGCAGCGGTCTTGGTACATGCGCCTTCTCCTTCCCCAGAGGCTGGCAGAATTAAGAAAAAAGTAGACCTGGGAGCTGAGTGCAAATCATTCGGACTGAGGCGGGGGGGGGGGGGGGGGGGAGTATATTGCAAGCACGATAAATTTGTAATACACTCCTTACGGTCATTGCTTGTGGCTTTGGTTGGTTTGGGAGATGTTCATGAACTGGCTGCTCATGTTTTGTTGCAAGGCTGTGAGTCTCAGACATCCATATTTGTAATGTACTTAATTGTATAAAGTTTGTTGATTAATGGTATGTTTTACTTACTTGATTACAGCTGACTTCTTACATTTAGGTATGGAGCTATTCAATAATTTCATGGTGAAACTCTACAAGTAAAGCAATCCCATGGAATTGGAGTACTCTGTTTCTTTACAGTCTCACTTTGCTAGCCCTTCAAATAAAGCAAACGAATGTTTTCTTCTTTGTTAAAAGTTCAGCATGTTCCAAAAGGGTAATCAAGGATAGTCAGGATCGCAGCTACCTGCTGCCAAAACTTAAAGATGTTTCTTACTCAGTAGGAAGCAGTGTGCATTCAGCTAGTCTGGATTACTACTTTTTTCTTTCTTTTGAAATGAATACTTAAAAAACTTTTCTGTATAAGTCAGAAGAATAGTCAGAAGGAGCCTTGAAGAGCTGCAGCTTTCACAAGGCTACTTATTAGCCAGTGCCTTCTCTGGCGTTTTTAAATGTTTTGCTGAGCTACACATGCTATTTTACCTTAGAATGTTCTCAGTATTGATTAATCATACATAGTATTTGTAGATATTTAATTTAGTCTTCTACCAAATTTAGCGTATTGGTGACAAAATCATTCTCTGACACAAACTGGTTTTGTAGTCTTTGTCTAGCTTCACACTTTCATTCAGGAACAAAAACTGCAGAACTTGGACTAACTTATGTTTTGATTTGGTGTAACTAAGAAGGGTCAGCACTTGCATATCAAACTCTTCATAATGTTAAAAACTATTTTGAAACAAAGAACGAGGCTTTTATGTATTCATGTAATCACTTGAATAAGAAAGAATGGGGAATTTGGTATTTCCCTCATGTTACCGAAAAACTCGGAATAAAACTTATCAACACCAATTTGATGCAGATAAGCAGACACTTCTTTATTAACGGCCGGGTGCACGGGTGAATCCTTTCACCAACGACGCACACCATGCACCAAAATCATACATCTTATGTGGAACGTACTCATACATATTCATTAAGTATTCATGCATAAACATAACAATTCCTGGAAATCATTATCATACTCTCCTCCTATTTCCGATTCTGCACAGTAGAGTCCAGAAGCACCTGGAAATGGGTCTGGGGTGTAATGTGAGTCGGTGGGTAATGAGTCGGTGGTCGCGATCTCCCCCTGTCGGAGTTACCTATTGCCTGAGGACACTTTCTTGGCTTAAACTTACATGTTGCTTCAGCCGATTTCCCTATTTTCCCATTAATTTGGATTCTGACATCTCTCTGCATTCTTTCAGGTTATTAAATACCTTATAAGTAAAATTATCTTGAATCTTAAGCCTGTTAGCTATAGTTCTAAATGTTCCTACTAGGTGATTCTGACCAATTCTTTCAGCCTTGGTACAGGGCTGTACAGGGGAGTTCGTAGTAGCCTCGGTTCCTGTATAGAGTGCAAATGCAGCATAGGATTTTTACTAAATATCTCTTATAATTCTATAGACCTATTAAAATTAAACAAATTAATACTAATCTATATTAAATCAATAACATATCAAATCAGTAACATTGGTATACTGCTGTTGGATTGGGGTGTATTTATTTATTTAAAGTCTCATGAACAGCAGCTTGTAGTTGGCACCACCTGTCAGCTTTTCAGTGACCAGTATAAAAGGAGCTGATGGTTTGTTTCTTTGGGTGGAGGTAAGCCTGGGGTGTTTGTCATCTCTGCTGGAATCTGCTCTTAATACCTGTTTAACAGAGCATCTTGTCTCAGGGACTTCTTTTCTAATGCATATTAGGTGATGATTGCTGGGAGTTCTGTGTTGTTACTTCATATCAAACTAGTTGTCAACAAAATCCCTTTGAATATTGGAGCATTTTTAAGAAAGAAAAGAATGTGGTAGAATTTTCTTCAAGCAATTGCAGTAGAAGCCCTAAAAGCATAGATCTAGAACAAAAAAAAAAAAAAAAATTTTGAAAAACATGGCAAAAAATGAAAGGCGAAGCATTGAAGAAGTGGTCATAGGACTCGGAACTGACCTTGTTTTGGTTCTGTTGTTCTGACTTACCAAAAATATTCTGAAAATAAGAATTCAAAACAGTAAGTGGAAACATGCATATACTGATTATCCTTAAAGATTCTGTAAAATGTAGGGAAATTTTATTACAGCTGTGCTCATAGAACAGGAAGAGGAAGATGTATCCTCAGGATATTTTCCTGCAATTTTGGAGCGTTTTTGCCAGACTTCCAACAGTGATGTGATAAAAGCTTCCAGACCTCTCTGTTTGGAAGAGCTCTGCCTTGGGTAATTTTCCTGCCATCCTCAGCATGGGCCAAGGGGAGCTGGGGGGGCTGAAGCTTTGGCAAGAGCATGGGTTTTTTTTTTTCCCCCTGCAACTTTCTCTGTCAAATGGCCCTCAAGAAAAATAGCCTTCGCTTGTGCCTTAGACCCAGAGCCAGCACATGGTTCATCAAATGCATCTGTTATCTAAGTGCAGTGAAAGGTGGGGAAGGAGGGAAGAAAACAGGTGAAAAAAAACAGAGTTTGTTTTTTGTGGGTTTTTTGTTTGTTTGTTTGTGGTGATGTGGGTGTGTTTGGGTTTTTTTTAATAACTAATTAAGTTCTCTGATTTGATTTCTTCTATGCCCAGGTAGCACCCATGCCAGCAGGAAAGGGTGAGGGGGCGATGAGGCCCCTGGGTGGGAGAGGAGGCCAGAGCCCACCTGGGGAGGCAGGAGGGGTTGAAGTGTCTCACAACTGTTGGCTGGGGGATTTGGCAGGCCTGACAGCAAACAAAAAGGAAAATCAATATTGTGTTTTGTTTCTACCCTTAAGAAAGGAAATATTTTAAAAGGAAAAAAAAAAATCAAGAAAAACGATGAATGTATTTCTTTCAGTACTGAAAACAAGAACCAGATTCATACTGCCAGATTTGGTCTGCAATCACCCTTCCTTTACTTTTTGAATATTATTGAGGTACACACGTTTATGACTGATGAGCTTTCTTAATGGAAAGCAGCATGTCTGGCAGCAGTGTGACAGCCGCAGGGATTTCCAGCTGGTGCCCTGGCTGAGTAGGTAAATGGCTTAGGACGCAGGTTGCACCCCCCTGCAGATGTTGTTCTGAGCCCTCTGCAGTTCCAGACTGCACTGCACTCTTCGTGCTGGTCTTAGAGCCCTTCCCTCAGCTGGCCTCATGTGAAGGATTGCAGCAGAGGAGTGGGAGGCTCCATGGGAATTTCCTTTGCTGAGCCATCAGGGCTGGTCTGACCTGTGCTGTTGTGTTTTAGGGCACTGCCAAGCACAGGAGTGTTCTTCTGCCTGGCTGGGGCATTCCTGCCACGTAGCATTCCCATTTCTTAGTCTGAAGGACTCTGTTTCAACAACCCAGTGAAGTTGTGTAAGATGTATTTAACACTTAGTAAACAAGCCCTTGAGCTGGCTCATGTGTTTTTGCAGTTAATTTAGTACTTTACTAAGCGCAGCTACACTGTTGGTTTCTAAATCTGGTGCATTCGGTGTCTTTTTTTGTCCATACAGCACATTTAAGAAGGGTTTTACTAATTGCAGTTCAGTAGTTCAGACCTGTTGTATGTTGAGATCACTCTAATTGCATTCTCAGAGTATGCATAGAGCTTGATGGTGACGCTTATGACTTTATTTCGTTGAAATTGCTACTCCCATCTCATCCATAGAAATGCTTTCTGTCTGAAACACAGCTGCATTATGATTTGCTGTGATAAATGTTAATTGATAAATGAGAGTCATCGTCTCTTGTTTGAACCTTATTACAGATTCCAAATTAAAACTCAGAAAGCATTTTTCTGGATGCATGAATGGTAAAAGGTATGGGGAAGAATAGGTTTTGGAAAATATGTAGAAGATCCCACAACTGGACAGGCATCATGTTTTTAGCACGGACTGATTCTTGCATTAATCATTAAAGCGAACACTAAAGTGACTCCCGTGCTAATGGATTAAAGCAATGCACTTAACAATATGTATTCCCTGCTCATTGATGTGTGAAAAATCTTTGTTTCCAGCTTTTGTGAATATATTTAGGAAGGAGGTGATTGATGCTCCTGCTACATGCAGTTTTATTGCAACTCAGAGCTGCAGCTGCCTCAAGTTCAGCAAACAGAATCTCCAAGTAAAGATTAAAAGCAGTTTCCATCTGTGGGAATACAGTAATTCCTGAACTGGGAGAGGTCTGGGGCCCAGTGCTGGTGACCAGATCTCAAAATCATTGCACTTCAGCCAGCAGTGGGAGCTCTCTGGAGCAGATTTCTATTTGTGTTCATTTATTAGCTAATGTGTGCAGCTTCATTTTGCGTGGATGATGTAGCTGATGCATGTGAGGTCCACAGTGCCTCACAGTCAGGTCTTCACATGTTTATCCGCATTAGGAACCTTGTGGTGGGAGTACAAATGCACCATGATCACTTGGAAGACTTACAAAATGACACAGCAGCTCTGATCTGTCAGTCCAGTTCATGATTTCAGTCATTGTCAGTGCAAGATCTGCTGGATTCATACAAAGGTGTATTTCAACACCAGGTTTGTTTAGAAAGGGTAGGAGAGTGAATTTGTACTGATGTATATTCAAACTGTCCTGGCACCAGACTCTTCTGTTGATTTAACTCACCTTAATGCCATAATTCATTAGAACCAACTCCATGGATACGTGTACAGTAAGTGATGCTTTGTACTGAGCAGTGGCAAAGAGCAAGGGTTGTTTTCTGTTTAACACGTGTGCAGCACACACAGGTTTGCTAGTCTAATTCTACGTACGTATGGATCTATCTTAAGGTTAATTTTTTTTTTAGATGAACACCTGTAGTTCTGCATAGTGGAGCCTGTTGACTTCAGAAAGTATAATTGCATGTGAAATTGTCACACAACCCTTTCCACTTAGTTCTGTTTAAGAATTTTGCAGTAAGCAGGGTGCTTTATCCCAGCCTGTGAGATAGCGATGTTGGTTTGAGTTTAATAGGAGTGTGTTTAGTGTATGTGTTCAGAATGTAATATGTGTGTTTTTGTGGATGTTGACAGTGCTTACGTATTGTATAATGAGCGTTGTCTGTTTTAAAGATTGGATAGAGGATTGCTAGGTTTTAAGAATGAGGGGGAATTGTTTCTGTTACTATTTGGTGCATCAACGTCCCTTCCTTATGCCTCTGCATTGTCTATGTTTCTCTGTTTTTCCTCTCTTCATTTATTGTAGAATGTGCTTCTTCCAAAAATTGTGTTCAGAAGACCGCTTAGAATATGGAATTTAATGGCATAGGAATGAAAGACTAATTAAAATGAATGGATTGTGAGGATGTGGGCTTGGGCTGGAGGAGAAGGAATGGGCGTACGTGGCAGGTGAACAAGGAGGCGGTGGGTGATACGGAGCTGTGGATGAGGTTGTGCTGTTCTGATAATGCCTTCTGTGTCCTTACCATTGATCAAACTGCTGTGGATTTTAGAAGGTGACTCAGGCTTTGTTTCTGTGGTCTAGTCTGTACAGATGTACAAGTGCAGTGCTTGGTTAAATTTGTGCCAGCTCCATGTAGGTGCTGGGATCTGTCCATGGGCAGCTGACAGGAGGTGGATTGGAGATACCTGAGCTTCAAACATAGAGTGAGGAAAACAGAATTCTGCCTCTGCACTGCTCTGCTAGCAGTAAGGCTTTTGCTTTTTCTCTCTCTCAAATGGTTTCTTCTAATATTCCTCACTCTCCTCTCTGTAAGATCACTTTTGTCTATAAAACTTACTTTGCCTTATCATCATCTTTTTTCCTCTTTTTTTTCCCTCAATCCTCTTCTTTTCCTCAGGATTCTTGTAGGATTCTTAGCTGTAACCTTTCCTGCTGCCTCTGCTGGTTTGGCTTGCAGTCTCGTGATTGAAGACTGTGCTTCTGACCTTACTCTTTAATTTCTACAAACCTGTGTGGCACCCCTCAGAAGTGCCTTTGAGTGGCTGGAGCTGAAACCTGGATGAACAGTTCTTACTGAACCTGTTTGCCTTCGGGTGGCCATCATGAGACCGTAGTTGGTGGAACTTGGTCAAGAAACTCTGGTTTTCATTGTAATATCCCTAAATAATTAAGTGTGCACACCAATCTGTGTGGACTAGAAACGCAGCACCATAATTTTCCATACCCTGTTGCTTCATTTATTTATACATTTTTAATTATATTTAAATTTAAAGCTCTGCTTTCTAGGAATACTTTTTCCATGACTTTTTTTTTATATTCCAACTACACTAATTTATTTCTTCATACGCTGTCCCGTTCTGCTTAATTCTGTAGTAAAACCTATGACAGACAACTTGCTTAAGAGCAGTACAGGTAAGGCCGTGTAGTTCAAAAGTAGTTACTTGTTTGAAAAGAATTTGTAACTTGAATGAGTATCATCTGACAGTATGTACAGTAAAACTTTAAGGTGGTTTGCTCTTTCTCTTGTTTGAAGTAGAATAAGATTTTGCTTTAGGAAATTGGCTTCTTTAGAGCAGTTGAGTACTTTCAGAAGTATTCAGTGTGCACATCTATATATTACTGAGAGTGAAGCAGCAATAGATTTATCAGCTGACTGATGCTGATTACAGACATCTCGTTCTGCAAATAATTTGTTTTCTTTCAGGTAAAAAATGAGGATACAGTAATTTTTCACCCAGTTAAATCCACAGTGTATTAACTTTCTTTGCCAGTATGGATTTTCTGTATCAATAGCGATTTTGAGAAGAGAGACCTTTTATTTGCTCGTGGAAGAGGCCAAGCAGCACACACTGACCCATTCCCTCATTCAGACTGCAGCTGGAATTGGGTAGTGAGGCTTGTAATGGACTAAATGAGCTGTCGGAACTTTGCACTCCCTGAATAAGAGTCAGCAAGCTTTTTCCTAGTTTTTAGAAGAAAGAAGATACTGAAAATTGAGATCTTCATGTACTTTGTACAAGAAGTAAATTTAACTTAGGAGATCCACACATAGAGACGTACACGCAGTTGCTGAAGTTTTATTCTTTAACAATGAATGAGTCTGATTCTGAAAATTCCCAAGTTTGTGGGAAATCCCAAATTCTGAAGTTGGAAATGGCTTTAAACTCTGACGCTGTTCTGGTGTTTGACCATCAGCGAGAACCTTGTATAACTTTGTCTGAAGTTACCCTTCTGTAATGTCATTGTCTGTAGGGTGGGTGTGTGGCTCCGGTAACACCTACAAACCACCCAGGGCATTTGGATGAAAAAATTCTGAGAAGTCTTTGGATGATGATGATTTTACAAGGTAGTTTTTAAAATAGCACTTTGAGGTTTGAGTGGTGTGGGTGTTTTTGTTTGTTTGCTTTTTCTTTGTCTCCTCTTGAAACATTGTTTAAAATGGTGATAAAATGCGTTCCTCTGGCCTTGTGCAGTTTTTCTAAGTGTATGGGGTTTGGGGGGTTTTTTTGGTAATGGTCTTTACTGGAGGTTCTTTGTTGCTTGCAAAGTTCATTCTGTATGTCAGTTGAATCTGAATTTAGTTGTAAAACACGAGGCCTTGGTTTGTTCCTGTAAATTGCTGGGTCATCTTGGTTGACTATACTATGAAATCTAGTATTTGGTGAACTCTGTAAGATAACTCTGCGTTAGAACAATTAGAGACAGTGTGGTGCCACTGGCTCCTTGTGGACAAGCCCTTTGGAAGCTGCACTTCTGCTTTAGTTCAGGGGGTGGTTAAAGTGCTGCAGAGGCTCAGACAAGGCAAAGGCCTCCCAGGTTCTGCCACACAGTTCACACGATCTGCTACGCGCGGGGTTCTCCATCGTGCAGTGATGCAGTAGGATATTCACATCAACAAGGCTTTATTAAAATACTTGTCATTTGAATCCAAAGGTAACAGACAGACAACCTTCAGTTTTTTCAGGAAAAATATGTGTGGTCGTTTTATTATCAATTTAACATTGTCTTCTAAACCCAGACTCTGTTGTGGATTTAATTTTAAGTTGATCTCTGCTCAGTAAAATACTTAAACCTATGGTAGATTTTTGCTGCAAACAATGGCTTAGGTGAGACTTTTCTTTTTCATAGTTGTTTTCTGTTATGAGAAAGTAGAGATGTAAAGAAAACCAGGGGTGTTCTATGTATTAAAGCATCCCTAACTGTCACACCACCCGGTGGTTCCCTTGTCTGCCTCCTGCAGTTCCAGGTTCTGAGCAGTACCAGGAATTTGGATGTTCAGATCGTCTGACGTGGTAGGAAGGAGTACTTGAGTGTGTGTTTTATCTTTACCACTTACCTGGAGTAAAACAATAAATTTTTTTTTTTTTTTGCTTGTTTGGGTTTATTTGAAGGAATAATGTAATTCTAGTAGTGAATCAAAGGCAATTTTTTTACCCATTTCCTGAAGCCATAGTTATAGGCAAATAATAGTGTTTTTATCTGCAGTGAGAACATGTGTACATTGTGATTGGTCCTGGTACAATGAAGTGTTGATTTCAACTATTTCACTTGTTCTGATTTCTGCTGTCATTTAGCTTGTGCCTTAAGTACTTAGTGAGCAGCCTTTTATTTATTTATTTTCTAAAAAAGGTACTGTAATACTCTTAAAGACAAAGCATTGCAAGTATTAAGTGATTGTGAATGTAGTGTCAGAGGATTAAAGCCCGGAGCTCACTTTCCCTGTGCAGATACAGTGGTTCCTTGTTCTGGTCAGTGTGATGCCGTGGAAGAGACTGATCACTGCAATATCTCCCTGCACAAACTGCCCTGAGATCCTGCTGATGGCCAGGCTGCAGCATCAGGCTTCAAGTCTCTTGATGTGAGTCCTTCTGTTTGAAACCCTCAGGGAAGAAGTGTACCTGTGATAGTGCCTGGAAGAGTTAACTTGTTCAGTTTTGAAATTAGGGCAATTTTTCTAATTGTGCTACTTCCAAGAGCTGTTCTGTTGTTGGTTTACCTTTCATATATGGGAGGTTCTGCTTTTGAGAGGCAAAAAAGTTCTGTAGGATTTAAAAAGATCAGTTTTTATAACACCGATTTCTGATCAGGTGTACATAGGGAGGTGGCCAAAGGTAATACCAGCAGTGGTGACTCTGAAAATCTTGGAGTAAAAAGCCTTGTTCACATTTTTTAATATTTGATTAAACAGCTTAGAAGGATTTCCTGGTACAGTTATTTGGGCACTAACAAATGGTCAGGCTATTGTAATATGTATGTTAAGCTCTCTCCAACGTTCAGGTGTAATCAGGATCCTGAACCTGGTATTAGCCCTCTCACTGATCATATGGGCCGGGTATATCGATGGAGTGACACTGAATGTCTGCAGGTGCCTGACTTGTCACACGCACGGCATCTCTGGGCATGTGAAGCAGGTGGAGTCTGCAGGTGTGCAAGGGTCAGCAGGTGTGTGTTGTATGAAAAAGGACCTGTCAGTCACACAGTGTGTTCCCTGGGTTTCGGTGAGAGCATTTCATGGGTAGAGCATTACACCAATGATCCTTCTCCCAGAGGCAGGGAAGGCGAATCACCGGGACACTGGTACCTGCCTAAAGTCACCAGAGAGTCCGCTGGCAGGAGCTGCCTCTGCATCTCATAAATCTCTTGTCCATTTTATGTCCACACAACCACAAGAAGACATTCGTATTGAATTATTTTCTTAAAAACTCTGGAAGTGCTGCTCTATTGTTACAGGCATTGTATTTCAGAATGCTTTCAGGTGTTTTCAAGCGTTATAATTCTCCATATTCAGAGAAAAGAGGAAAAACGCAGACCCCTTTTTTTTTCTTGCACCGAAAAAGGGTTTCACACCCAGATGCAAAATCCCCTCCCAAAGCAGATTTTACAGCTCAGTTATTAACCCCTGGAAAAGAATTCACACTGGGAGTGCTGACAGTTCCCTAATTACAGTGATTCTAATAGAACCCGTAATAATAAGGTAGCACCCAAGTTCGCTGAGCTGCTGTGTCAGCTGTCGAACCCAAGCTCACAGAAATCTCTTTCTGAGTGGAAATGTGGGGTGGTCCCATTCAGGGCTGGTTTGCATCTGCTGTTCTCGGTGAGCATGCTGGCTGATGTATGAAATGGTGTTTTCCTGCCGTTAGGGCTGCCTGGCCTGCTGCTGGAGGTGTGTCTGAACACAGCTGAGGTTATCTCTGCGCCTTTGAAACGAAACCCAGTGCATTCTTAGACTAGATAAACACCAGTGTTATTCTGGGCAATTGAGGAAGGATTAGCAGTGTTAAAAATGTTAATTTTTCTTTTTCGTTAAAAAGATCCTTAAGGCTAACTTCACTTTGAAGCAGCGGTATTTCAGTTACAGTGCAATAGTCTCCACAGCAACACTTGCCCACACGGGGTGGGAAACTGATACACCAGTGACCCAATTTTTCAAGGTCTGTCCACTTTCCATTCTGCTGTGTCATAAGCTAAAGATTTTTCCAACTTACTTTAGACTATAGAAACTAGTTAATGGAGTTGGACTTGGTGAGAGCAAGGGCCTTGAAGGGGCATTGCATGTGCAGTGCTGGAAGTTCCCCTGCGGAACAAATCCTGTCCCAGGTGAGCTGCCGTCCAGAAGTGAGCACTGGGTCACGCTGGGTGCTGTAGGCAGACCACAGTCTCTAGGAGCAGCTGATACTTGGACTTTTTTTCTGGGCTGTGAACACACTGCCAACACAACACCTGGTAGTGTCAAACCAAACATCTGAGCCTGGGTCCTTCTAAGAATTGACCTGATTGAGCTGTAACTGGTAGTCGGTGTGCTGCGAGACTTCTGGAGTAGGAGAAAGATAGAAAGGGTTGCTGCTAAAAACAAACATCTTCTGTGCTTGATTTTTAAAACATACTTTCAATATGGGATGAAAAAGTACATTTTTAGAGTAATTTTGTGTAGTAAACAGGGCATTTGAGATAACGGTGATGATAGTGTTGATGTGTCTTCAGGAGCTAATCTTTAACATAACGGCTTCTCTGATGGCTGCTCAGACAATCACATTGATCACTGAGTGCTGCTGAGACACAGACTGTGCTTCCAGCATTGATCCATGACAGCATGAGAATACTTTGGGTAAGTAGTCATGTATAAAATTAACTGCAGTTTTATTTTTCAAGTGATGTAATGTCAGGAAAATTAAAGAAGTCTTCACCCATATCAAAAAAATCAGTTTTATTTCATATTTATTGATTATAGTGTTTTAATTAGCATGACTTCATTTCTAAAAAATTAGCAAAATTGTATTGTTTTCCTGAAAGTAAGCAGTTAAGTACTAACTGAAACATAGTTAAATTTCTTTGGCTCTTAGAGCTGGAAGGAACAAGTTGTTTTTGCAGGTGGATTCATAAACATGGCTGTAATATCCAATAATGCAAAGTCTCTTTTCTTTTATGTTATAAATTAAGACAAATGCCAGGATCTGGTTTTGGTGCTACTGGATGTCCTCTCCTGCTAACATTCATTTGGGGGAAAAACGACTGGAAAATGCTGAATAAAGCTTGAAGGCCTGAAGCCATAGGCTGGGGCTCTCCCAGACAGCTGCTGCTTCAGCTGCAGCCATTGAGAACCCTCCGCAGAGCTGCCTCGGAAGGGCCAGGCGCTGCCTTGGGCTGGCAGCCGTTTTTAGGCTGTTCTAAAAGCCGGTGGGAGAGCAGTGCTTACCCTGGAGTCCAGGCTGGGAGCGCTGTGTGCAGGTCATTGCTGCTGACCTAAATCCCAGCCCTGGGGTTCAGTGCTGTGCAGTGTGTGTGCTGCACAGCTCAGGGGGCAGCAGGCAGTCACTGCTAGTGCTTTGGGACTGGTACCACCAAAACTGCAGGTCAGGGGGAGACACGAAGGGAAAAGCTCTGCTGTGCCCTGCAGCCACTTACAGCTGCTGTACAGTTTTCTTACTGTTTCTGTTTGCCATGTCCTGATGGCTGTGGTAGTATGGTGTGTGCTATTTAAAGCTGACTGATAAACCAGAGCCAACCCAAGGTGTTGCAGGATCCCACTTCTCTTGTCCCTTAATCAGCAGACAAGCCATTGCCGTAATGTGGTGGGACAAAATTTCTTGTCCTTTCATGTTGCATCACAGCGAGAACAATGCAAGAATAGATCTCTGTCAATTTTTTCAGTACTTCAAGCTAAAATATCTCAGTTATTTTAAAATGTTCATTTTGAGATGTCAGTGATGATCCATGAGGCTGGGAAGATTCTTAATTTATGAAACCAGTTTGGCTGTCACATCTCACTTTTCAAACTTAATGGATTCAAATTCCAAGTTATTTTTCCCTTGCATTCTGAGTCGCTCATTTTATTTTGTTGATCTGTGATAGAGAAGGTGGCTGAAATAAAACTAGAAGAAAAAAAGCAAAAATTATTAATGTCCAGGTGATAAGGATATGTTCTTGCCCTTATCTCTTCTTCTCGACACCCCTCACCACCTTTAGCCTCACTTTTTTCTGCTTTCCATGCTTCCAGTTTGAAACTGGGTTTTTTATCTTTTTGGTCTGCATTTTCTTCCTGTTGCTCTTTGCTGTGCTCAGATCCTGGTTCTAAAGAGATGGTGAGTCTTATTTTCAGCACTCGATGACTGACAGTGGAATTTCTTTGATGAGGCAGACTGTGCCTGTAGAGTCTGTTCTTTGGCTCTGGCACCAGTACAAGCTTTCCCGAGGGCTCGCTGCTGAATGTGATGCTCATCTCTAGTCTAGACAAAACCTTGGCAACTTTGTTTCATTTACTGTCTCTTTTACATTTCCTTCCCTGTATATCCAAACACTGATATTGCTTGGAGTCATGTTTAGAATATTTAGTACAAGCAATTAGAGAGCTTTTTGGCTACTGTCTTTTTATTTTTAGAATCTCTGTGAGGCAGAGTGAGGGAGTTACCTCTGGGGAGTGCAGCCGTCAGCATGTGTTTTAGATTCCATCTGTGGCAGAACTGAATTTCTGCATGGCTCACCAGACCAACCTGCAGCCAGAGGACTGGCTCTAAAGAAATCCATGCTTTTGGTTCCTGAGGTCTTTGACTCAGTCCTGAGTATTCTGGCAGTCATAGCCAGAACACTTCAGTGTTTTGTGGTGGGTCTTTTTGGTTTGTTTTGCCTTTTTTTCCGCACCAGGAGTGGGACAAATAAAAATGCTATTAAAGAAAAAGTACAAAAAACTTCAGTGCTGGTAGTGGGTCATTACCACAGGTAGTTACAAACTGTACAACAGAAAGAAATTTGCTTGCTTTTGAAATGTGAACCATCTTCTAAATGTAATAAGGGCACAGAGAAGTACGCTGTGTTGAGAAGTGACCCTACTTGTTTGGAGAGCAAAGCACGGAAAGGCAGCCCTGCAGCTGGGGGTCAGCTGGGACCCACTGAAGCCAGGAGCAGGCTGTTGGGTGCCCGCCGCGGGGGCTGCAGGAGCCGGTGGTGCTGGGGCCAATCCTCCAGCCCAGGGGGGCTCTTGCCAGAGCCAGCAGGTTCTGCGGAGGGCAGCGTGCCTGGGCAGCGAGCTCTGGCCCAGCACTGCTCTGCTCTGGGCAAGGGCAGCTGCTTTTGTAGGACAGTGTCACTGGCACAGAGACTCAGACGGGGCAGATGGCACTTGCTGGATGTTTTCCTGAGATTTCTGGCACAGCAGAAGTTGTCTCCAAGAGTCTGACAAAGTTGCCCGTGTAATCCGTTTGTGTTTGTCAGTGCAAGGAAAACAGATTTTTCAGTGTTTTTAATTTGCCTTTAAATAGAGAATAGGAAAAAAAGATCCTAACTCTGTATTTTTTTGTCAGACAACAGCTTAGAACCAGAGAAGAGATACTTATGAGTAAAATAAAACATTCAAATTACCTTAGTGGATCATTGGCAGCAAATTATGTTTCTGTGTTTAAAAACAATGACATATTTTGATTTTTAATTGGAACTGGGCACGCAACTCCTTGAGGTTTTTTGAAAGCTTCACCATTCCCAAGTGCCACCTTCAGAGATGTACACATTACAGAACAGGTTAAACTGCCCCTTCAGTTTTCTGCTTGAAATGTGTCATAACAGTTCAGTTTATTTTGTTCAAAACCTGTAAATATAAAGGTTGTGATGGTAAGTAACAGAGCTTTGTCTCTCTGCCAAAAAGGCACTCAGTAGCATCTTGCATTGTCACTACAGATTTTGGACATAATAAAAAAGTAAGCAGTACTAATAATGACCATAGCAAAAACTGATCAATAACACCACTCTATAGATATCCTAATAGCAATTAAAGTGGGAAGTTCATGGTAGTTTTTAATTTTGCAAGGGAAAAAGACTCACTGAGTAAATGCTCGCTATTCCTCTGTGAAACTTCTTGTGAAGGGAGAGCAGCACGAGCCAGAACTGTGGCCTGATTTCACATGTACATCCAACTTCCATCGTGGCTTCGAAGTGTAGAACGGAGAGTCACATGCAGCTGGTTTCTCCATAGCTAGAAAAGTTAGAAACAGAGGGATTTCTGTATTTTCAGAATGACCTCTTGTACTAAGCTACACATTTTCCCCAAAGCATTGTTTAATAAATCTGACACACTAATGGAGTAACTTAAGGTCTGCAGGGAAATGAAATAAAACTTGTCATCTTTTAAACTCTTTTAACCCTGATCTACAGCTTCTGAAAGAGCACTGGGGACGGGGGAAACGGATTTTTGTGGGCTTTGCAGTGAAAGAATAGGTAGCATTATCAAATGAAAAGAGCGTGTTTGTGTTGGTCAAAAATAACCATTGCATGCTTGTGGCTAGGCGTGTTCTTAGGAGGATTGATGCTTAAGTCACTGAAAGGAAGGAGAAGAAGAAGTAATGACTAGAGAAGAAGTTAGTATTAAATTGGAATGAAACTAAACAGAAATCATAGGCTACTATAAAGTTAGTCCTCCAGCATTCTGGAAAAGTCCTACTAAACTGAGAGTCCGAGTCCTGTTTCTGTTCTGTTATTTATGTAAGTGAATGGTGTATCTTAATCCAATTTTAAATGAGGGAAGAAACCTCCAGAACTGCTACCAATTTAACTTTATCTTGAAAGTCTTAGTGTGTTTTACCTGAAAAGTTGAGTTGCGAAGGAGCCTGCCTGGTGAGCTGCAGGAGGCGTGTAACACTAGCTTCTGGCTGTGCGTCCTTCAGAACGTGTTTAAAACGTGTCTGAGATACAGATGATTGGCCCGTGCTGTGTATTCTCAGTGGGTCAAGGAAAATACTGTTTCCTGAGCAAATTAGTATTTTTGGCTCTTTTTTTGGTGTGAAGAGAGGTGAAGGACTGCTATGTTCCAATGCTGGGTATAAGTTAGATTCCTTTCTGGCTGACACAGATTTTATTAATGACACGTACTTGTAAATCCTGTTCGGGTAAATGGAGCAGTTAGAAGATCAGCATCACAGAACATCACAGCCATCATTTAGATGCCAAGAGGTTTTTCCTTCATAAATAGACAAGAAGGGCAAAAGAGCAGTCCGGGGTCATGAAAGAATACTTGGAGTGATACGCGTTCATATGGTTATCATGGAGCAGTTAGGATCACAGTCTGTATCTCAGTTTCCTGCTCTTTCATAATTACAGTGTGACGTTTAGTTACAAATCCTTATTCATATTGGTATGCTCAGCCATCGTTTACTGAAAGAACCAGGACAGTAATTAAATCAGGCACACTGCCTTTCTTTTCTCCTTTGATTTTATACGTACATTGAAATGAAATGTCTTTTTTAATAATAATATCTGCAAGCAGAAAATAAATGTAATCATAATCATTGTGACAAATCAAAGCATACCATCCTATTTAAAGCAATTCTGCATTTTTAGATGGCAAGGGTTAAGTAGGGTGCCAAGTGCTGCTTTTCTGTCCTGCTTTGTGAGTGTACCGGGTCTGGCTGAGCCAGAATTGGTTTTCCCCTGTAGCAGCCCTCATGGTGCTGTGTTTTATGTTGGGAGCTGGCAGGGTGTTGATAGCACACTGGTGTTGTGGCTACTGCTGAGTGGTGCTTACACAGCACCAAGGCTCTTTCTGACATTTCCCCCCCCCACAGTGGGACGGGGTGGGCAAGATCTTGGGAGGGGACACAACCAGGACAGCTGACCCGAACTGACCAAAGGGATATTCCAGACCATATGACGTCTGCTCAGTATAAAGCTGGGAGAAAGGAGGAAGGGGGTGGGGTCACCCTTCGTCCTCCAAGGCAACCACTACGCGTATCGGAGCCCTGCTTCCTGAGAAGGCCCGACATCGCCTGTTAATGGGAAGTAGAGAATAAATCTGTTTTCCTTTTTTTGCTTCCGCACGCGGACCTTTGCTTCGCTTTGCTTATATTAAAACTGCTGTTGTTTTACCCACAAGGGTTGGGTTTTTTTTTTCCTTTCTTATTTTCTTTCCCGTCTTTGCCCTGTTGAGAAAAAAAGGGGAAGGGGGGGGGGAAGTGATAGAGCGACTTGGTGGGTACCTGGCATTTAGCCAAGGTCAAACCACCAGAGTCTTTTTTGGCGCCCAACGTGGGGCGGGACAACGGCAGTTTATATTAATTGTGCTATAGCTATAGCAGTTAGTAAGCGACAAGCTCTTGTGCTGGTCACGGGTTTGTTTATTGCTCTGCTTTTCTTTATTTTGCTAAGCTCGGGAACATGCTGGAAGAAATTGGGAACATCATGAGTGGTTTTATTCTGCAAGCTCCCGAAGTACTTATTAATTCTTATGTTAGCTCTTTGATACTGTTCATTGATGCTATTTGCCTATTGTGGGCTGTGTGGAGCTCATTAGGTTTTTGGTGTAAGAGAAGGCAAATTTTGGGTGAGAGAATACCAAAATGTGCCCTGAGGCGGCCTGTCCCTGGGTGGCAGGGGGAGTGGAAGGATTTGGGCAGATTCCTAGGACGGTTATCACCTCCTGTAGCCTGGGATCTTACCCCTGAACAGGCAAGCAACCCCGCAAAATTGACACAACACCTGATAGAAGGGTGCCTTGTCTATCCCGATGAAAATCAGCAACTCCTAGCGCTGTACTGGGGCCTGGCCTGTGCTTATCAAGCTGCAGTTCAGTGCTCTCAAAGGACTGTGGTGGAGATGGGGACTCAAACAAAAACAATAACAGCAGAGATTGCCCCAGTAGTAAAAAAGAAACAGTGGACAAGGAGAACAACAGGTCCATACCCTCAATTAATAAGGGACGAAAAAGAAGAGGAAGAAGCGGGTCCTTCAGCAAAGGGGTCAGAAGAGGGAATAACAGAGCTCAAACAGGAGGCAGAAACTACCCGGTCCCTGACATCATCAGAACTGCGAGATCTGCGGAAAGACTATAGCCGCCAGCCGGGTGAGCGGATTGCTGCCTGGCTGCTTCAATGCTGGGATAATGGGGCTGATGCTCAGCAGCTGGAAGGTAAGGAAGCCCAACAGCTGGGTTCCCTTGCTAGAGATCGAGGAATTGAAAGGGGAATTGGAAAAGAAACAGGAATTTGCAGTCTGTTGAACGGTTCCTTTCAAGTGTTAAAGTAAGATATCCCTTCAAGGAAGATCTTATGGACAACTCCCCAGGGAAGTGGACTACTGCAGATGAAGGTGTGCAGTACCTGAGAGAATTAGCAGTGCTGGAAGTCATCTATGGTGATCCAGATAATGATGAAGCCCCTAAAAATCCAGAGGATGTCCTGTGCACACGGGCCATGTGGAGGAAGGTGATTAAAGGTGCACCATCCTCGTATTCTGCTGGCTTGGCTGCGATGTACTATCCAGAAATGGATGTGGGAGAAGGACTAAGATGTACGCCAACTGTGGAGGCAGTCTCTTCCTGGCTTCAGAACTTTGAAGAGAGTCTTGGTACCTCCTCATCTCTACGGGCGAGTGCCTTAAATGTCAGGAGCACCCCAAGAAATCAGTTCTCTTCCACCCCAGTCAGAGGGAAAGGGAAACCTAGGCGCATGACACGTGGCGAACTTTGGTTCTTCCTGCGTGACCAGGGGGAGGACATGAGGAAGTGGGATGGTCAACTCACCTTCAAGTTGGAAGCTCGTGTACATGAATTGCGAGGAAAGACCCCTGCCAAGAAGACATCCAAGAAGGTTGTTAATGTAGCTGGTGTGAAACCTCAAGAAAGTAATCAGCGATCTCCCAGATACAGGAAGACTGAGATCACCTCCCTTGGCCCTGATGAAGGAGTCTCCGGCCTGGCACGGCAAGGGTCAGACAGTGAATACTCTGACCAAGAACAGGAATAGAGGGCCCCTGCCTCCAGCCAGGAGGAGGAAAGGGATGATCGGGTGTATTGGACAGTGTGGATTCGATGGCCTGGCACATCAAATCCACAGAAGTACCAGGCTTTAATCGACACCAGGGCAAAGTGTACATTAATGCCATCAGGTTATAGAGGGGCAGAACCTATCTGGATCTCAGGAGTGACAGGTGGATATCAAGAACTGTCAGTACTGGAAGCCGAGGTTAGCTTGACCGGGGACGAGTGGGGAAAAACGTCCCATTGTAACTGGCCCAGAAGCCCCTTGTATCTTGGGCATTGACTACCTCAAGAGGGGGTATTTCAAAGACCCAAAAGGATACCGATGGGCTTTTGGTGTGGCCAGTGTGAACACAGAGAAAGTCAAACAGTTGTCTAATCTGCCTGGCCTCTCGGAAGATCCTTTTGTTGTAGGACTGTTGCGAGTTGAAGAACAACAGGTGCCAATTGCTATGAGGACCATGCACCGACGGCAGTATCGCACGAACCGAGACTCTCTGGCTCCCATCCAAGAACTGATCCGTCAACTGGAGACCCAAGGTGTCATCAGTAAGACACATTCGCCTTTTAATAGCCCAATATGGCCAGTGCGAAAGTCTGACGGAGGGTGGAGGTTGACAGCAGACTATCGTGGCCTGAACGAAGTGACGCCACCACTGAGTGCTGCTGTACCAGATATGTTAGAGCTCCAATATGAACTGGAGTCAAAGGCAGCCAAGTGGTACACCACAATCGACATCGCCAATGCATTCTTTTCAATTCCTTTGGCAGAAGAGTGCAGGCCACAGTTTGCTTTCACGTGGAGGGGTGTCCAATATACCTGGAATCGACTGCCCCAGGGGTGGAAGCACAGCCCCACTATTTGTCATGGACTAATTCAAACTGCACTGGAAAAGGGTGATGCCCCTGAACATCTACAGTACATCGATGACATCATTGTGTGGGGCAACAAGGCAGAAGAAGTGTTCAAGAAAGGACGAAAAGTAATTGAGATTCTTCTGAGAGCTGGGTTTGCCATAAAGAAAAGCAAGATCAAGGGACCAGCACAGGAGATTCAGTTCTTGGGAATAAAATGGCAAGATGGATGCCACAGGGTTAATTCTACTCAAAATTATGCCTCCTCAGAGTGCTATGAGTGATAGTTTCTTGGTGCTTGAGGCTATAGCCAGAAAACTTGAGGTGTAGCAGGTAAGTCTCCCTTTGTTTGTAAGTGGGAATGGTGTCGGGCTGTCATTGTCACTTGATGTATTTTCTTTCTTGGTAACAGGCAGATGCTGGAATAAGCCCGCATGTTTTCCCCTCAGCTCGTCCAGGCTCAGCCACTAAAGATGCTGGAGCAGGGATGAGGCGGTCAGGCTCCTGTGAACGGTGACTGCTTCCAGTCCTTGTGTGGTACCATGTCTGCTGCCTCCCGCCATGGTTCCCAAGGGACACACGGCTCATTCTGTAGTGCTGTTACTTCCTTTAAGGATCTGTTCCTAAGATAATTCTTCAGTTCCCTTTCTCTTATTTTTCAGTTATTATTCCTTATTCTCATTGTTCTTTTACAGGGCTGTGTCAAACTATACAAAACCCATTACTGTTGTATGGTTTTACAAAATATTTTTTCAGCTACATTTGAATTTTATTCTTTCCTTCTACCATTTGTTTGTGGTCTAATTTTTTTTAATGGCAGGGTAATATTTCTTGATGTATTAACAGTCCTCCTCTAACCAGTCAGAGTAGCGCATATTCATTTTGTTGTAACGCTTTTGCTCTGCTTCCTTAATTTTTTTGTTTTTGATTGTATTTTAATCCCTTTCCCTTTGTCCCGCTTTTGATGTTATTTAAATTTTGAGCTGTCCGTTGTAAACAGTTGTCTATTATGTTGTTAGTCTTTTGTTTTTGAGGAGCTGTAATGGATTATTTATGCCTCCTATGTATCTCTGGGACTCTCTGCTTCTACTTTTTCCACAGAAGTAGATTTGAATTCTGTTTTCACTTATTTCTGAATTATTTTCCCCACATGTACTTGAAATCCAAGAGGCTCAAAGTCTTCTGTTGTATGGGTTCAATGACAGTACAGTATCTCTTGGTCAGCAACCTTTGTTACTTTTCAATTCCATACCTTTCTCTATTAGTAAGAGGTTATTTAGAATTTATTTTCCTTTTTATGGATTTACCATACTTATATTCTGCAACTCCCCCTTCAGCCATAGATTCTTTCAGTATTAGCCTTTTTATTAAAGAAACTGAAAGCTTAGAATTCAGCTAGCGATTGTGAACATGTAAACTCTGATTTGAATTTTTGGTTCTTCTGTAGGTTTGCGAAATCTTGGATCAAATTGCTAAACTTGTCAGAGGGTGCTATGCAAGTTGAGCACAAACTAAAGCACTTTGAATTCAGACGATCTTTCTTAGTCTCAATTCCTCACCTGTAAAATAGGGTGAGTATTTCTAAACTTTGTAGTCAGACTTTATGGCTTTTAAGCAAGAATTCTTCTAGGAATTTATACTAAATTTATACATCTGTTGTGTCCTCTAAAACCAATTCAGGGATTTTTGATTTGCTGATTTTCCCTTTTTTTTTAATGATTGTGCATGTAAATCTGCTAACAGGACTTCTAAATGATTTTTTTATTTGCCTTGTAAAATGTAGGGCTTAATCCGTTATCAGGCGTTCAGTACATATTTGTAAACTACAGGCTAGAACTAAAATACTGTATTTGTATCACTACTTTTTTTTTAACTGTTGTAAATTCACAGGGAATTGTGAAGAGAGGTGAAGTTGTGTTCGAGGCTGCCAGAAGCCGCAGAATCCCAATCCTGATGGGAACACCTGGAGGTGACCAGAAGAGGACAGTGAGGATTGTTGCCGATTCCATCCCCGACTTGCCTGACCTGGGGCTTATTGACAAGGAGCTGGCAACCAGTGGAGCTGGAAATCCCAAGGTAGAACAGATGATTAGAGACTCTACTAAAGCCTTAAGCAACTTGTCACTGCAATGACAACTTACTGCATTTTAGGAAGCAGCTTCCTGGTTTAGGAGCAGGAAGTCTCCATATCATTATCAGGGTTAATATAACATATTTAAAAAGGACTCAACGTGCCAGTAAAATAACAGAGTAGAGATAATATGCAGTCACAGAATAATTGTGTCTAATTTCTGAAGCTATCTTGAGCAAAGGCAACAAGTCCTTCTAAGGTATTTGAGACATACACTCAGGGGTACTGTCTTTCAGTTTATAATATTACTGTAGAAAACTCTGATTGCTTCTCTTATTGTTATGGGTTGTCTGTTATGTTGAAAGAACTACGTAGCTGGTATCCAAAGACTGTCCCAGACCTATTTCAGATGATGCAGTTCAGACTGTGGTGGGAGAAAGGACTAAACTACTGGCATTTTTTTTAGATACTGCATTTTATTTATTGCTTTTTTTATTGCAATATTTTTATAAAATGGGTTCTGTGCGGGCTTCAACTGTCAGTTCAATACTAAAGTTCAGTGCAATACTATAAAAAACAGTTCAGTTGGTAGCTTTTTAAGCCATAGCCTATTAGAATGAAAGTTCATTAATTTATACTTTATTCCTGTTGTTGATAGTGACTTAAATCCTGCTTATAAACACCTTGAGAAATAAAATATGAACTGCCTTTGGCTCCATATGCAAATGAGCCATAAGGGCTCAGCATTAGCAGTCTAGTTTTTGCCTCCTGCATATAAAAGGCAATAGTTACTTGTAAATCACAGAGTAAAGAAACTACAATAAAATGAAAACTGGTTTTAGAGTTCTGCAAATTCCCGCAGAAAACCTGTAGAACTATACGGTATCTTTTATTATTGCCAGCTTGTCATGTATAAAACAGGGAAGAGTAAATCTTGATTTTTTTTTTTTTTTCCCCCCCAACTAGTGCTGTGTTTTTCACTTGCCTGAAGAGTAACGGTACTCATAGTTGCAGTCATAGTTTGTAACCAAATTGTTCATATTTACAGATAAAAATACAGTGAAATTTCTACATTAAGTTAATGTGCTAACTTTATATGGGAGCTTCTAGGAGGACTTCGGAACAAAATAGTGTATTCAAAAGCAAATTCAGTACACTAACTGTAAAGTTTGGGTTTATTTAAGCTGGTATATTTTGCATTAGGTACTGTTTGTAGCATTGGGTTGTAAACATACTAAACTGTATATTTTTCAAGAGCTTTTTTAAATTCCAAGTATTCACTGGTTTGTAGTGTAAGTTTCACGTCATATTTAGGTTTGAGCCTTTCTATGAAGGAGCACCAGTATTTTCCTTGCAGTAGAATTGGTGTGTAAGCTGTTTAAGGAATGTTTAATTCTAATTAGAATACTTACCTCACTTAGTGTTAATTTTTAGATTGGGCTTTGTTGATTGTAAGAACTTGCATAATTGCTATAAATATCTGCTTTAAAACAGATTTGACATATTGCACGAATCTTGAGTTGTAACACTGTTATTGAAAAGCACTTTTAAATTTCTTACTAGAAGGACCATCAGAGTACAACTAATGTTGAGATTTATTTTTTCTATACTGTCTGATGTTACTGAAAGATGTTATTCTTTCATATATTTTTTATAAAATTATAAATTACATTTCTATAAACTAAAACCCTGTCATAGTACCATATGGTCTTTTCCAAAACATTTTCTGTTTGTGTTAACATGTTTATATTATTTTCCCTTGGTGGCGATTAAAATGATGTTGAACAATGCTGACTGACTTTCACTTTCTTTTCACTTCCCGTGTATCTTGGCTGTCAAAAACTTCAAATGGAACAGTTTATTGGAAAGACAAGGAGATGTGTTTTTCATAGTTAATGTAACTGATACTGCAGTGAGTCTTAAGGGTGAGTAGTACAAGGTTTGTCAACGGCGAATGACTTCTCTAAGAGTTAATGTGTTGACCTCTTAAGGTGAGCTTGGAAGTTCTGTATCCAAATACTTTTTAAGATGTCATCGTAGGGGGTTAAAGTCACTTTATAATTCCAAGTTATGTGCCATTACCTATGTTGTTGAAAGTCCTGTTTTAATTATTTTATTGTTACAGGTGTTAAACTGTAAACTAAGTGTCTGTTAAGCTGCGGTAGTTTGTTAGAGGTCTTTTATAGATCAGCATCTCAGAGAACCAAACATTTGCAGCAGAGCCTGCTAGTTTTCAGACTCACCGGTAAAATTTGTGATTGTTAAGCAACAGCCACACTGACTGCATTTTCAGTGTTCATTGTAAAGTTAGAATTGGTGAACAGGTAACTCCTTCGTACTTTTCAAAAATTTTGATTTAGTGTCATATTTGACTTGGTTGTTAAAACCAAAATATTAATTTCTACACATTAACAAACTGGTCCAAGATAAATGTGTACTATGTTTCAAAAAGAAGTGGTGAAACCATTTCTAAGTTGAATTTAGACCACAGATACTGTACGATTCACAGCTCAGCTTTATTGAGATTGCCTGGCTGTAAAAGGAAGGAAATTGATGTAACATGTCCTTGGATCCATTTATGTTTAAGGGGAAAAAACCCCAGTTATTCTTTCTGAAGATGGAATAAATCAGTGATCATTAGGCAAAGTTCACTGAAAATTTCATCATGGAAACCTTGCCTTGACCTACCACCATCAAAATTTTTAGCTTTGACAAGAACTTTTGTGGAACACGAAGACCTATGAAAGTCTCCTAGGAGAATGCCATATAGCCACAAACTTTATGGGGGAAAAGGGTTTTGTTGGGTTTTTTTTAATTGCAGTGGTAACTATAAAATCCTCCCATAATAGGAAGGAGTGTTTCAGAACTGATGCCCTAACTTACAACCAAAAAATTATCTCGAGGAAAGATCTAGTAGGTCTTGTCTTTCATAATAAGGCATTAGTTTGACTCAAATTACTTAGAAAACAGAGAGGATTGTTCAATAGCTTATAGTTAATGTATGAACATGCATTTCTTGCTAGTCATCCATGAGTGAAATTTATTTAAAAAATAAACTGAAAAGTTGGTGTTTTCGTCTATTTGATTTGACAGTTGGCGCATCGAGCTCCAGCCCCCCTTGCCTCTCTGACAGCTGACACGCAGTGTAGAGCTTGGCACTGGAAACACTGGGTGTTGTGCTTACACTGGCTAAATCCTAGCTTTAGATGGTAATAGCAATCTCTTTCATGCTGAAGGTATGATTTTTTTTTGTTTGTTTGTTTGACTTTGGTGTTTTCATTGTGAAGTCCCAGACTTGTATCATGAATACAAGGAAGAATTTGAGTCACACTTTTAACCGTTGAGCATGCCTTCATTCATCCCCTGATGACATCTGTACTTTGTTGAAATCCCCTTTGCAGTTCCCCTTTGTTATCTCCAAGGTTTCTTTGGTCTCCAAGGCCCGCTCAGGACTCCTCCGCTCCCATTGCCAAGCTCTCGTGAGGGCTCTTTGAGCTCCTTTTTTCCATTTGGAACCCTTCCTGCATCCGCATCTGTTACCCCAGTCGGTCTTTCTGTCCTCCCATCCATTCGGTGCACCTCCATTCAGTTCCCCGGCCCCGTGAGGACATCTCTACTTTGTTTGATTCCCTTTTGAATTCATTGCATCCCCGAGACTTCTTTGGTCTCTCTAATCCCCGTGACAATGCCTCTCGTTTTGCCAGAACCTTTTCTGAAACCATCTTTGTGCTCCAGAGCCATCTATTTGTTTTCCATCTTATCACATGTCTTATTTGGTATCTGGTATCCCAAAGACGTGTGTCGTCAGCTTAGATCTCTTCCGGAGTTTTTCAGAGAAGAGGATCACCTTCATATGTTATCGATAAATCTCCTGTGGGGGTGTTTGTCATGTTTTGCAATTTATTTTTGTTCTAGCAACTTAGGTATTAGTTAGGCTGGTTCATACAGTTTCTGATACATGTCATGCAATTCCGTGGTTCTTTATCTATTCTGTCCTTTGGGACTCTTACGGGAGTTAGTCAGAATGTCAAGGTCACTCTGAATTGTTGGCAATGTACAGTAAATAATTTATATTGCAGCCTGTGGTATTTCTGAGAAGGAAATCTTATAGGATCTAATTCTGCTTTGTTCTTTACTCCTATCTAGAACATGGTTTTGTTAGAAGTTAGGTCGTGTGCGTGGTCTTGCTAGAAAAGAAGCGAACCCAGTAGCATTTTTGTTTTTCACAGGAAACTAAAGCACATCATTTAGGATAATGATATCGCTATTGCATGTAGCCAACTACTTCCCGACATCACCCCCCCAAGAGAGATGACAACGACAGCACCGCCACAACACAGACGATGACATGGGCCCACGCCCCCCCCGACAGGCGACGACTTCGGCCCCACCCCCCCCCAAGAGAGGCGACAACCTCACCCCCCCGCCCCCAAAACCAGGCGATTGCACCGCCCCCCCCCCCCCACCTAGGGGCGACATCGCCCCCCCCAACACAAGCGACGACTTTGCCCCACCCAAAGACAGGCAACGACCTCGCGCCCCCCCCCCCCCCACAAGAGAGGCGACACCGCGCACCCCCCCCACTCATCAAGACAGAGGACATCACCCCCCCGACCCCACGAAATGCGACGACCTCGCCCATCCCCCCCCCCCCAAGACAGGCGACCTTGCCCCCCCCCACCTCCGAAGAGAGGCAACGTTGTTCCCCCCCCCGCCCGTCCCCCCCCCCCCCCCCCCAGACAGGCGACGACCTCACCCCACCCCCCCTCCCCGCAAAAGACAAACGACATCGGCACCCCCCTCCGCAAGACAGGCGACGACTTCGACCCCCACCCCCACCCCCAAGACAGGCGACGATTTCAACCCCCCACCCCCACCCCCGGATAGACGACGACCTCGCCCCCCCCCCCCCCCACCCAAGACAAGCGACGACCTCGGCACCCCCCCCCCCCAAGACAGGCGACATCGGCACCCACCCCCCCCAAGACAGGCGACGACATCGCCCCCCCCACCCCCCCAATACAGGCGACGACTTCAGCCCCCGCCCCCCCCCCAGGATAGACGACGACCTTGCCCCCCCCCGCCAACACAGGCGACGACTTCCCCCCCCCACCCCAAGACAGGCGACAATTTCAGCCCCCCTCCCCCAGGATAGGTGACGATTTCAGCACCCCCCCACGAAGGATAGACAATGACCTCGCCCCCGCCACCCACGACAGACAACGACCTCGACCCCCCCCCCCCCAACACAGACGATGACCTCGACCCCCCCCCAAGACATGCAACGACATCGCCCCCCCCACCCCAGACAGACGATGACATCGCCCCCCCCCCCCCCCAAGACAGGTGACGATTTCAGGCCCCCCCCTGCAGGATAGGCGACGATTTCAGCCCCCCCCCCCAGGATAGACGATGACCTCGCCCCCGCCCCCCAACACAGGCGACGACTTCACCCCCCCCACCCCAAGACAGGAGACAATTTCAGCCCCCCCCCCGAGGACAGGCGACGGTTTCAGCCCCCCCCCCCAACCCCAAGCATAGACGATGACCTTGCCCCTGCCCCCCAAGACACACGACGACATCGGCGCCCCCCCAAGACAGACGCCGACATCGCCCCCCCCAAGACAGGCGACGACCTCGGACCCCCCCCCCCCCAAGACAGGCGACGACATCGCCCCCCACCCTCCAAGACAGGCGACATCGGCACCCACCCCCCCCCCCCAAGACAGGCGACGATTTCAACCCCCCACCCCCCGCCCCAGGATAGAGGACGACCTCGCCCCCCCACCCAAGACAAGCGACAAGCTCGGCACCACCCCCCCTCCAAGACAGGCGACGTCGCCCCCCCCCCCTCCAAGACAGGCGAGGACTTCGCCCCCCCACCCCCCCCAAGACAGGTGACGACTTCAGCCCCCGCCCCCCCCCCAGGATAGACGACGACCTCGCCCCCCCCCCCCAACACAGGCGACGACTTCACCCCCCCCACCCCAAGACAGGCGACAATTTCAGCCCCCGCCCCCCAGGATAGGCGACGATTTCAGCCCCCCCCCCCAAGGATAGAAAATGACCTCGCCCCCGCCACCCAAGACAGGCGACGACCTCGACCCCCCCCCCCCACGACAGACGACGACCTCGTCCCCCCCCAAGACAGAAGACGACCTGGCCCCTCCCCCCCCAAGACATGCAACGACATCGCCCCCCCCCCCAACCCCAGACAGACGACGACATCGGCGCCCCCGCCCCAAGACAGGCGACGACTTCGCCCCCCCCCCACCCCAAGACAGGCGACAATTTCAGGCCCCCCCCACAGGATAGGCGACGATTTCAGCGCCCCCCCCCCCCCCACCCCAGGATAGACGATGACCTCGCCCCCGCCCACCTAAGACAGGCGACGACATCCCCCCCACCCCAAGACAGGCGATGACTTCGATCCGCCCCCCCACGACAGACGACGACCTCGACGCCCCCCCCCAGGACAGGCGACGACGTCGCGCTCCCCCCGCCCACCCCCGAAAGGCGATGACCTCGCCCCCCCCCCCAAGACAGGCGACGACCTTGCCCCTCCCCAAAGACAGAATACGACATCGCCCGCCCCCCAAGACAGGCGACATCGCCCTCCCCCCCCCGCCGAAGACAGGCGACTTTGCCCCCCCCCCAAGACAGGCGACGACATCGCCCCCCCCTTCCAAGACAGGCAACGACATCGACCTCCCCCCCACCCCAGACAGACCACGACATCGGCGCCCCCCCGCAAGACAGGCGACGACCTCGCGCCCCCCCCCAACACAGGCGACGACTTCACCCCCCCCACCCCAAGACAGGCGACAATTTCAGCCCCCCCCCCCAGGATAGGCGACGATTTCAGCCCCCCCCCCCCCCCAAGGATAGACAATGACCTCGCCCATGCAACCCAAGACAGGCGACGATCTCGCACCCCACCCCTCCCCCCAAGACAGACGATGACCTCGCCCCCCCCAAGACAGACGACGACCTCTTCCCCCCCCAGACAGAAGACGACCTCGCCTCTCCCCCCCAAGACATGCAACGACATCGCCCCCGCCCCACCCCAGACAGACGACGACATTGCCCCCCCTCCCCAAGACAAGCGACGATCTCGCACCCCACCCCTCCCCCCAAGACAGGCGACGACCTCGCCCCCCCCCAAAGACAAGCGACGAACTTGCCCCCCCCACAAGACAGACGACGACATCGCCCCCACCCCCAACACAGGCGACGACATCGCCCCGCCCCCCCCAAGACAGGCGACGACTTCGCCCCCCCCCACCCCAAGACAGGCGACGATTTCAGGCCCCCCCCGCAGGATAGGCGAAAATTTCAGCCCCCCCCACCCCCCCCAGGATAGACGATGACCTCGCCCCCGCCCCCCAAGACAGGCGACGACATCCCCCCCACCCCAAGACAGGCGACGACCTCGACCCCCCCTCCCCAAGACAGGCAATGACATCGATCCGCCCCCCCACGACAGACGACGACCTCGACCCCCCCCCCCAAGAGAGACGATGACCTCGACCCCCCCCATGACAGACGACGACCTCGACCCCCCCCCAAGACAGACGATGAACTCGCCCCCCCCCCAAGACAGACGACGACCTCGTCCCCCCCCAAGAAAGGCGATGACCTCGCCCCCACCCCCCCCAAAACAGGCGACCTTGCCCCCCCCCCCCCACCAAGACAGGCGACATCGCCCCCGACCCCCCCCCAAGACAGGTGACGTCGCCCCCCCCCCCCTCCAAGACAGGCGAGGACTTCGCCCCCCCACCCCCCCCAAGACAGGCGACGACTTCAGCCCCCGCCCCCCCCAGGATAGACGACGACCTCGCCCCCCCCCCAACACAGGCGACGACTTCACCCCCCCCACCCCAAGACAGGCGACAATTTCAGCCCCCCCCCCCAGGATAGGCGACGATTTCAGCCCCCCCCCCCCAGGATAGACAATGACCTCGCCCCCGCCACCCAAGACAGGCGACGACCTCGACCCCCCCCCCCACAACAGACGACGACCTCGACCCCCCCCCCAAGACAGACGATGACCTTGCCCCCCCCAAGACAGACGACGACCTCGTCCCCCCCCAAGACATGCAACGACATCGCCCCCCCCCACCCCAGACAGACGACGACATCGCTCCCCCCCAAAGACAAGCGACGAACTTGCCCCTCCCCCCAAGACAGGCGACGACTTCGCCCCCCCCACCCCAAGACAGGCGACGATTTCAGGCCCCCCCCGCAGGATAGGCGACGATTTCAGCCCCCCCCCCCCCCCCAGGATAGACGATGACCTCGCCCCCGCCCCCCTAAGACAGGCAACGACATCCCCCCCACCCCAAGACAGGCGATGACTTCGATCCGCCCCCCCACGACAGACGACGAACTCGACGCCCCCCCCCAAGACAGGCGATGACGTCGCGCTCCCCCCGCCCACCCCCGAAAGGCGATGACCTCGCCCCCCCCCCAAGACAGGCGACGACCTTGCCCCTCCCCAAAGACAGAATACGACATCGCCCTCCCCCCCCGCCGAAGACAGGCGACCTTGCCCCCCCTCCCCAAGACAGGCGACGACATCGCCCCCCACCCTCCAAGACAGGCGACATCGGCACCCACCCCCCCCCAAGACAGGCGAGGAATTCGGCCCCCAACCCCCCAAGACAGGCGACGATTTCAACCCCCCACCCCCCACCCCAGGATAGACGACGACCTCGCCCCCCCCCACCCAAGACAAGCGACGACCTCGACCCCCCCTCCCCAAGACAGGCAATGACTTCGATACGCCCCCCCACGACAGACGACGACCTCGACCCCCCCCCCCCAAAGACAGACGACGACCTCGACCCCCCCCCAAGAGAGACGATGACCTCGACCCCCCCCATGACAGACGACGACCTCGACCCCCCCCCAAGACAGACGATGACCTCGCCCCCCCCCCAAGACAGACGACGACCTCGTCCCCCCCCAAGAAAGGCGACGACCTTGCCCCCACCCCCCCAAAACAGGCGACCTTGCCCCCCCCCCCCCCCCCAAGACAGGCGACGACATCGCCCCCGACCCCCCCCCCAAGACAGGTGACGTCGCCCCCCCCCCCCTCCAAGACAGGCGAGGACTTCGCCCCCCCACCCCCCCCAAGACAGGCGACGACATCGCCCCCCTCCCCAACCCCAGACAGACGACGACATCGGCGCCCCCCGCCAAGACAGGCGACGACCTCGCGCCCCCGCCCCAAGACAGGCGACGACATCGCCCCCCCACCCCAAGACAGACGACGACATCGCCCCCCTCCCCAAGACAGGCCAGGAGCTCGCCCCCCCCCCCCTCCAAGACAGACGATGACCTCGCCCCCCCACAAGACAGGCGACGACTTCACCCCCCCCACCCCAAGACAGGCGACAATTTCAGCCCCCCCCCCCCAGGATAGGCGACGATTTCAGCCCCCCCCCCCCAAGGATAGACAATGACCTCGCCCCCGCCACCCAAGACAGGCGACGATCTCGCACCCCCCCCTCCAAGACAGGCGACATCGGCACCCACCCCCCCCAAGACAGGCGAGGAATTCGGCCCCCACCCCCCCCAAGACAGGTGACGATTTCAACCCCCCACCCCCCCCCCCCCAGGATAGATGACGACCTCGCCCCCCCCCCACCCAAGACAAGCGACAACCTCGGCACCACCCCCCCTCCAAGACAGGTGACGTCGCCCCCCCCCCTCCAAGACAGGCGAGGACATCGCCCCCCCACCCCCCCCAAGACAGGCGACGACTTCAGCCCCCGCCCCCCCCAGGATAGACGACGACCTCGCCCCCCCCCCAACACAGGCGACGACTTCACCCCCCCCACCCCAAGACAGGCGACAATTTCAGCCCCCCCCCCCAGGATAGGCGACGATTTCAGCCCCCCCCCCACAAGGATAGACAATGACCTCGCCCCCGCCACCCAAGACAGGCGACGACCTCGCCCCCCCCCAAAGACAAGCGACGAACTTGCCCCCCCCACAAGACAGACGACGACATCGCCCCCACCCCCAACACAGGCGACGACATCGCCCCGCCCCCCCCAAGACAGGCGACGACTTCGCCCCCCCCCACCCCAAGACAGGCGACGATTTCAGGCCCCCCCCGCAGGATAGGCGAAAATTTCAGCCCCCCCCACCCCCCCCAGGATAGACGATGACCTCGCCCCCGCCCCCCAAGACAGGCGACGACATCCCCCCCACCCCAAGACAGGCGACGACCTCGACCCCCCCTCCCCAAGACAAGCGACGATCTCGCCCCCCCTCCCCCCCCAAGAAAGGCGACGACCTCGCCCCCGAACCCCACCCCAAGACAGGCGACGACCTCGCCCCCCCACCCCAAGACAAGCGACGACCTCTCCCCCCCCCACCCAAGACAAGCGACGACCTCGGCACCACCCCCCCTCCAAGACAGGCGACGTCGCCCTCCCCCCTCCAAGACAGGCAAGGACTTCGCCCCCCCACCCCCCCCAACACAGGCGACGACTTCACCCCCCCCACCCCAAGACAGGCGACAATTTCAGCCCCCCCCCCCCCAGGATAGGCGACGATTTCAGCCACCCCCCCCAAGGATAGACAATGACCTCGCCCCCGCCACCCAAGACAGGCGACGACCTCGCCCCTCCCCAAATACAAGCGACGAACTTGCCCCCCCCACAAGACAGACGACGACATCGCCCCCCCCCCCCAATACAGGCGACGACTTCGCCCCCCCCCACCCCAAGACAGGCGATGATTTCAGGCCCCCCCCGCAGGATAGGCGACGATTTCAGCCCCCCCACCCCGCCCCCCCAGGATAGACGATGACCTCGCCCCCGCCCCCCAAGACAGGCGATGACTTCGATCCGCCCCCCCACGACAGACGACGACCTCGACGCCCCCCCCCAGGACAGGCGACGACGTCGCGCTCCCCCCGCCCACCCCCGAAAGGCGATGACCTCGCCCCCCCCCCAAGACAGGCGACGACCTTGCCCCTCCCCAAAGACAGAATACGACATCGCCCGCCCCCCAAGACAGGCGACATCGCCCTCCCCCCCCCGCCGAAGACAGGCGACTTTGCCCCCCCCCAAGACAGGCGACGACATCGCCCCCCCCTTCCAAGACAGGCAACGACATCGACCCCCCCCCCCACCCCAGACAGACCACGACATCGGCGCCCCCCCGCAAGACAGGCGACGACCTCGCGCCCCCGCCCCAAGACAGGCGACGACATCGCCCCTCACCCTCCAAGACAGGCGACATCGGCACCCACCCCCCCCAAGACAGGCGAGGAATTCGGCCCCCACCCCCCCCAAGACAGGCGACGATTTCAACCCCCCACCCCCCCCCCCCAGTATAGACGACTACCTCGCCCCCCCCACCCAAGACAAGCGACGACCTCGGCACCACACCCCCTCCAAGACAGGCGACGTCGCCCTCCCCCCTCCAAGACAGGCGACGACTTCAGCCCCCGCCCCCCCGCCAAGGATAGACGACGACCTCGCCCCCCCCCCCCACCACAGGCGACGACTTCACCCCCCCCACCCCAAGACAGGCGACAATTTCAGCCCCCCCCCCCAAGACAGGCGACGATCTCGCACCCCACCCCTCCCCCCAAGACAGACGATGACCTCGCCCCCCCCAAGACAGACGACGACCTCTTCCCCCCCCAGACAGAAGACGACCTCGCCTCTCCCCCCCCAAGACATGCAACGACATCGCCCCCCCCCCACCCCAGACAGACGACGACATCGCCCCCCCTCCCCAAGACAAGCGACGATCTCGCACCCCACCCCTCCCCCCAAGACAGGCGACGACCTCGCCCCCCCCCAAAGACAAGCGACGAACTTGCCCCCCCCACAAGACAGACGACGACATCGCCCCCACCCCCAACACAGGCGACGACATCGCCCCGCCCCCCCCAAGACAGGCGACGACTTCGCCCCCCCCCACCCCAAGACAGGCGACGATTTCAGGCCCCCCCCGCAGGATAGGCGAAAATTTCAGCCCCCCCCACCCCCCCCAGGATAGACGATGACCTCGCCCCCGCCCCCCAAGACAGGCGACGACATCCCCCCCACCCCAAGACAGGCGACGACCTCGACCCCCCCTCCCCAAGACAAGCGACGATCTCGCCCCCCCTCCCCCCCCAAGAAAGGCGACGACCTCGCCCCCGAACCCCACCCCAAGACAGGCGACGACCTCGCCCCCCCACCCCAAGACAAGCGACGACCTCTCCCCCCCCCACCCAAGACAAGCGACGACCTCGGCACCACCCCCCCTCCAAGACAGGCGACGTCGCCCTCCCCCCTCCAAGACAGGCAAGGACTTCGCCCCCCCACCCCCCCCAACACAGGCGACGACTTCACCCCCCCCACCCCAAGACAGGCGACAATTTCAGCCCCCCCCCCCCCAGGATAGGCGACGATTTCAGCCACCCCCCCCAAGGATAGACAATGACCTCGCCCCCCGCCACCCAAGACAGGCGACGACCTCGCCCCTCCCCAAATACAAGCGACGAACTTGCCCCCCCCACAAGACAGACGACGACATCGCCCCCCCCCCCCAATACAGGCGACGACTTCGCCCCCCCCCACCCCAAGACAGGCGATGATTTCAGGCCCCCCCCGCAGGATAGGCGACGATTTCAGCCCCCCCACCCCGCCCCCCCAGGATAGACGATGACCTCGCCCCCGCCCCCCAAGACAGGCGATGACTTCGATCCGCCCCCCCACGACAGACGACGACCTCGACGCCCCCCCCCAGGACAGGCGACGACGTCGCGCTCCCCCCGCCCACCCCCGAAAGGCGATGACCTCGCCCCCCCCCCAAGACAGGCGACGACCTTGCCCCTCCCCAAAGACAGAATACGACATCGCCCGCCCCCCAAGACAGGCGACATCGCCCTCCCCCCCCGCCGAAGACAGGCGACTTTGCCCCCCCCCAAGACAGGCGACGACATCGCCCCCCCCTTCCAAGACAGGCAACGACATCGACCCCCCCCCCCCACCCCAGACAGACCACGACATCGGCGCCCCCCCGCAAGACAGGCGACGACCTCGCGCCCCCGCCCCAAGACAGGCGACGACATCGCCCCTCACCCTCCAAGACAGGCGACATCGGCACCCACCCCCCCCAAGACAGGCGAGGAATTCGGCCCCCACCCCCCCCAAGACAGGCGACGATTTCAACCCCCCACCCCCCCCCCCCAGTATAGACGACTACCTCGCCCCCCCCACCCAAGACAAGCGACGACCTCGGCACCACACCCCCTCCAAGACAGGCGACGTCGCCCTCCCCCCTCCAAGACAGGCGACGACTTCAGCCCCCGCCCCCCCGCCAAGGATAGACGACGACCTCGCCCCCCCCCCCCCACCACAGGCGACGACTTCACCCCCCCCACCCCAAGACAGGCGACAATTTCAGCCCCCCCCCCCCAAGACAGGCGACGATCTCGCACCCCACCCCTCCCCCCAAGACAGACGATGACCTCGCCCCCCCCAAGACAGACGACGACCTCTTCCCCCCCCAGACAGAAGACGACCTCGCCTCTCCCCCCCCAAGACATGCAACGACATCGCCCCCCCCCCACCCCAGACAGACGACGACATCGCCCCCCCTCCCCAAGACAAGCGACGATCTCGCACCCCACCCCTCCCCCCAAGACAGGCGACGACCTCGCCCCCCCCCAAAGACAAGCGACGAACTTGCCCCCCCCACAAGACAGACGACGACATCGCCCCCACCCCCAACACAGGCGACGACATCGCCCCGCCCCCCCCAAGACAGGCGACGACTTCGCCCCCCCCCACCCCAAGACAGGCGACGATTTCAGGCCCCCCCCGCAGGATAGGCGAAAATTTCAGCCCCCCCCACCCCCCCCAGGATAGACGATGACCTCGCCCCCGCCCCCCAAGACAGGCGACGACATCCCCCCCACCCCAAGACAGGCGACGACCTCGACCCCCCCTCCCCAAGACAAGCGACGATCTCGCCCCCCCTCCCCCCCCAAGAAAGGCGACGACCTCGCCCCCGAACCCCACCCCAAGACAGGCGACGACCTCGCCCCCCCACCCCAAGACAAGCGACGACCTCTCCCCCCCCCACCCAAGACAAGCGACGACCTCGGCACCACCCCCCCTCCAAGACAGGCGACGTCGCCCTCCCCCCTCCAAGACAGGCGAGGACTTCGCCCCCCCACCCCCCCCAACACAGGCGACGACTTCACCCCCCCCACCCCAAGACAGGCGACAATTTCAGCCCCCCCCCCCCCAGGATAGGCGACGATTTCAGCCACCCCCCCCAAGGATAGACAATGACCTCGCCCCCGCCACCCAAGACAGGCGACGACCTCGCCCCTCCCCAAATACAAGCGACGAACTTGCCCCCCCCACAAGACAGACGACGACATCGCCCCCCCCCCCCAATACAGGCGACGACTTCGCCCCCCCCCACCCCAAGACAGGCGATGATTTCAGGCCCCCCCCGCAGGATAGGCGACGATTTCAGCCCCCCCACCCCGCCCCCCCAGGATAGACGATGACCTCGCCCCCGCCCCCCAAGACAGGCGATGACTTCGATCCGCCCCCCCACGACAGACGACGACCTCGACGCCCCCCCCCAGGACAGGCGACGACGTCGCGCTCCCCCCGCCCACCCCCGAAAGGCGATGACCTCGCCCCCCCCCCAAGACAGGCGACGACCTTGCCCCTTCCCAAAGACAGAATACGACATCGCCCGCCCCCCAAGACAGGCGACATCGCCCTCCCCCCCCGCCGAAGACAGGCGACTTTGCCCCCCCCCCAAGACAGGCGACGACATCGCCCCCCCCTTCCAAGACAGGCAACGACATCGACCCCCCCCCCCACCCCAGACAGACCACGACATCGGCGCCCCCGCCCCAAGACAGGCGACGACATCGCCCCTCACCCTCCAAGACAGGCGACATCGGCACCCACCCCCCCCAAGACAGGCGAGGAATTCGGCCCCCACCCCCCCCAAGACAGGCGACGATTTCAACCCCCCACCCCCCCCCCCCAGTATAGACGACTACCTCGCCCCCCCCACCCAAGACAAGCGACGACCTCGGCACCACACCCCCTCCAAGACAGGCGACGTCGCCCTCCCCCCTCCAAGACAGGCGACGACTTCAGCCCCCGCCCCCCCGCCAAGGATAGACGACGACCTCGCCCCCCCCCCCCCCACCACAGGCGACGACTTCACCCCCCCCACCCCAAGACAGGCGACAATTTCAGCCCCCCCCCCCAAGACAGGCGACGATCTCGCACCCCACCCCTCCCCCCAAGACAGACGATGACCTCGCCCCCCCCAAGACAGACGACGACCTCTTCCCCCCCCAGACAGAAGACGACCTCGCCTCTCCCCCCCCAAGACATGCAACGACATCGCCCCCCCCCCACCCCAGACAGACGACGACATCGCCCCCCCTCCCCAAGACAAGCGACGATCTCGCACCCCACCCCTCCCCCCAAGACAGGCGACGACCTCGCCCCCCCCCAAAGACAAGCGACGAACTTGCCCCCCCCACAAGACAGACGACGACATCGCCCCCACCCCCAACACAGGCGATGACATCGCCCCGCCCCCCCCAAGACAGGCGACGACTTCGCCCCCCCCCACCCCAAGACAGGCGACGATTTCAGGCCCCCCCCGCAGGATAGGCGAAAATTTCAGCCCCCCCCACCCCCCCCAGGATAGACGATGACCTCGCCTCCGCCCGCCAAGACAGGCGACGACATCCCCCCCACCCCAAGACAGGCGACGACCTCGACCCCCCCTCCCCAAGACAGGCAATGACATCGATCCGCCCCCCCACGACAGACGACGACCTCGACCCCCCCCCCAAGAGAGACGATGACCTCGACCCCCCCCCAAGACAGACGACGACCTCGACCCCCCCCCCAAGACAGACGACGACCTCGTCCCCCCCCAAGAAAGGCGACGACCTCGCCCCCACCCCCCCCAAAACAGGCGACCTTGCCCCCCCCCCCCCCACCAAGACAGGCGACATCGCCCCCGACCCCCCCCCCAAGACAGGTGACGTCGCCCCCCCCCCTCCAAGACAGGCGAGGACTTCGCCCCCCCACCCCCCCCAAGACAGGCGACGACTTCAGCCCCCGCCCCCCCCAGGATAGACGACGACCTCGCGCCCCCCCCAACACAGGCGACGACTTCACCCCCCCCACCCCAAGACAGGCGACAATTTCAGCCCCCCCCCCAGGATAGGCGACGATTTCAGCCCCCCCCCCCCAAGGATAGACAATGACCTCGCCCCCGCCACCCAAGACAGGCGACGACCTCGACCCCCCCCCAAGACAGACGATGACCTTGCCCCCCCCAAGACAGACGACGACCTCGTCCCCCCCCAAGACATGCAACGACATCGCCCCCCCCCACCCCAGACAGACGACGACATCGCTCCCCCCCAAAGACAAGCGACGAACTTGCCCCTCCCCCCAAGACAGGCGACAATTTCAGCCCCCCCCCCCAGGATAGGCGACGATTTCAGCCCCCCCCCCCCAAGCATAGACGATGACCTCGCCCCTGCCCCCCAAGACAGACGACGACCTCGAACCCCCCCTAAGACAGACGATGACCTCCCCCCCAAGACAGACGACGACATCGGCGCCCCCCGCCCCCCCCAAGACAGACGCCGACATCGCCCCCCCCAAGACAGGCGACGACCTCGGACCCCCCCCCCACCCAAAACAGGCGTCGACCTCGCCCCCCACCCCCCCCACGACAGGCGACCTTGCCCCCCCCCCCCCAAGACAGGCGACGACATCGCCCCCCCCCCTCCAAGACAGGCGACATCGGCACCCACCCCCCCCAAGACAGGCGAGGAATTCGGCCCCCACCCCCCCCAAGACAGGTGACGATTTCAACCCCCCACCCCCCCCCCCCCCAGGATAGATGACGACCTCGCCCCCCCCCCACCCAAGACAAGCGACAACCTCGGCACCACCCCCCCTCCAAGACAGGTGACGTCGCCCCCCCCCCTCCAAGACAGGCGAGGACATCGCCCCCCCACCCCCCCCAAGACAGGCGACGACTTCAGCCCCCGCCCCCCCCAGGATAGACGACGACCTCGCCCCCCCCCCAACACAGGCGACGACTTCACCCCCCCCACCCCAAGACAGGCGACAATTTCAGCCCCCCCCCCCAGGATAGGCGACGATTTCAGCCCCCCCCCCCCAAGGATAGACAATGACCTCGGCCCCGCCACCCAAGACAGGCGACGACCTCGCCCCCCCCCAAAGACAAGCGACGAACTTGCCCCCCCCACAAGACAGACGACGACATCGCCCCCACCCCCAACACAGGCGACGACATCGCCCCGCCCCCCCCAAGACAGGCGACGACTTCGCCCCCCCCCACCCCAAGACAGGCGACGATTTCAGGCCCCCACCGCAGGATAGGCGAAAATTTCAGCCCCCCCCCCCCCCACCAAGAGAGACGATGACCTCGACCCCCCCCACCCAAGACAAGCGACGACCTCGACCCCCCCTCCCCAAGACAGGCGATGACTTCGACCCCCCCCCATGACAGACGACGACCTCGACCCCCCCCCAAGACTGACGATGACCTCGCCCCCCCCCAAGACAGACGACGACCTCGTCCCCCCCCAAGAAAGGCGACGACCTCGCCCCCACCCCCCCAAAACAGGCGACCTTGCCCCCCCCCCCCAAGACAGGCGACGACATCGCCCCCCCCCCAAGAAAGGCGACGACCTCGCCCCCCACCCCCCCCAAGACAGGCGACGACATCGCCCCCCACCCTCCAAGACAGGCGACATCGGCACCCACCCCCCCCCAAGACAGGCGAGGAATTCGGCCCCCACCCCCCCCAAGACAGGCGACGACGTCGCGCTCCCCCCGCCCACCCCCGAAAGGCGATGACCTCGCCCCCCCCCCAAGACAGGCGACGACATTGCCCCTCCCCAAAGACAGAATACGACATCGCCCGCCCCCCAAGACAGGCGACATCGCCCTCCCCCCCCGCCGAAGACAGGCGACCTTGCCCCCCCTCCCCAAGACAGGCGACGACATCGCCCCCCCCCCCAACACAGGCAACGACATCGCCCCCCCCCCCCAACCCCAGACAGACGACGACATCGGCGCCCCCCGCCAAGACAGGCGACGACCTCGCGCCCCCGCCCCAAGACAGACGACGACATCGCCCCCCCACCCCAAGACAGACGACGACATCGCCCCCCTCCCCAAGACAGGCGAGGAGCTCGCCCCCCCCCCCCAAGACAGACGATGACCTCGCCCCCCCACAAGACAGACGACGACCTCGTCCCCCCCCAAGACATGCAACGACATTGCCCCCCCCCACCCCAGACAGACGACGACATCGCTCCCCCCCAAAGACAAGCGACGAACTTGCCCCCCCCCCAAGACAGGCGACGACTTCGCCCCCCCCACCCCAAGACAGGCGACGATTTCAGGCCCCCCCCGCAGGATAGGCGACGATTTCAGCCCCCCCCCCCACCCCAGGATAGACGATGACCTCGCCCCCGCCCCCCTAAGACAGGCAACGACATCCCCCCCACCCCAAGACAGGCGATGACTTCGATCCGCCCCCCCACGACAGACGACGAACTCGACGCCCCCCCCCAAGACAGGCGATGACGTCGCGCTCCCCCCGCCCACCCCCGAAAGGCGATGACCTCGCCCCCCCCCCAAGACAGGCGACGACCTTGCCCCTCCCCAAAGACAGAATACGACATCGCCCTCCCCCCCCGCCGAAGACAGGCGACCTTGCCCCCCCTCCCCAAGACAGGCGACGACATCGCCCCCCCCCCCCCCAAGACAGGCGACGACATCGCCCCCCCCCCCAACCCCAGACAGACGACGACATCGGCGCCCCCCGCCAAGACAGGCGACGACATCGCCCCCTCACCCCAAGACAGACGACGACATCGCCCCCCTCCCCAAGACAGGCGAGGAGCTCGCCCCCCCCCCCCCCAAGACAGACGATGACCTCGCCCCCCCACAAGACAGGCGACGACCTCTCCCCCCCCCACCCCAAGACAGGCGACGATTTCAGGCCCCCCCCGCAGGATAGGCGAAAATTTCAGCCCCCCCCACCCCCCCCAGGATAGACGATGACCTCGCCTCCGCCCGCCAAGACAGGCGACGACATCCCCCCCACCCCAAGACAGGCGACGACCTCGACCCCCCCTCCCCAAGACAGGCAATGACATCGATCCGCCCCCCCACGACAGACGACGACCTCGACCCCCCCCCCAAGAGAGACGATGACCTCGACCCCCCCCAAGACAGACGACGACCTCGACCCCCCCCCCAAGACAGACGACGACCTCGTCCCCCCCCAAGAAAGGCGACGACCTCGCCCCCACCCCCCCCAAAACAGGCGACCTTGCCCCCCCCCCCCCCCCCAAGACAGGCGACATCGACCCCGACCCCCCCCCCAAGACAGGTGACGTCGCCCCCCCCCCCTCCAAGACAGGCGAGGACTTCGCCCCCCCACCCCCCCCAAGACAGGCGACGACTTCAGCCCCCGCCCCCCCCAGGATAGACGACGACCTCGCGCCCCCCCCAACACAGGCGACGACTTCACCCCCCCCACCCCAAGACAGGCGACAATTTCAGCCCCCCCCCCAGGATAGGCGACGATTTCAGCCCCCCCCCCCCAAGGATAGACAATGACCTCGCCCCCGCCACCCAAGACAGGCGACGACCTCGACCCCCCCCCAAGACAGACGATGACCTTGCCCCCCCCAAGACAGACGACGACCTCGTCCCCCCCCAAGACATGCAACGACATCGCCCCCCCCCACCCCAGACAGACGACGACATCGCTCCCCCCCAAAGACAAGCGACGAACTTGCCCCTCCCCCCAAGACAGGCGACAATTTCAGCCCCCCCCCCCAGGATATGCGACGATTTCAGCCCCCCCCCCCCAAGCACAGACGATGACCTCGCCCCTGCCCCCCAAGACAGACGACGACCTCGAACCCCCCCTAAGACAGACGATGACCTCCCCCCCAAGACAGACGACGACATCGGCGCCCCCCGCCCCCCCCAAGACAGACGCCGACATCGCCCCCCCCAAGACAGGCGACGACCTCGGACCCCCCCCCCACCCAAAACAGGCGTCGACCTCGCCCCCCACCCCCCCCACGACAGGCGACCTTGCCCCCCCCCCCCAAGACAGGCGACGACATCGCCCCCCCCCCTCCAAGACAGGCGACATCGGCACCCACCCCCCCCAAGACAGGCGAGGAATTCGGCCCCCACCCCCCCCAAGACAGGTGACGATTTCAACCCCCCACCCCCCCCCCCCCCAGGATAGATGACGACCTCGCCCCCCCCCCACCCAAGACAAGCGACAACCTCGGCACCACCCCCCCTCCAAGACAGGTGACGTCGCCCCCCCCCCTCCAAGACAGGCGAGGACATCGCCCCCCCACCCCCCCCAAGACAGGCGACGACTTCAGCCCCCGCCCCCCCCAGGATAGACGACGACCTCGCCCCCCCCCCAACACAGGCGACGACTTCACCCCCCCCACCCCAAGACAGGCGACAATTTCAGCCCCCCCCCCCAGGATAGGCGACGATTTCAGCCCCCCCCCCCCAAGGATAGACAATGACCTCGGCCCCGCCACCCAAGACAGGCGACGACCTCGCCCCCCCCCAAAGACAAGCGACGAACTTGCCCCCCCCACAAGACAGACGACGACATCGCCCCCACCCCCAACACAGGCGACGACATCGCCCCGCCCCCCCCAAGACAGGCGACGACTTCGCCCCCCCCCACCCCAAGACAGGCGACGATTTCAGGCCCCCCCCGCAGGATAGGCGAAAATTTCAGCCCCCCCCCCCCCCCCAAGAGAGACGATGACCTCGACCCCCCCCACCCAAGACAAGCGACGACCTCGACCCCCCCTCCCCAAGACAGGCGATGACTTCGACCCCCCCCCATGACAGACGACGACCTCGACCCCCCCCCAAGACTGACGATGACCTCGCCCCCCCCAAGACAGACGACGACCTCGTCCCCCCCCAAGAAAGGCGACGACCTCGCCCCCACCCCCCCAAAACAGGCGACCTTGCCCCCCCCCCCCAAGACAGGCGACGACATCGCCCCCCCCCCAAGAAAGGCGACGACCTCGCCCCCCACCCCCCCCAAGACAGGCGACGACATCGCCCCCCACCCTCCAAGACAGGCGACATCGGCACCCACCCCCCCCCAAGACAGGCGAGGAATTCGGCCCCCACCCCCCCCAAGACAGGCGACGACGTCGCGCTCCCCCCGCCCACCCCCGAAAGGCGATGACCTCGCCCCCCCCCCAAGACAGGCGACGACATTGCCCCTCCCCAAAGACAGAATACGACATCGCCCGCCCCCCAAGACAGGCGACATCGCCCTCCCCCCCCGCCGAAGACAGGCGACCTTGCCCCCCCTCCCCAAGACAGGCGACGACATCGCCCCCCTCCCCAAGACAGGCGAGGAGCTCGCCCCCCCCCCCCAAGACAGACGATGACCTCGCCCCCCCACAAGACAGACGACGACCTCGTCCCCCCCCAAGACATGCAACGACATTGCCCCCCCCCACCCCAGACAGACGACGACATCGCTCCCCCCCAAAGACAAGCGACGAACTTGCCCCCCCCCCAAGACAGGCGACGACTTCGCCCCCCCCACCCCAAGACAGGCGACGATTTCAGGCCCCCCCCGCAGGATAGGCGACGATTTCAGCCCCCCCCCCCACCCCAGGATAGACGATGACCTCGCCCCCGCCCCCCTAAGACAGGCAACGACATCCCCCCCACCCCAAGACAGGCGATGACTTCGATCCGCCCCCCCACGACAGACGACGAACTCGACGCCCCCCCCCAAGACAGGCGATGACGTCGCGCTCCCCCCGCCCACCCCCGAAAGGCGATGACCTCGCCCCCCCCCCAAGACAGGCGACGACCTTGCCCCTCCCCAAAGACAGAATACGACATCGCCCTCCCCCCCCGCCGAAGACAGGCGACCTTGCCCCCCCTCCCCAAGACAGGCGACGACATCGCCCCCCCCCCCAAGACAGGCGACGACATCGCCCCCCCCCCAACCCCAGACAGACGACGACATCGGCGCCCCCCGCCAAGACAGGCGACGACATCGCCCCCTCACCCCAAGACAGACGACGACATCGCCCCCCTCCCCAAGACAGGCGAGGAGCTCGCCCCCCCCCCCCCAAGACAGACGATGACCTCGCCCCCCCACAAGACAGGCGACGACCTCTCCCCCCCCCACCCAAGACAAGCGACGACCTCGGCACCACCCCCCCTCCAAGACAGGCGACGTCGCCCTCCCCCCTCCAAGAGAGGCGAGGACTTCGCCCCCCCACCCCCCCCAACACAGGCGACGACTTCACCCCCCCCACCCCAAGACAGGCGACGATTTCAGCCCCCCCCCCAAGGATAGACAATGACCTCGCCCCCGCCACCCAAGACAGGCGAGGATCTCGCACCCCACCCCTCCCCCCAAGACAGGCGACGACCTCGCCCCCCCCCACCCAAGACAAGCGACGACCTCGGCACCACCCCCCCTCCAAGACAGGCGACGTCGCCCCCCTCCCCTCCAAGACAGGTGAGGACTTCGCCCCCCCACCCCCCCCAACACAGGCGACGACTTCACCCCCCCCACCCCAAGACAGGCGACAATTTCAGCCCCCCCCCCCAGGATAGGCGACGATTTCAGCCCCCCCCCCCCAAGCATAGACGATGACCTCGCCCCTGCCCCCCAAGACAGACGACGACCTCGAACCCCCCCTAAGACAGACGATGACCTCCCCCCCAAGACAGACGACGACATCGGCGCCCCCCGCCCCCCCCAAGACAGACGCCGACATCGCCCCCCCCAAGACAGGCGACGACCTCGGACCCCCCCCCCCACCCAAAACAGGCGTCGACCTCGCCCCCCACCCCCCCCACGACAGGCGACCTTGCCCCCCCCCCCCAAGACAGGCGACGACATCGCCCCCCCCCCTCCAAGACAGGCGACATCGGCACCCACCCCCCCCAAGACAGGCGAGGAATTCGGCCCCCACCCCCCCCAAGACAGGTGACGATTTCAACCCCCCACCCCCCCCCCCCAAGGATAGATGACGACCTCGCCCCCCCCCCACCCAAGACAAGCGACAACCTCGGCACCACCCCCCCTCCAAGACAGGTGACGTCGCCCCCCCCCCTCCAAGACAGGCGAGGACATCGCCCCCCCACCCCCCCCAAGACAGGCGACGACTTCAGCCCCCGCCCCCCCCAGGATAGACGACGACCTCGCCCCCCCCCCAACACAGGCGACGACTTCACCCCCCCCACCCCAAGACAGGCGACAATTTCAGCCCCCCCCCCCCAGGATAGGCGACGATTTCAGCCCCCCCCCCCCAAGGATAGACAATGACCTCGCCCCCGCCACCCAAGACAGGCGACGACCTCGACCCCCCCCCCAAGACAGGCGACGACCTCGCCCCCCCCCAAAGACAAGCGACGAACTTGCCCCCCCCACAAGACAGACGACGACATCGCCCCCACCCCCAACACAGGCGACGACATCGCCCCGCCCCCCCCAAGACAGGCGACGACTTCGCCCCCCCCACCCCAAGACAGGCGACGATTTCAGGCCCCCCCCGCAGGATAGGCGAAAATTTCAGCCCCCCCCACCCCCCCCAGGATAGACGATGACCTCGCCCCCGCCCCCCAAGACAGGCGACGACATCCCCCCCACCCCAAGACAGGCGACGACCTCGACCCCCCCTCCCCAAGACAAGCGACGATCTCGCCCCCCCTCCCCCCCCAAGAAAGGCGACGACCTCGACCCCCCCCCCAAGAGAGACGATGACCTCGACCCCCCCCACCCAAGACAAGCGACGACCTCGACCCCCCCTCCCCAAGACAGGCGATGACTTCGACCCCCCCCCATGACAGACGACGACCTCGACCCCCCCCCAAGACTGACGATGACCTCGCCCCCCCCCAAGACAGACGACGACCTCGTCCCCCCCCAAGAAAGGCGACGACCTCGCCCCCACCCCCACAAAACAGGCGACCTTGCCCCCCCCCCCCAAGACAGGCGACGACATCGCCCCCCCCCCAAGAAAGGCGACGACCTCGCCCCCCACCCCCCCCAAGACAGGCGACGACATCGCCCCCCACCCTCCAAGACAGGCGACATCGGCACCCACCCCCCCCCAAGACAGGCGAGGAATTCGGCCCCCACCCCCCCCAAGACAGGCGACGACGTCGCGCTCCCCCCGCCCACCCCCGAAAGGCGATGACCTCGCCCCCCCCCCAAGACAGGCGACGACATTGCCCCTCCCCAAAGACAGAATACGACATCGCCCGCCCCCCAAGACAGGCGACATCGCCCTCCCCCCCCGCCGAAGACAGGCGACCTTGCCCCCCCTCCCCAAGACAGGCGACGACATCGCCCCCCCCCCCCAAGACAGGCAACGACATCGCCCCCCCCCCCCACCCCAGACAGACGACGACATCGGCGCCCCCCGCCAAGACAGGCGACGACCTCGCGCCCCCGCCCCAAGACAGACGACGACATCGCCCCCCCACCCCAAGACAGACGACGACATCGCCCCCCTCCCCAAGACAGGCGAGGAGCTCGCCCCCCCCCCCCCAAGACAGACGATGACCTCGCCCCCCCACAAGACAGGCGACGACCTCTCCCCCCCCCACCCAAGACAAGCGACGACCTCGGCACCACCCCGCCTCCAAGACAGGCGACGTCGCCCTCCCCCCTCCAAGACAGGCGAGGACTTTGCCCCCCCACCCCCCCCAACACAGGCGACGACTTCACCCCCCCCACCCCAAGACAGGCGACAATTTCAGCCCCCCCCCCCCAGGATAGGCGACGATTTCAGCCACCCCCCCCAAGGATAGACAATGACCTCGCCCCCGCCACCCAAGACAGGCGAGGATCTCGCACCCCACCCCTCCCCCCAAGACAGGCGACGACCTCGCCCCTCCCCAAATACAAGCGACGAACTTGCCCCCCCCACAAGACAGACGACGACATCGCCCCCCCCCCCCAACATAGGCGACGACATCGCCTCGCCCCCCCCAAGACAGGCGACGACTTCGCCCCCCCCCACCCCAAGACAGGCGATGATTTCAGGCCCCCCCCGCAGGATAGACGACGATTTCAGCCCCCCCACCCCGCCCCCCCAGGATAGACGATGACCTCGCCCCCGCCCCCCAAGACAGGCGACGACATCCCCCCCACCCCAAGACAGGCGATGACTTCGATCCGCCCCCCCATGACAGACGACGACCTCGACGCCCCCCCCCCAGGACAGGCGACGACGTCGCGCTCCCCCCGCCCACCCCCGAAAGGCGATGACCTCGCCCCCCCCCCAAGACAGGCGACGACCTTGCCCCTCCCCAAAGACAGAATACGACATCGCCCGCCCCCCAAGACAGGCGACATCGCCCTCCCCCCCCGCCGAAGACAGGCGACCTCGCCCCCCCTCCCCAAGACAGGCGACGACATCGCCCCCCCCCCCCAACCCCAGACAGACGACGACATCGGCGCCCCCCCTCAAGACAGGCGACGACCTCGCCCCCCCACCCCCCCCAAGACAGGTGATGATATCGCCCCCCCCACCCCCCAAGACAGGCGACGACTTCGCCCCCCCCAACCCAAGACAGACGACGACATCGACCCCCCTCCAAGACAGGCGAGGAGCTCGTCCCCCCCCCAAGACAGGCGACGACTTCGCCGCCCCCCACCCCAAGACAGGCGACAACTTCGCCCCCCCCACCCCAAGACAGGCGACGATTTCAACCCCCCCCCCCCAGGATAGACGACAACCTCGCCCCCCCCCCCCCCCAAGACAAGCGACGACCTCGTCCCCCCCCCCCCAAGACAGGTGACGACCTCGGCCACCCCCCCCCAAGACAGGTGACGACCTCGCCCACCTCCCCCAAGAGAGGCGATGACCTCTCCCCCCCCCCCCCCAAAAGACAAACGACATCGGCACACCCCCCCCCCCAACACAGGCGACGACCTCGCCCCCCCCCCCCCCCCAGACAGACGATGACTTCGGCTGAGGGAAGAAAGTTATTCTGTGAATGTCTGCACCAGACAAAGGCCACAAGACGGTCACGGAACAAGTGACTTCATGAGAGCGGTACCAAGCAGTGACTTGCTTAGGTACTACAGCACGCAGGTCTGCAGTCACTGTACAAGATGTGTTCAGATACAAGGATTCCTGCAGCTGACAAACCCAGGCAGGACTCACATGAGTACTTTTACTTGCCATTTTCCAGATTGCTTGTCTCATGCCCACTTCTTTTTTGGTTTGCAACAAGGCATTTAGTCTGCTGACATGATTCACACCGTGAACTACCCCATACCCATCCCTCTGTAGAAAGCCACCTGGTCAGAGCTGGGAGGAGTCAGCAAGGGCACTGCCTTTACTGCCCCTCTGCACAGTCCTTGTGAGATAAGTGCTGTTCCAGCAGGCTACCCTGCTCCACAGCACAGGTTTAGAAAGGGGTGTCCCTGACGTTCCCATGCCTGCCAGGCTGCCTGGGGGCTTATTTTCCTGTAAGCTCCCATTTTACTGCAGCGTCTTCTCCTGGGATAGGCTGTGGTCAGGCCGTTTAATTACAGCTTCCTAAATACACTATAAGGTACAAATAACCTTGTGAAATAGCATGGTCACAGGTCCCTGGAGAAGTTATCCTATTCCAAAGGAAGAAAAAAATATTTCTCACTTAAAAGAAAAAATGTAAAACGCTTACCTCAACGCCATCAAACTTGTCAACTGGTACGTACGCATCTTCAACTGGCTGTAAAGGAACAGATAACTGTGTAAGAAAATGTTTTTTGCTACTTTCATGTTCTTCCTAAACTGTGATAAACTACAGATTTTACACTGCTAAACTACTTAGTATAAACACTGAGTTGCTTCTGAACCAAAAAAAATTGTTAGTAAGCTGCAAGCAGTATGGCACTAATACGGTGCTAACACTGGCTTTAAAGAGTTCCTTAGCCAAGAGATTCAGAGGCTGATCCTGTGCTGTAATGAACCAGCGGTGCACAACGAGCCATCAGTGCTGGTAAGGCACTTCCCTTGGCCGTGAGGAAGAAAAGTAAGAGATTTCTGTAGCTATCTTACCACTGGTTAACATCCAGAGAAATCGAAAAAGTTCTGTCCACATCCGACAGCATGCACTAGTCTTCCTTATTTTGATTTTCTACCGTGCCCGAGGGGCTGTCAGATACCTTATGGGACAGTTTTCAGTGCTGCAGACCCCTTGTCAGAACGGTGCCGCAGCCCACTGAGAGTCTGGTCTCAGGTGACAGTCATTTCAGCAAAGGCTCATTCGCTGTGCACATGAAGTCTGTCCAAATGTCTGCACGAGGAAGACCAGGCTAAGAGGAACACTTCTCAGGAGCTTAGTTTCACACACGAGGTGCACAATAGATGCACCTGGGTGTGATTTTACAAAGCAGTTTTGTACGTTCACAGCGCAGCCCCTACTCACTTGATGTCAAGCTGACAGCGTGCGTCCCTTCCGCAACGTCTGGGGCTGAGTGGCCAGAGAGGAACAGGACCAGGGCAGAATGAACTAGAGGTTCTAAAGCACATCCAGAGGGACACCACGGCAAAGGCGCTGACAGAAGCCTTTCCACATCCCCTTCAACTGCCTTAGCTTTCAGGCTGCCCCTTCCTCTTCCTGCCCCTTACTAGACCTAAGATTAAGGCAAGGCTCCTAGGGACAACCTTGCTTTCTGATACAGCTGACTCATTCTCAAACCACGGGCAGGGGAGAAGTGTACCACAAAGATTCTTATGTGATGTACAGTCACTGCAGAAAGGAACCAAAAGCCTGACTTCTCATGCTGCAGGAAACAGTATTTTAGAAGGTGCTCAGAAACAATTCCTTCTTAAATTTTGCCTTGTAAGACATCCACTACCAATATGAGTCTTTAACATGAATATTCTTTTTGTAAAAGTTGCACAATTATCAAGGAGAGAGCTCAGTCACTCTTAAGATTTTTTATTTCCTCCTGATGTTTTAGTTTTTCAAAGAATGACTGAAAAGTATCTGATCTTTCTACATGTCTAGGAGCAACAGAAACAGCATCTCTGTCAGCACCTGCAAAGAGATTCCATTTCTTCTGTTATTGCTGGAAGTCACTTTCAAACATTAGAACTATCACCAGACAATGAAAGTTCCACCTTTACTGTGTACTCTGAGTCAGTAAGATCCAAATGTAAATATTTTGCCACCAACGTTTGCTACTGCTGAAGGGGGAAGACTCTGTGGGTAGAAGAGTTTACTTTAGAAGATAAGATACACATTGATCTATGTGCAAGTTCAGGCAGCGTACAAGTTTTTCAGAAAGACTACAAGAGCCTCCATAAAAAATGTATTCTCACTCCCTACTGAATTGTTAGTCTAATAGACTGCTACTGTTTTTCTGGAGTGCTTGCAACTCGGAAAAAAAAAAAAAAAAAAGAGAGATGAGTAATGTAGCACTCCCTTCATTAATTTACAGAAATTAAGATGCATTATTAGTCTCCCCCACAGCAGACATACATAAATTAACACAATCTAAGAGCTATACAAAGGGCAAATCTAGTGTAATTATTTCTAACTAGATTGGGGGCTGCAGGCTGTTTGGGGCAAGATTAGTGCCACTGACCATCTATCTCACCCCACAATAAGTTGTTTCAGCTTTGTTAACTGCTACAAGTCAACTGAGAGAGCCACTTCACACATCTATTCAGTGCCCCAAAGACTTCAAGATCTTGAACTGAAGTGTCTTTTATACCTTATTGCAATGGCAGTTACTACAGCTCTACTCAATACTTAAGAAGTTAAAAGTTGAACTTCATCAATCCTAGTAGTATGGCCTTTGAAAGAAATAAAAAGGCTTCAGCTGTTTTGATAAGAACATATGAAAAAAATCCTTACCTTGCTCTCACCAAGTTCTGAAATCTATTCATTGACTAAATTATTCAGTTTACCAAGAACAACCAGCTTGTAAAGAAAACTCATATTAAGCTTGCCCTAAAAACCCAAGAGGTTAACAAATGTGACAGCCTTGTTATACCTGTGATTCAGTTCTTCCCCATCTTTCAATACCCCAGATGGCTTCATCGCTTCAACCAGCTTCTGAGTATGGATGCAGTCTATAGCCTTAGGAGGAGCCAAGCTAATCGGAGAAGTAATTCCATAATGCCTTTGAGGCTGGTTCTGCAGCTTAGAATTACTGTGGGAGAAAATAAAATACTGAAGACTTCACAGAAGAAAAAAACCCACAACCTTACTGGAAAACATCCTTCAGTTTACAGGTTTCCAAATCAATGTCTGTTCTTTTACCCAGCATTAATATAAATGAGAAAAAAATTGTCCTGCTTATGATTTTTAGATAACTTGACCTAACTTAGAAGTCACAACTACTTTTTCAAAAATATCTGTGGATGTAAGAAAACATCTAAGTTGCTACCAACTTACTTGCATTGCTCTAGACAGTTAGAACCAATCACCAGGAAATGAAAAGGTTTGAAATCCACTAAGGGTGACGCTACACACAGCAGAAGTTTTGGACACATTTCGGTTTCATATCAGTTTTGATTTAAGGATATTCCCATCAGCTTCCTGCTAACATTAAATAAGACCATTTAACGCTGGCTTCTTTTAGTTAAATGTATTTGCTGTGCTTCTGATTCTGGAAGGGCATTGCAGTTGGTTGTAGAGGAAGGACATATAACAAAGTGATCTGTTAAAGAGCTGATGCAGTAAATCCAGCATTGCCTTGTTTTTGTTTATGGAAGAGAGTATGAATGAAAATATCAACCAATCTGCACCTAATTTTGCTAGGAGAGCCTCATGCACTTAACACAGTGTTCAATTTTTAGAGTTCAGAGGCTTAGCTGTACATACATCTGTTTGGTCTAAACCCAAGAGATGTACATCAGCATATAAAGCAGCAGAAGTTAAGCTTCGTATGCAGAGGGTGCTCAAACCTGGCTTAGCCAGCTCACTGCCCAGTTAGGCTGAGCAGGACACCAGGCACCTGGGTTTGGAGCCCCCGTAACTCCAATTATAGCAAGGCATAATTTTTGCCTGCAACCCTCTGCTTGCCCTGCGTGTTTAGACTTATTTGCAATCAGAAGCAGCACAGGGCTGACATGGCAGGACAACATTAAATTAAAGGCAGCATTCACATTTTCTTTACGCCACAGAACCCTTGCTTTAGAAAGGGAAAAATGGAGAAGAAACCCTACTTTGCATTACCAGCTGAAACCAGGAGAGAGAAAGGAGCGGGACAGGAGGGAAGCACTGTACTTAACGATCAAGGGTCTCTACAGAAACACCAGTAGCAAAAGGGGGAAGACGCATTAAAAGGTCTGTACAACTCATCACGCTTGTCAGACCCTAAGGCTAAAGGGATTAATGATGCCATTATTCAAACTGGCTCTTTTTCTACTTCACAGTCAGCCAGCCTCAAATATTAGATGGGTTAGTCACAGAATCATAGAATGGTTTGGGCTGGAATGGACCTTAAAGATCATCTAGTTCCAACCCCCTGCCATGGGCACGGACACCTTGCACTAGCCCAGGTTGCCCAAAGCCCCGTCCAACCTGGCCTTGAACCCTTCCAGGGAGGGGGCAGCCACAGCTTCTCTGGGCAACCTGTGCCAGTGTCTCACCACCCTCACAGGGAAGAATTTCTTTCTTACATCTAACCTAAATCTGCCCTCTTTCAGTTTGAAACTCTCACCCCTCATCCTATCACTACACTCCCTGATAAAGAGTCACTCACAGGAGCCCCTCCCCTGCTACCCCCCCCCCCCCCCCATACAGCTGTGAAGGGTTTTAATATCGATACAAGCTGTTGATTCTTGGTTTGTTGGTCAAAGATCTGCTGGCATAAGAAACATTTCAAAGCAATCTCCTGCTTTGGCTTCGATGAAGAATTATGCTTCAACCATACAAATGAACTAAGAGGAATGGGCAACACAACCCATTTTCTGTGCAAACCTTAGCAAAGCCCAACTCTGACCCCATCTGCATATTTTTACAGTGCAATCGTCCTGACTCTTCCACCCAAAGAAAGTGACTATAGAAGTTAATGCTGACTTGCAGAAAAAAGAACTTTACAACTTTGGGGTTGTAAAGCAGGTATGTTTATTCAGTGCTGGGCGCATGGGGGATCGCTCCTCCACAAGCATGCGCGCCTTTCTGTAGTTATTCCCTTGCTTTTATGGTACAAAGTATTGTATATTCATAAGATGCCTATACATATTCATAGCCTATCACCGCCTCCCCTTGCTTCTCATGGTAATTAGGTCTCCTCCCCTTGCGCCTGCGCATTGAGCTCCTCAAGTCCTGGGCAGTGGTCGTAAATTCCTGGGCGGGGGTCGTATAGATGAAGTATCTCCTCTTCCTCGCTGGTGAACTTTTCACCCAGTCGTTCTGCGCAGCCTCAGTCATTCCCTGTTCCCTGGCCAAACTGCCAGGCCAGTTTGCACCGGAATCCGGGGTAATCTTGCTGCTGACCCACACATCTTCAAGGCTTCTGCCCGGACCAGGAGATAGTAGCCTAGCAACACTATCAGCACCTGGTATGTCTCTGCACGTAGCCCTCCCTGCCTCTGCACGAGTCCCTCTGTCTTGTGCCGTCTAACTACAATTTGTTTGCATTCCCTGTCTCAATGCAGCAGGATAGAGAAACACTGGGATTGACCCAGGCATCATGAAAACAAGGAACCTGGAACAGAATTCACCAAGGAGACAGGAACTGCTAGACAGCAGCTAGACTGCTACTGAAAAAACATTTCAAGGTCCACAATAAGTACGAACTAGCACTTCACACTCAGTCACCAGCTCTCCCCTGAACGACTCCAGGGCAGTGATAAACAAGCACACGGAATCAAATGCCGCCTGACCTACAAACTAAAGATTGCCCATCGGTGTCACCGCACGGGCAGAGCAGGTACTGGGGAAGAACATTTGTGTGACTGCCCATCGATTTACTGCCGCAGGGTCAGGATACACCGGCTGGAAGGGGGAAAGGACGTGAACTTCACTTTGCTTAGACAGCCCAGCAAAACTGGCCCAGCAGTCAGCCACTTTTAGAAGTCTTTCAGCATCTATTTCCAACTGCCAATCTTCACTTCTCAGGAAAAAAACTGGGGGTTTTGAGAGAGACCTTACAAAATTATCCCTCGCACAGTAACCTGATCAGGAACATTCAGAGAAAGCCACATTTCCCCCTCCCCCCCATTTAAGCTGGATACCCATCCTCATCCCAGGGTAGAGCCTCAGCCGGCGGCAGCCTGCAGCCAGCCAGGCCGCTGGGAGGGTGCCGGGACACCCCAGCGCAGAGCCCAGCACAGAGCCGCCCCCAGAACCACCCCAAAACCAGGGGCTGCGACCCCCGGGGCTGAGCCCCAGACCCTCCAGCCGCGCCCGCTCCCTGCCTGCCCCTGGCAGAGGCCGGGCAGTTCTGGAGAGGAGCTTTCCCCGGCGGGGGGCGGGTTCCCCCCAGGGCCCTGCCCGGCCCCTCACGGGGCTGCGCGGGAAAAGCCCCTCGGGCAGACGCGCCGCCGCCCCCCCCCGCCCCTCTCCTTCAGGGTCCTTCAGGGACGCGCAGCTGCCGGCGGGGGCTGTTGGCGGCGGCGGATCCACCCCCCCCTCCCTCCAGCGGGACTGACGGGCCGCGCTCGCCAGCTCGGGAGCTGTGGGAAACGCTCCTCGGGCGGCCGCTGCCCCGCCGGGCCCTCGGCGCGGGGAGCCCGGCGCTGAGGGAGCCCTTGCAGCGGGGCCGGGCCGAGCTGCCCGTGGGCAGGGCCCGCCAAAGGTGGCCCCACCGGCAGCCCTGTCCCTGCTCCAGCCGGGGACGTTCCCGGGCACAGGGCGAGGAGAAGAGCCCATCACCCTCCCGTCAGCTCGTTCTCACCCAGGTAGTGCTGAGGAGCCGGCCAAGTGTCGCTTGACTGATGGTGGGACTGGGTGATCTTCAAGGTCTTTTCCAACCTGGACGATTCTGTGACTTCAGCTGGTACTGGGAGCCCTTCGCACACGCGGTTAATGGCGGCAGATGGATTCGAGCACTCACCACAGCTCACTGCCATGTGGATTTTGGGCCAACAGAGTCTATCACAAGCCAGGTCCTAAAGCTACCGAAAGACCCTGAGGCTACTCTGCACCGTGGCGTTTAGATGGCAGTGCCCCGCTAACATCCCAGATGCAGAAAGTTTAAGGTAAAACCATAATGCTTTTGTAAAGTTGAATACATCTTTGGAAAAAAGCTCGCTTCCCAACTGTCTTGATGTCTTGTAATATCAGAGCCTTTCTCTGAGATTAGCACGTACATCATTTCTGTACTTTTCTGGGTTGTCTGTCTGTATTGCCTTTGTTGAAGGAAAATAGATTTTTCTCTTGCAAGATACTTTGAAGGAACACAAACTGAACTTTTGTCCTGAAGCTTCAACAAACTCAGAAAACCAACGTTTGCTGTTCAGACACAAAGGTACTTTTAGCAGGACAGTCTTATCTAACCTAATCAAATACCTTCATACTATGGAAGTTTAAAAGTGACTTTATTTATTTGTTGAATGTGTGTGACAGTACTTGTGCTAACACTTCAAAGTCTGAAAATCAGATGCTTCTCTAGGAGGTTGTGGTGGTAAAGCCAAAAAAGAAGAAAAAAAGTTTTCAAGCAGATTTGTTGAGAGTTTTTTTTAAACCTCTGGTCATGCTCTTGTTATTTGCAGAAGTTCATCGTGGCTTTTAACACTTCATGATCCTCACAGCACTGCTGTGATCCTAGAATCAGGAAAACTGTTGTTTGTATGCTGCTTCTGTGCTTTTCTCTCAGGTTGATAACCATCTATTTGATGTGAGGAAAATACCGGCCTTTATTTTTTTCCAAGTTTAGATGGCTAATTAGCCAATTTTTTAAAAAATCTGTTTCTGCTGCGTGCTTTGGTATTGCAAGGCTAGCTGTATTTGCCTACAGATGGGATGAAAGTTTTTTCATGGAGAGGTGATACCTTTCTTTAAATCACCTACAACTTTCAGGAGAAAACAGCTCTTCAAGCAGGAAGGTTTTCCTCAGGTGCAATTCTAATGTTAAATGGAAATGAAGAGTAATCAAGCTTATCTTGATTGCTTCAATCACGTAAACTATTGAAAAGGGTGGGGGTGCCTGAGAAACAAGGGCTGTTACTGATGGTTGAAGCGAGATGGTCAGGTCGTGAGTTCTTATAGTGACTAGAGCTCAAATAGAGAAAAAAGAGTATTTTTTTGTCTGGAGAAGAGACAGTTCTGAAGTGCTATGAGAGCAGTAGTTCAGCAGAAACACTGTTGAACTTTTGCTCGAGTTTATGAATTCTAGTTTCCGATATTATTGTTATAAATGCAGAGGCAGAGCTGCAAATATCTTTTATAAATTTATTTGCAATACGAACAAGTAAAAAAAAGTGTGGCACGCCAGGGGGCAGGGGGGGCTTTCTGCTCCCCACCGACGAGCACCAGGTAGTGCTGCGTCACTCCCTTTCATAGTCCCATCTTCACATGCGCAGCAGGGTCCCTTAAACTTTCCCGGGCTTTCTGGTGTTGCTGGGGCTCCTGGCAGGGGTTCCTCCAATCAGCAGAGCCCCCTAAACTTTCCCGGGCTTTCTGATGTTGCTGGGGCTCCTGGCAGGGGTTCCTCCAATCATTTTTCACCTGCGCAGTCCGGTGTTGCTGGGGTCTTCTGACGGGGGTCCTGCCAGTAATTTTCCACCTGCTTCACAACAGTCACTGAGGAAAAAAAACCTCCAAACCCCTTTTAACCATAAAGCCATGATAAATCTCCTTTAACTTATGTACATGGCAAACACCAACAAAGTCACCATATTTTTAACACGAATCACCACCATATTCTTCACATTATCTTCTTTATTTGAGAGTGTTTCTTGAAGGAGAGAACTGAGAAGACAGATTGGGATGGCCACTCTGTGAGTAATATGTTTTCCTAGAAAACAAGGTTCTTTTGGTTTTTGCTAGCTATTTACATAAAATTCTTTCTAAGATGTGACTTGCATTTCACCTACATCATTTCCATAGTATTATGTGTAGCAGTGATTAAAGCCGATTATGTTTCAGAATGTGTAGAATGTGAGAAGAGTTTGTTTCAAGGTAATGCTTTCCTTTGCTGTGGGTATTCTGTTAACTTTAAAACAGTTCTGTGTAGTGCCTGGGTTATAGAAAAGCCCAATAACCAATTAAATATTGTAGTTGGGGCTCTTTTTTTGATGTGCATATGTGTTATCCGGATAGCATATTGAAAAAGTGAAATCTGTGTTCTTAGAGTCATATAGGGTGGGGGGGTGTTTTGGGTTTGTTTGCTTAGCTTTATAAATTGCTGGTATGTTCTAAAGGAATAAATATTCTCTGTAATATAAATGAGGTGATACCTGAGTACTTCTAGTCTGTTAGAGGGTATCACTGATTTTATGGAGATGGGCTTTATAAATACATAGGCTGTGTGTTTTCTTGTGTTATAGTCTGTGCATCTTGTATTTTAATCTTGTCTGTAGAGTTAATGGTAGGGTGATGTGTTTTAGAAAACACTTCTGGGAGAGCTTGTGTTTGATAAACTTACAAAATTCAACAGTCTGAATGCTTATTCTTGGCTAAAAAGTTGTTTTTGTACTCGCTGTAGGCTTTGCTGTCATTTTTTACCCCTTTTCAGCTGCTGCCCCTGTATTCCACAGGGGATATTTGCTTGTAAATGCCTGTCCCTTTTCAGTAGAAGGTGACAATCTTGTCTTATTTTTCACCCCTTACAAACTCTTCTTGTCTATTCAAAGTGGGCTAACTTTCTGCTCAGTGCACAATTCCTGTAAGTTGTTTAGGCTAATCTTTTAAATTTCTTTGCTGTGTCAAGTTTTGGCTCGATAAGTCAGTTCAAGTGTCTGATCATGTAGCTGTGGTCAGAAATACTGACCCAAGGGAAGAAGAAAGAACATGTTGTGAGGAGAGAAGAGGATGAGATGGTTTCTTTCAATATCCCCGAGGTAAATCCTGTACCTTATACAGATCAGATCCTTCTCGCTTACTTAAACTGTATTTTCATAGAGTAGTTCTGTGGCAATTAAACCGGTCTAACCCAGGCTGAGGTGACTTTCTCCTTTCGCTCAGAGTCTGTGCTGAATTGGTGTTGAGCGAGATGGGTTTCCTGACTGTTGGAATATGTGCAGGCTCCTGAACACTGCTGGGGGTGCAGGGGAGAAGCAGAGCCACAGCTGTGGAGGGGAGAGGTGGGATGACAGACAGCAGTCTGGATTTAGATTGGTTTACAATGTACCCAAGAACTTGCATCCTTTTCCAGTATATCAGTTGGTTTAAGAAAGTTTACAATCTGTCTACAGTTTCTCTGCTTTTATTCTCCTTCTGCATTGTGAAATGTGTACAGCTGGGTGTGCATGTCTGCCTGTCAGAGTTGTACACAGGCATACCCGTAACCGCGTAGATGAATGCGGATTCTAGTGAAGTACTTCGAGTTTCTATATTGGCGAGATAGCTTGGAGGTTTTCTGATGGGGAGAATACAACTATCAGCTTTATAGGATCAGCTCTTATCCATAGAGGGATGCACATTAATATTACCACAGTTAAATATTTTCATGATCTGTGTCACAGGCTGAACTCTGTATCTTAGGGGTATGGGGAAGATTATACGTTCAGATCTGGGCTTTAACACCTGTCCCATCTGTCGGCTGACCTTCTGGCACTGTTGGTTGTCTGTCTGTGTTTGTTTGAGAGAGTTCTTTTACTAAGTGGGGTGTCTCTGAGGGGCTGATATTTATGAGGAAGTGTGTTGCTGGAGTCATACAACAATGCTAACAATAAGCAATGTGCCTATGTGAATGGAAAAAGTGTGATATTTTAGTCTGTCGTTTTCTTACCGTGTAGCTTTTTCTCAGATGAATTATGTCTTGCAAGCTATTAAAAACTTCATCCAGAAGGATTTTTATTGTATTTTATTTGGCAAAGTGCTTCATGACTCTTGTTAGAATGTTAGAATATTAAAATGTAATGATTAAAGGAGAGTGAAACTTTAAACAGATTTTTGAAGGCAGTTTTGAGGAACTTTTTGTATATGCATGAAAAGTTATGTACCAACTATTGTACCTGAACCTTTCTGCATCAACATACAAAATCTACTGAAAGGTGAAACTGCTACAGAGAAAATATAGGTGTGATACTCAAATATTATCCCCAGAACAGAGAAAAACTTATCAAAATTATTTTCATCAAACTTTGGATTTTTCTTACAAATGTGGAGGATCTTATCTGTGTAATGTACACTATTTCACTAGAGAGAGATTTTTGTCAGCAATAAGTTGTATATATGCATGTAGGCCCTGAAGAATATCAGCTAACAATAACATGAAATTCAATACTGGAAAGCTGCATTTTGTAGTAAATGTTCTCAAGATTTACTGATACATCGCATTATGTGGGCAGGTATATGGTAAGAGATAACAGTGAACAGTAGAAGGTGGGGCTGCTGAAGACAGATTTCAGATGGATGGATTTAAACAAATAGTGGTTGAAGGGTTTTTTTAGTTGGTTGTTTGTGGTTTTGTGTTTTTCCTTTATCTCTGAATCTCATCGATTTACTTAAGGGACATAATTCTATAGAATGTTGGTATTTGTAACCTAACAAGCTACTCTGAAATGTGAATGCATAAACCATTCATATTTTCAGTTGGTCCAGACTGTTGCTGCTGAAGCACTAAGCTTGCCTTGGTGGGCATGACTCTGGCACTGTGGTGTTGATCTGTGTCTTTCTCGGCTGGCTCGCTGCTGATGGCTCTTAGCTCCTGGTGCTGCCAGTTGTAGTGGGCTCCTGGCTTCCCTGCAATCACCTGGTAGGATTTCAACTGGCCACTGTCCGTTGAGCCAGCAAAACAGTACTTCTGCTCTGCTGCTTTCCCAGGGAAGTCTTGAATGTTTGTGCCCCTTAATGGGAAATGAGTCACAGCTCATCACCAGGACACTGCCACCAAAAGACTAGAGATAAACTTGCACTGGCTTGTAGGGCAGGTGCGGTATCATCAGGAGGTGGACAGGTTTCACCTCAAATTGAAGCAAAGGTTAATTATGGTGTTACCAGCTTCTGAAACAGGTCAGTTAATGGGAACTAACTGCAGGCTTGCTGAAGCAGCACTAATGTGGCTGCTCTCAATGAAGTGTGTCTCTGATCAGCTCATTTTCTCTCAGCAGGCTGAAAAATAGCCCCAGTATGAGTGCTTAGTCTACAGTCATGTTGATTTTGCTTTAGGTTTGTCTTTAGCTGTTGGAGATTAATGAATCAAAATGGTGTTTGAATTTACAACCAGTCCTCATCACTTGGCAGTGTTATTTCTAGCTGTTCTCTGCTTGGCTTACCTGAGCCCATCAGCTGAAGGACTCTGCTATTCTGCCATGTGGGAGTGGGGTGCAGCCTTCAATGTCTAGGAACTAGTGAGGTGATAGCAGAGGGTGTTGAAACCTTTTTTACTTTTCCAACTGTGTAAGTACTGTGCTGTGTATTTGTTGCAACCATGTCCAAATCCACCAGTGGCCTTTCCTCTTCACCCATTTTTGCCCATACCACAATCTTCCCTGACCCCAGAAGAGGAGCCTCCTTTGATTCCACCAGCAGCCATCAGACACAGCGACAGTATGTTGGGGATAGTCACTGATGTGGAAGTGCAGACAGGACCTTAGATGCTTGATAGCGAAGCACAAGCAAAGGGTCTGCTTAGCAAGGTCTGTGTGTGCTGGTGTTTGGATAAGCAGCTGGCGTATGGATCGCAGGTTTCTTCAAGGGGAAAGCTAAGGTGGTGAGTTTGAGTGTCCCTCTGAAGTGTTGATCTCCTATAGACAGCCTAGATATTTTGGTTCTGTAAAGATTTGATTTGAACTCTGGTCCCTCTAGAGGTATTACACACATAATATTCTTTGCACAGCAGTTTACCATTAAGGTGTTTCCTTTTGGGGAAGAAAGTTGAGTGGAAAGTGCACTTGTTCTAGAGAAACAATCTTAAATTAAAAGAACAGTGATCTCTGCTAGCTAACACCTGAAGAAGGAAAAAACCTTTTGTGGTAGGTGTTGGTTCAGAAGTCTCTTGGGTCAGAAATAGTTGCCAGGAAGGTATTACCCAAATTCAGTGGGATATGCCTCCTGTAGTTCTTTTTTTTTTTTTTTTTTTTCTTTACAATACTACCTTCATTTTATAGGTAATATTTATTTTATAGGAAGTGCTGAAGAGGTGTAACTTGTTGATGTTTAAAAAGGGTTTTCTCTGACCTGAATAGAAGCTTCTACAGATGAATGTGTTGTATCTTTGTTATGAATAGCTTTAAACAGAGAGCATAAACACTTTTCTCTTGATAGAGAAAGAGAATTAACCTGTTTAATCTTTGCATTGTTCTTAAGTTTTATTTTGGGTGGGGGTGGGGACCCAACTCCTTGCACAGTTGATGTTGTGTAGCACTGTTATTTGTTCTAGTTCCATTATGGCTCGAACATGGCTGTGAGACTGGTTTTGGGCATTAAAGCCTGATCCTAATACCCTCAATGCACTATCTCTTATCATGCTGAGGAGTCTTTGCCATTAATTCATTCATTTCTTGCAGAGATCGCATCTAGTTCTATTGCTTGCAGGGAAACTCGAAAGAGAGGAATGGATACTGATAATTGCTGAAACACCTCAATTCTGTGTGAGAGCTGGGAGAAATGTTCATATCCATTGGCTTTGTAGTAAGACCTTGCTGAAGTTTTTTCTCGCCTTTTTACACAATAGCATGATGTTCAGCTTCATGCGGAAACTTAACATCCATCAGAAAATAGTCAATTTGAATTGTAAACTTGAGCCCATGGCAGGGAACCCTCAGCTGGCCAGCTTCATCTAGCTGGTCTCCTGTGCTTGAGGAGGCAGAGGCTCACCCCTTTAGCTGGCAGGGCTCTAGGGAGGGTGTGTAGGTGTGCTTGCTTTTAACCCGTTCTTGATAGGGCCCATTGTTTGAAGGGAAACAAAAAATAAATAATTCTGCTCTAACATAAAACACAAGTAAATTACATTGATCCTTTTAATAATTGCTCCTTTGATGGCAGCATGGCTAGGCAGTGCATCCAGACATGGATAACAGCTGTCTGGGTGGAGCTGTGCTCTTGTGGAGACCCGCTGTCTCCGGGAGCTGAGCAAGGACAAGGCTGTTTGTTCTGCTGCTGTTTGTTCACAGTCGCTATTTTCCCATAGTCTGTGTGTTCCCATAGTCCTTACACTGAAATGGGGAGAGAAAAATTGAAAGCTAAAGAAACTCTCCTGATGTTCTCTCTATGCTTGCTTCCATTCTGGGCTTCCCTTCTGATATTTGTATATTTGTGCTGTTCTTCCTGGGTAATTATGAAGGGGCAACTCACAGGGGATACATGAACTCTGTTACAGAATGGAGAAGGGGATGAGAGCTTTGAAAGATACAGCGTGACATAAACACTGTTTTGTCTTTTCCACTGTATTTATATCTTCAAATTTAGAGGAAAAAAATACTTAAAATTAACTAAAGCCTACCACCATATTCTGAAGCAAAAATGTAATTTAGAGTAGTTGGAAAGGAGCTGTAAAAGAAGAGTACAGTCATAGCTAGATCTCATCTTCTTTTAGAGAGCTTTGTGATTTTTGGCACCTGTACTCAGCCTGGTGCATTGTTCATGGGGCTTCTTTGTTGTAGTTGATAAAGTAGACTATAAATAATTGTTCTTTTCTGTTTGAACAGTTGCCCAGTCAGGGAATTGGCATGTGCAAGGTAAGCAAGGAAGTAATGCTGACTTTATCATAACAACCTGAAAAAGAAAAGATGAAGCATAGGAGAATGACAAGTAATGGGCTGAGAAGTTTGGAAAAGATGAGGAGCGTTACAGAACAAAGTTATTACAATTCTGTAGTTTATGTGAGTATCCTTTAGGATTTCTCGCATATCAGTGTTTGTACATGTGATTATGCATAGTCAGTCATTTTTGCCTTGATGACTGGCAAACAAATGTATGGGACAGAATCAACATCCCATACAAATATGAAAGTGCTTCCAATGACATTAAAATTGTTCTAACACACCTATTACGTATTCTCTCAGCTACAGGTAAAACTTGAGTGAGAGAATAGAAAGCAAGAGCGAGAGAGGAACAAAAATGAACAGTGGAAAAGATGAGCGTGGTGTTCATGCAACTGCTTGTAAATAAGGCAGTTCAGGGGCTGCCTGCAGGAATATATGGCCTGGGATGGGTGTTCCAGGGTGTGGGGAAACACTGACAGGTTTTGAGCGGCTGAATACAGGGTTTATTCTCAGGTACATCGTCTACTAAAATACAAACGGTTTCCAGGTGGTATAAATGTAATTTACTCTTTTTTTTTTTCTTTATGTTTTCTTTATGCTCTGAGAAAAGAAGAAAATGGCAATTGTGCAAATAAGCCCACAGTCTGTGGGAGCTCACAATTCTTACTGTATATCTAGCAGTCACATTTATGTCTTTATTGTACTTTCACCTACCAGGTTCTTCTTAGATAATGTATATTTAGTCTTTTTCTATTAATAAATTTCATTTTAGTCTGAAAGATCTTTCTTTTGCTTGCTGTCTGCAGCAATGTAATGAAAGGGAGGTGCTCAGAGGGAAGATGGCTGTGAAGATTTGACATGTGTACTGTGTTACTGTCTTCTGAGATGATTGAAAATTGGTGCAGTAGGAATTTGTTGCCAGGTAAGTTTTCCATCTTTGAAGCACACTCTTTTCCCTGAGGAGCTCTTGTTTAATCAATGATAACTAGATATGGTAACCCCTTTCTGGGATGGCTCAGTCTACTCTTCAAAGAGAAGTTTCTAGGCAGTGTTCTTTGCTATTTTGTGCAGGAATATTTAATTATTTCAGGTATTTAGGAAATAATACTACTTTCTGCAAGGTTGCTTTTAATTATGCTCTCATCTGCCAAACTTCAGGAATATTTAATCCTAGTGTGAAACCAGGGACAAGCGTGAGCCCAAAAAGTCATTCTTTAATGCTTAGTGTTACATGATTTGCTGTATCACCTGAGCAAATGACCAGCACTTAAAGAGATGAAAGAGTTACACAGCTAAAATCATGCACATCTTGAGAAATAAAAGAAGTCTGGTCATTTCAACATGGCTGTGAAAATAGCGTGCCATTTTAAGATAACTGAGATAACAGAAAACTGGGTGGGGAAAAAAAAATGTTCAGTTACAACTGTTGGGGGGAAGTGGAGGGAAGAATGGTGGTCTTCGCGTGCCTGTAAATTTGCCAGGTAGCCCCATAAGTGCAAGTATGCTTTTTGTTAAACTCCTGGTTCCTTCCCTTGATGGATGACCAGCAGGTTCTTAATGTTTCTGGGGACTGTTGCGTAAAGTATATGGATGATGACACTGAATGCGCTCTACAGTCTGGGTAAATACAATTTGTTGCAATGATCCTAGAAAGCAGTGGGTATTGTTGAGCAGAACTTTTTGTTCATGAATCATCATCATCAGCTTGAGTTAGGTTTTGGTGGTTGGTATACTGTAACTGTCACTTCAGTGTGATGCTGCTGAAATGCAGATTCTTGTATAAACTTGAGGCTTATGCAGGGCTTTCTAGCGGGCATGAGATCTTTCTACATGTGCCATACTGTATGAAGTGGACTCTGCTGTGTCGCTCTACGTTCTCTAACCTTTCTTTTGCATGTGTCCTCCTGGCTATGGTATTTCAAGGTCACCTGCCTGAGGAGCATAGTAAGAGAAGAGCTCGGTTCTGAAGCTCAGGGCTGTGATTTTCTAGCAGCAAAACTACAGTGATCTTGCTGCTGTGAGAATTGTCCTCGATGCGGCATCCACGTGTGCAGCAGTATCTATGAATTGTCTGCTTTTGCTTTAGGGTTTCTTTCACTGCTCATAATTTCTTGAGGCAAAAAACCAGGAAGTAAAATTAATTTTTTGAAACATAAATAATGTGATTAGACATTTAGATGTTTCTGTGGTGTGTGATCTGTACCCCTAGTTAGTCAAGCCTGCAGGAAGAACCTACTGGCCAAATACTTGGTTCATAACTGTGCTGTGCAAATCTTGTTATCATGTAATGGTCTGAGGTAGAATGTCGCTTCTGAGTGAAGGTTCCTCAGAAAGGCTGGGTCTAAAGTGATAACGTAGACACAGATCTGGAACTGTTACTCTGCAGCATAGTAGTTGTACTCTCAGGTGCCTCAAATACTACATTCAACAGTAGCATGTTTCTATCATTATTTTCACCTGTAAGAAAAACAGAATGGGAAAAGCAAAGGCAGTTAAAATGATCTAAAATATTTCCAGACTGGAAAGGTAAAATGAGACTCCCTGCCTGGGAACACCTCTTTTCAAAGACTGTTTCCCTGAGGAGAAGGTGTGGTGAGGGCTCTGCAGTTCAGGAGGGAACAGAAATGCCTTTTGGAAACCGTGTAGGATGATGGAGAAGTAGGGTTGTGTCATCACTGTGTTTTAAGAGACAAAAAATAGCTATTTAGCAATTTTGAATAGAAGTTGTTGTTCCTCTCCCCTGAGTTGGCCATGAGGAAGCATAACAAGCCTACTGCACCCTTTTTTCTTAATTTAAAGCCGTTGCAGAGCACTGCAGAGAGGCTTTGGCTCTGGAGAGCTGGAATAAAGCACATGCTAGCGAAGGTTTGCTCTAGGGCCTTGTTCAAGCCCGTTCCTGTGACTGCCCTGACCCCTAGTGACTGCAGAAACAGTTAAATAATTAACAGATTCAATTGTTTTAAAAAAATATATATCTTTACATAACGTCTTGCTTTACAAGGGAGCTTTTATCAGCAAGTGTCTTCATTAGGAGGAAATTGTCAACATCCTTCTATTTTAAGCAATCTCTAAGTTCCCAGAGAAGTTTTGCTCAGTTTTTATTTTACAACCAATTTCTTTCTCATTTGAGTGTTGACTTGAGATGGATTTTGCTACCTTAATTAGTAAATAGCTTCATTAAAATATCAGTGCTGCTAAGATGTTGGGAGTTGATGGTTTAAATTTAGCCATATAAATTTGTTCAGGAATGCTGGATCTCAGGCTGGAAGCTTTGCAAACTTTTAATACAATACAGGTGGTACCACTGTTAATCTGTTCGAGATCTGATATGATGCACCTACAGGAGATGTCTGATGATCTTGAGAAGTACCATCTGGAAAAACATTAGTATGTTTTAACAGGTGTAAGGTGAAAGCAACAAATCCTTTCTTTCCCTTGGGCCTTTCAATTCAGCAGCAGACGATGTATGTGCACACGTAATACCAAGGCAAGTTCAGCTCTCCTTCAGTAGCCCTCTGCCTTGGATCTTTGGCTCGTTATCTCAGGACTTATTTTCAAGTAGTGTTAGTTTCAACCAGTGTGGGGGATTTGTCATGCAGGGAGTATGTGAAAACACAGAAATACAGTCTTTAGGGCCCCGCTGCATGAATGTAGAATATCCTCAATTTTCTTTGACTCCCCTTTGGGGCCCTAATGACAGAGACAACCAGACAGAAGATGACTAAGAAACATAGTAGGGGATGCACCCATGATCTATAAAGCACACGTATGTTTTTAATATTTTTATGGATCTTAGTGCTGTTGAGGCTGTGAAAAGGAAATGTTAGATAAGGATTTGATTACACAAAGCACCGATCCCTGTGTGTTCCTCTGATTTCAGTCAAGAGCAGTTCACACCTCACAGGAACTGCTAATATCTCATTGACCCATGTATTTATTGTACAGTGATGAGGTATTTCTTACTAACTATGACTTTCTGGACTGAGCAATTGATGACTCAAGAGAACAGGATTTGTAATTTCTCTGCAGGAAGCTCCAGTGAAGAGGGAGGAGATAATGTACTGAGGCTGTGGTTCCACAACAATCCAGGACCAGCCAAGTGTCGCCCCCATGGCCGTGTCCTTCTCCTCCTGCTTTTGTCTGTCTTTCCCTTGAGCTGGGCCTCTCACTCAGCCCGATCCTGTGCTGGGCATATCGGCATGTCAAGATGCTAGAAGATTATTTTCTTTCAGCTTTGGCTTGTTGGGGTGGCTTTTTGGGGTGGGGAGGTGGGTGAAATTGCATCGGGAGGTGCTAGTTCTTTATGATCCCAGTTTGGAAAGGCACTCGGATTGTGTAAAGCATCTCTTCAGGTGCTGGTTTTCTGAGATCGCATTTAAAAGGAAAGGAGGACAGTGTAGATAATCCTACAACCATTCAGATGCTGGGAGCCCCAAGTTGTGCAGCACTGAATGGGCCTGCGACTATGGCCCAAGCACACCCTGCACCTCCTGTCCATGGAAAAGTCACCCCGTTTTGGTCATTGGAGCTCTTACAGGACTTTCCCAAAGAAGCCAACTCTATTCCTCATTTCCACTGTCAGACAAAAAGGACGTTCACCTGAGAACCTGTCGCTGCGCTCTTAGGTAGCGGCTAGGCCAGGCCTTATCTAACTGGACACAGTATCCCTCTGAGTACGATTTTAAATTGCCTCAGGCAGACAACGTAGACCGTGTTGCCGCAAGGCATCGGGTACTACAATTTGAAACTGCGATGTCTAGTTAGAGGGGAGGCGAGACGCTTAGTCCTTGATTTCAAAAAGGTGTTTCTTGTCTGTTTTTTTACATTTTCTAACTCTCAGCTAAACCAGATACTCTAGATTTTTCTATTCTTCTCTCAGTTAAGGAAAGTGAGGCCTAACTTCATGCATGTTTACAATCACTATAGCCTCTATAAATTTCACAGAATCCCAGAATCGTTCAGGTTGAAAAAACCCCTTGGGATCATCGAGTCCAACCCTCAGCCTACTCTGCAAAGTTCTCCCCTACACCACATCCCGCAACATCGCATCCAAACGACCCTTAAACACATCCAGGGATGGTGACTCCACCACCTCCCTGGGCAGCCTATTCCACCGTCTGACCACTCTTTCTGTGAAAAATTTTGTCCTAATGTCCAGTCTGAACCTCCCCTGTTGCACTTGAAAGCCATTCCCTCTTGTTCTATCGCTAATGACCTGTGAGAAGAGACCAGCACCAACCTCTCTACAAGACGTAGTTGTAGAGAGTGATGAGGTGTCCCCTTAGCCTTCTCCTCCTCGGACTAAAGAGTCCCCATTCAAATGATTAAAAATTAGGTTTCCAAATAGAAAAAAAATTACATCATGACCACCTGAGGTTTATGCAAGATACTCTCCATAAAGTAGGGTAGAGAGCTGTATGACTGTATTTCTCCTAGAACGATAGAATCATTTCAGCTCGAAGGCACCCTGAAAGGTGTCTGATCCATCCCCGTGTTCTAGACAGTCACAATGAAGAAAAAGCTCCAAGGAAGAAAAACACTTTTACATTCACAGTTACAGGTGCCACCCAGATAAGTGCTGGATCCCAGAGCTACAGAAAGAAGTTTGAAGGGCTCTCCTCGCAAACCGATGATGTTCTGAGAATGACCAAAGGTCAGGTAAATGCGAAAAGGGGAAAATGCCTGAGACAAAGATAGAAATCACATCTAGGTAACAGCTGGGTGTGAGGTTGGTTTCTTCAGAAGGCAATATGAAAGTATCCTTCTTCTCAGTCTTCCTCTCACTTTGATCTTGGTCTTTACCCAATCTTTGATACTGGAAAAAGGAAGTTAAGAAAGATGAAACAGAAACCGAATGAGATATTAACTTGGAGCGAGGGTTATGTTTGTGTTTTCACAGATGCCAGCTCTCGCTGGGTTCCTGCTCGGTGTTTGGCCTGTGTTGGAACCTGTCTCAGGGTGAAGGATGGGTGGTCTCACAACCAAACGCCACCGGAAGCCCTGAAAATCCGTTCTCTACGTGCTTGGTAGAAATACCTGTGGATACATGGCCGAATCCACTGCAGTTTTGGCTTAGCAAACAAACTAATGCTACTTCTTTAGCTTTAAGTGGTCTTTTAACTGATGCCGATAGTGTTAGACATGCTATGTTACAAAATAGAGCTGCCATTGATTTTTGCTTTTAGCACAAGGGCATGGATGTGAAGATCTTGAAGGAATGCCTTATCTGAATGGTTTGACTCCCTGGGAATTACAGGATGGTTAAAAGAATTGTTAAAAGGAGGAATCATTGTAATTATTGTGATTATTGTGTTTGCTATTATTTTGCCATGCTAAATTACCTGTATTGGACAATCGTTGCAAAAAGGCTTACAAGGAGTTTAGATTGCTTAAAAACAAAAAGAGGGATATGTGGGGATTCTAAAGGAGTCCCTGCGAGAAAATGGACCTGTGAGCAATCCTGCATATGAGCAAGACTGGTAAAGCCTCAGCGTCGGCAAGGACATAACCCAGAAAGAATGAAGAAGAACACAGGAAGTTAAACAACTTCAGGGTGTGGGTTTGGGCAGAGAAGGAAGTTTGTACAATGTCAATGTGGCAGTTTTCATCCAATCAGAAGAAAGAGCTTAAGGAGCTTGTGCAAAGCTAACTGTCCAGTCAGAAAGAATTATACCATGTGATTATATCATGTGATTCTCACTAGCATTATAAAAGGCTTGCTTCACCGCAATAAAATTGACATTGCTTAATCATGTTGATTGTCGGCATGTCCGTATCTCCCACACCTGTGTCATTGTAGTCTTTAGTCTTTCACAGTGTTTCGTCTCCATTACTCACTGAGGTGTTATCGCCCATATATCATCCACCGTTCTGGCATTCTCACATGGCAGGCCACACCTGGGCATCTGCGTCACATCACCTCAGCATCGTTGTGTGTACTGTCAGGCTGTGTCTCTTGGTCTGGCATTAACTCTACCCTGTGTGGTACTCTTGCATCCTTAGGTCATGTTTGTGAGCATGTAGACGTGTGTGTTTGAGGTGGAGCTGCTTTGTGTGTTTGTAGCCATTCTGGATGGGGTGGAATGGTCCCAGAAGGGGATGATGATTTGTCGGTGAGCGTGGCCTGTTCGGGTGGAGATTGTGTAGGTTGGTTTTGGGGATAGGCAGTAGTTATCGGTAAGCAGGCTCTAGAGTTCCTTCTTTTGTCTTTTGCAGGTACAATAGGGCCACCGGGAATCCAGAAGCAAATGCTTCCATGAAGTTTTCCAGAGTGTACAAAATGAAGCAAAGAAGGACCAGGAGCAGTGCACAGAGGGGAACATATTCCTCTTCTTCCAACTATGAGGGCCTGCGGTGTGGAATCATATGAAGTGGTTGTGATGGCTTGAGGTGCATGATGATGCAGTTGGGGTGATCTGCCACTCCGGGAGGTGATGGTTAGATAGAGTAGATACTGAATGAGTGTTAGTTTTGGAAGGCATCTATCCTTGTATGTGAGGATGTTTTTCATTTCAGGGTATATTGAATTTAGAGAAAGTTAATGTGTCTTTTAAAAATAAAGAAACTCTTGAGCAGGGGGATTTCTTTATCTCCCTGACCTGGTTTATTGTCGCTTAGTCCTGGCCGCTCTGTCAGGTGATGTTCATGGCCAGCGTTTGGGTGGAGGTTAGGCTCAGGCCGTGGCGTTTGCAGGCAGGGTGATTTTTAGAGGCCTTCAGGAACCACGTTCCAAGGAGTGCCACAGCAGTGGGTCAAGGAAGTGTTGTGGGGGTCAGGTGGCCGGGTGGGTTTCCTGAGAGCAGGGGGTGGTTAGTGGGGTAGCTGAATGAGTGGTGTGTTTAGTATGTATCTGCCTGTGCATGAGTGTTTAATGTTTTTTTTTTCTTGCAGGTGGAGTTGAATTTTTTGAGTAGTTAGGGGGAAAAAAAAAAAACAAAACAAAAACAGCCGGGGAATTCTTTTTTTTTTTCCCCCAGCTGGGTTTTTTTCCCCGGTCCTGGCCACTCTGCGAGGCGACAAGCATCGCCAATGTTTGGACACGGAGAGGTCTAGGGCCGGGGTTTTTGCAGGCAGGGCGATTTTGGAGGCCTCCGGGAACAGTGTTCCCGAGGAGCCATGCAGCCATGGGGTGAGGGACATGTCGTGGTGGTCCTGTACTGGGATGGCTTTGAGAGCAGGGGGTGGTTAGTGGGGTAGCTGAATGTGTGGTGTGTTTAAAACGTGTTTGCCTGTGCATGGCTGTTTAATGTAATGTAGGGGTTTTTCTGTTGTTGCAGGTGGAGTGTTTTGAGTAGTCAGAAAAAAACCAAAAAAACAACCCAACTGGGGGATTTATTTTTCACCCTGGTCCTGGCCACTCTGCAAGGTGATGATTGTTACCAGTGTTTGGATGCGGAGCAGTCTAGGGATGGAGTTTTTGGCAGGCAGGGTGATTTTTGAGGTCCTTGGGAATGGTGTTCCTGGACTCACGTATGTCATAGTAGTCTCTAAACAGTTATGAATGTAGTTAGTATGCCCTACATACAGACATGATCCTAATGGGCATGTGTGAAATGACCATAAATGCTGAGAGGGGTAATAGTGGTAGGTAAAGCACTTGTAATGGTTTTGGGGTTTTTGAATTCCATAAGTTTTTGTGTAGTGTAGGTTCAATAAAGGTGTATTTGCTGTTGGTTCCAAGGTTTAATAAGGATGTAAAAGGTGGTTTGTAATGTGGATTTAGTGAAGGTGTACTTGCAGTGCTTGTAAGGTTTCCAAAGTAAATAAAAGCTTTGTGCAAGGTAGGCTCAATGAAGCTGTATTTGCTCTTGGTTCTAACTTTATTAAGTAAGTAAAAGCTGTTCTGTAATGCAGTTCTAACAAAGGTGTATTTGTTGGGGTTGGCTCTTGTGTGGTTTCTCTGGATGTGTAAGTTTGTCTCTATGTGTTTGCCGTTTGTCTCTCTCGCCATGTGTCTGACTTTGTCTCTCTGATTTTGTCTCTCTGTGTCTCTCTCGGACTTGGACTTTGTGTCTGTATTTCTCTCTTTGTCTCTTTTAGTTAATTGGTAATTAGCAGTACTAGAACATGGCTGTTGCCAGGGAGTAATCATTAAAAAAAAAATTTAAACTACATTACTCCCTGGTAATTTGGCCATGTTCTACTGCTGCACCACACTTACTATTTTTATTCTTTTACTGTATAATATTAATACTACACCACACACCTGACACCAATGAATAAACCCCTACCCCCCCATAACACCCACCACCACACAACAACATAACATCCTCCACCTACACTCACTCCATCACAACCTATACCAATAACAACAAGTAGGTGTGGCTATGGTTAGTAGGTGGGGCTGGGGGTAGGGTTAGGATTACTGGGGTTAGGGCCAGGGGTGGGACTAGGGTTACTAGGCAGAGCTGGAGATGGGGCTACAGTCACTAGATGTGGCTGGGGGCTGGGTCAAGGGTTACTAGGTGGGGCTGGGGGCTGGGTGAAGGGTTACTAGGTGGGGCTGGGGGTGGGGTTAGGGTTACTAGGCAGGGCGAGGGGTGTGGTTACGGTTAGAGGGTGGACTCAGCGGCAGGATTAGGGGTTGGGGTTAGGGGTTACGAGTTGGGGGTAGGGCAGTTAGGGTTAGGGCAATAAGGGTTAGGCATTATGGTGATTAGGGTTGGGGTTAGGGGTTTGAGTTAGGGTTAGGGTTAGTGTGTCGGATAAGGGCTAGGGTGTCAGGTTAGGGGTTAGGGTGAGGGTTAGGGTTGGGGTTAGATTTACATGTTAGGGTTAGGGGAGGGTTAGGATTAGGGTTAGGGGAGGGTTAGGGTTAGGATTAGGGTTAGGGTAGGGGAAGGGGTTAGGGTTAGTGGTTAAGATTAGGGTGAGGGTTAGGGGTTATGGTTAGGGTTAGGTTTTAATGTTGGGGGTTAAGGGTTGGGGTTAGGGTTAAGGTTATGGGTTTGGGTTAGTGTTTAGGGGTAGGGCTTAGGTGTTAGGGGTTGGGGGTTGGGTTAGGATTGAGGGTGAGGGTGAGTTAGGGGTAGGTTTAGGGGTTAGGGTTGGGTTAGGTTTCAGATTAGGGTTAGATTTACATGTTAGGGTTAGGTCAAGGGAAGGTTAGTATTAGGGTTAGGGTAGGGGAAGGAGTTAGGGTTAGGGATTAGGGTGAGAGTTAAGGTTAGGGTTAGTGGTTAGGGGTAGGGTTTAGGTGTTAGGGCTTTGGGTTTAGAGTTTAGGTCTTGGGGTTAGGGTTAGGAGTTAGGGGACAGTGTTATGGACGGGGTTAGGGGTTAGGTCTAGGTGTTGGAGGTTAGGGATAGGGTTAGAGGTTAGGGTTAGGGGTTAGGGTTAGGTTATAGGGGTTAAGGGTTGGTGTTAGGGGTTGGGTTAGGGGTTAAAGGTTGGTGTTAGGGGTTAGGGGTGTTAGGGTTAGGGCTGGGGGTTAAGGGTTAGGGGTTAGGGTTAGGGTTTGGGCTTAGAGGTTAGGTTTAGGGGTTAGGGTTATGCATTAGGGTTATTGTTAGGGGTTAGGTATTGGGATTAGGGGTTGGGGATATGGGTTAGGGCTGGGGGTAAGGGATTAGGTTTAGAGGGTAAGGTTAGGAGTTAGTGTTAGGGGTTAGGGTTTAGGGGTACACATTAGGGGTTAGGGGTAGCGGGTTAGGGGTAGGAGTTGTTAGGGTTTTGGGTTTAGAGTTTAGGATTAGGGTTTAAGGGGAGGGGTTAGGGTTTAGGGTTAGCGATTAGGGGTTTGGGGTTAGGGTAAGGGGTTAAGAGTCAGTGTTAGGGTTAGGGGTTAGAGGTTAGGGTAAGGTTGTAGGGCTTGGGGGTTAGGGTTAGCGGTTGGGGGTTGGGGTTAGGGCTTGGGCTTAGGGTTAGTGATTAGCGGTTGCGTTTAGAGTTAGTGATTAGGGGTTGGGTTCAGGGGTTAGTGTTAGGCTTTAGGGGTTAGGGTTGGGGTTTAGGCATTGGGGTTAGTGATTAGGGGTAGGGCTTAGGGGTTGGGGTTAGTGATTGGGGGTAGGGCTTAGGGGTTGGGGTTGGGGGTAGGGTTTAGGGGCTGGGGTTAGGGTTAGTGATTAGGGGTAGGGTTTAGGGGTTGGCATTAGGACTTCGGGGTTGGGGTTAGGGTTAGTGATTAGGGGTAGGGTTTAGGGGTTGGCATTAGGACTTCGGGGTTGGGGTTAGGGTTAGTGATTAGAGGTTGGGGTTAGGGTTAGTGATTAGGGGTAGGGCTTAGGGGTTGGGGTTAGTGATTAGGGGTAGGGCTTAGGGGTTTGGGTTGGGGTTAGTAGGGGTAGGGCTTGGGGGTTGGGGTTAAGGTTTGGGGTTAGGGTTGGGGCTTAGGGGTTGGGGTTAGGGTTGGGACGTTGGGGCTTAGAGGTTGGGGTTTAGGGGTTGGGGGTTGGGATTAGGGTTAGTGATTAGAGGTTGGGGTTAGGGTTAGTGATTAGGGGTAGGGCTTAGGGGTTTGGGTTGGGGTTAGTAGGGGTAGGGCTTGGGGGTTGGGGTTAAGGTTTGGGGTTAGGGTTGGGGCTTAGGGGTTGGGGTTAGGGTTGGGACGTTGGGGCTTAGAGGTTGGGGTTTAGGGGTTGGGGGTTGGGATTAGGGTTAGTGATTAGAGGTTGGGGTTAGGGTTAGTGATTAGGGGTTAGGGCTTAGGGGTTGGGGTTAGTTGTTGGTGTTAGGGATTGGGGTTAGGGTTATGGGTTATGGTTAGGGGTTAGGGTTATGAGTTAGTGTTTAGTGGTTAGCAGTTAGGTGTTAGGGTTAAGGATTAGTGGTTAGGTCTTTGGGTTAGGGTTAGGTTTAGTGTTGGGGTTAGGGTTTAATGTTAGGGCTTGGGGTTAGTGGTTAGGGTTAGGCATTATGGTTAAGGGTTAGTGTTATGGTTAGTGTTAGGGGGTAGGATTTGAGTTAGGGGTAAGGGTTAGGGGTTACTGTTGCAGGTTATGGGTTAGGTTTAGGGGTTAGGGGTTGGAGTTAGGGGTTATGGTTAGTGGTTATTGGTTAGGGCTTAAGTGTTAGGGCTTTGGGTTTAGAGTTTAGGGTTAGGTCTTAGGTTTACGACCTGGGGTTAGGGTTAGGGATTTGGGCTTAGGCGTAAGGATTAGGTCTTAGGTTTAGGGCTTAGGGGTCAGAGTTAGCGGTTAGGGTTAGGCGTTAGAGGTTAATGTTAAGGGTTAGGGTTTAGAGGTTAGGGTTATGGTTTAGGGTTAGGATTTACTGTTATGGTTTAAGGGTTAGGGGTTAACGGTTAGGTTTAGGACTTGGGGTTAGGGTTTAGGGTTAGGGCTTAGGGCTAGGGCTTAGGAGTGAGGTGCTAGGGCTAGGGCTTAGGAGTGAGGGGTTAGGGCTAGGGTTTAGGAGTGAGGGGTTAGGGGGTTAGGGTTTGGGATTAGGGCTTGGGTTTAGGGCTTGGTCATATGGTTAGGGACTAGACTTAGGTTTAGGGCTTAGTGTTAGGGTTTAGAGGTTAGGGGTTAGGGCTTGGGGTTTAGTGGTTAGGGCTTGGGGGTTGGGGGTTAGGGTTTGGGGTTAGGGCTAGTTCTTATGGTTAGGACTTGTGGTTAGGGACTAGATTTAGGGTTAGGGCTTGTGGTTAGGGACTAGATTGAGGGTTAGGGCTTAGTTTTAGGGGTTAAGGATTAGGGTTATTTTTATGGGTTAGCGCTTAGGGTTAGGGTTTAGGTTTAAGGGTTAGGTTTAGGGGTTAGGGTTAGGGGTTAGGGTTATGGTTAGTGGTTAGCTTTAGGGATATGGTTAGGGATAGGTGTTAGGCTTAGGGGTTTGGGTTATAGGTTAGTGTTAGATTTAGGGTTAGGGTTTGGGGTAAAGGGTTAGGTTTCGGGGGTAGGGTTAGGGGTTAGTGTTAGAGGTTAGAAGTTAGGGTTATGGGTTAGTGTTTAGGGGTTAGGAGTTAGGATTTAGGGTTAGGTTTAGGGCTTAGGGTTAGGGGTTATGGGTAGGGATTAGTGGTTAGGGTTTGGGATTAAGGGTTAGTGTTAGGGTTAGGGTTTAGGGTTTGGGGTTAGGGATTAGGGTTAGGGGTTATGGTTAGGGTTAGTGTAGGGGTTAGAGCTCGGGGTTAGGGGTAGGTGTTAAGGTTTAGGGGATAGTGTTAGGGTTTAGGGTTTAGGGTTAGTGCTTAGGTTTAGGGGTTAGTCTTAGGGCTTGTGTTATGGGTTAGCTTTAGGGTTAGGGTTTGGCACTAAATGTTAGGGTTTAGGTTTAGGATTCAGGGTTATGGATTAAGGTTCGGGGTAAGGGTTAGTGGTTAGGGATTAGGGTTAGGTGTTAGGGGTTAGAGTTAGGAGTTAGGCTTATGGGTTAGTGTCCCGATCCAATATCGGGGCGGGTTCTTAAACGATCCCAAGAGCGAGATTAAGACACAAACGAGGTCAAATGCTGTATAACCTTGTGAGCTTTATTTCCCGTAACAATTAGTAATAGCGATAGGACAGAGAGAAAAGGAAAGAGAAAGTCAGAATCCCTAAGCCAGAAAACGGTAGAGATGCAGCTAATTACCGCCACCACCAGGGATCCAACGATGTTGCGTAGACTCGGCCTCGGTGCAGGTGGTGGTGCTCCAAGCTCCGCCGAGGTCCCAGCTCCAGGTAACAGGTGTCGAAGCAGGTTGCAAAGACGGTGGCACCAAGAGAGGCGTACGCAGTCCTTTAGTCCCCACGATTTCCCCGAAGAGTCCGCCCATTTCCACGGAGCTCATTGTAATATGTGCCGCCCCGTGGTCCTCCATACGCGCATGCCCAGGTGTTCTGCCGGGGGGGGGTCGACCTGCAGTGCCTTCAGCCTTTGCACGTCTTCCTCGTCCCGCACCCAGCTCGCGCGCCGGTACAGCTTGGCAGGCACTGCCAAGGCTGTCATTGTTCTCACTTTGAGCGGATGTCGTGGTTTTTTCGGGGACTCTGTAGCGTACTCCTTCAGAACAACAGGATGCTGGGGGTGGGAAGTGGTGGTCGCGGAGCAGCAATGTTGAGACAAACAATGTCTAACACAGTTCCTTACAGTTAGGGTAAGGGGTTAGGGTTAGGGGTTTAGGTTAGTGGCTATGGTTAGGGGTTAGGGTTAGCTGTTGGTGTTAGGGGTTTAGGTTAGTGGCTATGGTTAGGGGTTAGGGTTAGCTGTTGGTGTTAGGGATTGGGGTTAGGGGTTGTGGGTTATGGTTAGGGGTTAGGGTTATGGGTTAGTGTAAGTGGTTAGAGTTTAGAATTTAGGGTTAGGGTTAGGTTTAGTGTTGGGGTTAGGGGTTATGGGTTAGGCTTAGGGGTTAGGGTTAGGGGTTATGGTTAGGTTTTAGTGTTAGGGCTTGGGGTTAGTGGTTAGGGTTAGGCGTTAGGGTTAGGGGCTAGTGTTATGGCTAATGTTAGGTGTTAGGACTTGTGTTAGGGGTTAGGCTTAGGTGTTAGTGTTGCATGTTATGGGTTGGGGGTAGGGTTAGGGGTTAGTGTTGTGGGTTAGGGTTATGTGTTGGGGCTTAAGGGTTGGGACTTAGGGTTATGGGTTAGGGTTATGATTAGGGATTGGGGGTAGGGGTTAGTGTTAGGGGCTGATTTAGGGCTTAGGGGTTATGTTTAGGGTTAGCGTTAGGGGTTAGGGTTAGGTTGAGAGGTTAGGTCTTGGGTTATGTGTTATGCTTGGATTTGAGGGTTAAGTGTTAGGGGTTAGGGTTAGGTTTAGGGGTTAGGGTTAAGGTTAGTAGTTAGGTGTATGTGTTAGGGGTTAGGGTTACTAGTTAGGACATGGGGTTACGGGTTAGGGATAGGGGTTGGGGTTAGGATTTATGTGTTAAAGTTAGGGGTTAGGGTTAGGGGGTTGGGGTTAGGGGTTTGGGTTAAGGATTAGGGTTAGGGCTTAGGGATAGGGCTTGTGTTAGGGTTTAAGTTTAGGGCTTGGCGTTATGTCCTGAACCTAGAGACAGGTCTTAGGGGGTAGTGGTTAGGGGTGAGGTCTTATGGTTAGGGTTTATGATTAGACCTTAGGGTTAGGGGTAGGGTTAGGGATTAGGGGTTTGGGTTTTAGGGTTAGGGCTTAGGGTTAAGGGTTCGGGATAGGGGTTTGGGTTGGGGTTATGGTTAGGGTTTATGGGGTATCGCTTAGGGTTAGGGCTTAGAGGTTAGTGTTAGGGGCTAGGTCTTAGGGTTAGGGGTTTGGGTTAGTGATCGGTTATCGCTTAGGGTTAGGGGTTATCTCTTTTGGTTAGGGTTTAGGGTTAGGGTTAGGACGTAGTGTTAGGGTTATTGTTAGGGCTTGGGGTTAGAGTTAGGCTTTAGGGGTTAGGGTTAGGGGGTTAGGGTTTAGGGGTTAGGGGTTGTAAGGAACTGTATTAGACATTGTTTGTCTCTACATTGCTGCTCCGAGACCACCACTTCCCGCCTTGACATCCTGTTGTTCTAGAGGAGTACGCTACGAAGGAGACACAGAGCCCCGACAAAAAACCACGACATCCGCCCGAAGCGAGAACAACAGCAGCCTCGGCCGTGCCTGCCGTGCTGTAACAAGCTAGGTGCGAGACAAGGAGGACTTGACACCCCCCTCCCCAGCACGACCACCATGGACACCTGGGCAAGACCACGGGGTGGCACCTATTACAATGAGTTCTGTGGAAACGGGTGGACCTTTCGTGGAAACAGCGAGAACTGGGGCTATAAAAGGGTCGCGTACTCCTCTCCAGGGTACCCTGGTCTTCGGCACCTGTTACTTGGACCTGAGACCCCGGCGGCGATTGAAGCTCCTCCACCTACATCACGGCTGAGCCGACGGAACATCGCTGGATCCCTGGTGGTGGTGGTAACTAGTTGCACCTCTACCGTTTTTCTGGCTTAGGGATTCTGACTTTCTCTTTCCTTTCCCCTCTGTCCTATCGCTGTTATCAGTTGTTACAGAAAATAAAGTTCACAAGATTGTACAGCATCTGACCTCGTTTGTGTCTTAGTCTCGCTCTTGGGATCGTTTAAGAACCCACCCCGATATTGGATCGGGACATTTTAAATTGGCATCACGGACAGGATCCCTTGAGGCGAGAGTGTTGTACTTTCTTACTGTGTTGGATTTAAGCGTCTCAGGACGACTTTACCCACTTTGTGTTACAATAAGTTGTGACCTCCTGAGGCTGAATAAGGGAAATTGTGGACAGAGAGGCTGTATTTGGATTAGGATTAGGTGCGACCTCCTGAGACTGGACAGGGGAAGTCTCTATGTCAAAGTGTGACCCTCTCAGGACGCATATCCCCTTTTTAGTTGGAAAGAGAAAATTGATGGGAACCTTGCCGGCAGTCGATGTTTGTGATGAGGTGCTCTTGCGGGGCGAAGGAATAGATAAGTTATATGATCTTTTGGAGGCGCACCGGTCTCGTCCCTCGGTCCAGGGACTTGATTGGGCGAGAAAACATTTGTTCCAGGTGCAGAGTCTGGTGGATAGAATCAGGGTGTTACAAAAGGAAGCTAAAGTTAAGAAGGGAAAAGGAAAATCTATAATTTGTGCAGTACTAGGAGCGAGTCTAGTAGCTGCGATGGAAGAGAAAAAAGAGAAGTCTCGCCAAGATGACATTGTCATAGACTCCCTGCAGTCGGCCATACAAAGCCTGCAGAATCAATTGAGAGAAGCCAAAGAAGTAATAGAGGAGCAAAAGGAGCAAATCATGATACTGAAAAGTGAGTTGAGGGAACAACTTTTGGCAGAGACAGACACACTGGCGGAGGCACAAGTGAAGCTTTTAGAGAAAGGAATACGTCAAATTTACCCACAAGGGGATCTGCAGAAGGCAAAGGAAACCGTAGAAAGTCTTCCCCATATGTATCCTTTGGTCAAAACAGAATATATATATGAGGACGATAGTGATAATCGTCCTCAAGTAATTACCAAAGAAGTCCCATTTACATCAACCGAATTGGCAAAGTTGAAAAAAGATTTTGCAAGGACTGCAAAGGAATCAGAGACGGAATATGTGTGGAGAGTGTCTTTGTCAGGAGGGGATGGAATCTTATTGTCAGAGAAGGAAGCAGAGGGATATTGGGGTCCGGGTGTGTTTTTAACTACCGGTGACCACCGAGCCCCATGGTCATTAACTCAGAGAGTCGCGTATTGGGCTGGAGGGCTGAACCCCTTGGAGAGGGGGGATCCCCTTGCCATAACAGGTACAGTGGATCAGCTAGTAGAAAGTGTGCAGAAGGCAGCCTGTCTGCAGATGATGTATGATCAGGAGCTCAAGCCTAATCAGGGCTCCCCGATGATGATGCCTGTGGACCCAGAGAGGATGACTCCCCTGATACGAGGACTTCCTGACTCCCTAAAACCCATTGGCATTCAGTTACAAGGAAAAATTCAAAATAGTTCCAATGTAGAGAGAATGAGGGCCAGTCTTGAGGGGATAGTGACTCCTGACCACCGACAGCCAGGGAGGAAAGTATGGACATGGGGAGAGGTGGCCCAAGAACTAATTAATTTTGGGAGAAAGTATGGCCCCGTCAGCGGGTCGTCGCAAAGGATAGAAACCAGGATTTTACGGGCTGCAGAGAAAATTATCGGTCGACAATCATCTATGAAGAAGGGCCAAGGCCTGGGATCACCCCGATTTCAGAACTCTGGGAGAGAGAGACCCCTAACTCGACAGGGACTGTGCCAACTAGGGCTTCAGAAAGGTGTTCCCCGTGACTTGATGGATGGGCTTACCACGAAAAAATTAGAGCAACTTGTGTACAACTGGTCAGGACAAAAGGTCCCTTCCAGACCAACCCCAAGTGCCCCACCAATAGTGAGCGATCCACCCCTGATAGACCTTGGGGAGGAACCGACTGGAGAAAAGAAGGTGGTGGGAAACTAGACCCTCCGCCCCCTCAAGGTGAGGGGGGAGGCGGAGGATGGATGTTTATTAGACAACTCACCTGCAACCCGAAAGGGGACTTACTCATAACTGTTGCTGTAGGACCAAGGAAAAGACTAGTAACCTTTTTGATTGATACTGGGGCACAAATTACCGCGCTAACGCGGACCGAAGCAGAACAATGTGGAATTCCGATTCCCTCGAAAAATTTAATTGTCCTAAATGCCCTGGGAAAAACACAGTCAGTACCTATGACTCCGGTGACGCTGTGGTTACCAGGAGAAGAAAGCCCTGTCAACACCATGGTAGCCATAGGAGCTTTCCAGATGAATCTTCTAGGTATAGATGTTTTGAAAGGTAGGCACTGGCGAGACACCCAGGGAAACTCATGGTCATTTGGTGTCTCCCAGATCAGGCAGTTGGCCGGAATACCAGACACAGAAGTGTGTTTATTGCAAGCGGCACCTACCCTGCCACCCTCCAAATTGACAAATGTGAAACCCTACCCACTACCTCTAGGAGCAAGGGATGGAATCACACCAGTTCTGGAGGATTTGAAAAAGCAAGGTATTGTGGTCCCCACTCACTCTCCCTTCAATTCACCAGCATGGCCGGTCCAAAAGCCAAACGGCAAATGGAGATTGACAATAGATTACAGGAGACTGAATGCCAATACAGGTCCACTCACATCTGCTGTACCAAACATTGCTGAATTGATAGCAACCATTCAGGAACAATCCCACCCTGTCATGGCAACAACTGATGTTAAAGATATGTTTTTTATGGTCCCCTTACAACCTGAGGACCAGGAGCACTTTGCCTTTACCTGGGAGGGACAACAATATACTTTTACGCGACTCCCTCAAGGATACAAGCACTCCCCCACGCTGGCTCACCATGCTCTAGCGCAAGAGTTAGAAACAATTCCCAGAAAAGCAGAGGTAAAGATTTATCAGTACACAGATGATGTACTCATAGGAGGGAGTCAAGTAGAAGAAGTTGAAGAAACTCAAAAGGATATTATTGCCCATTTAGAAAACATAGGATTGACAATCCCACCTGAGAAAATACAGACCCCCTCCAGTGAGGTAAAATTTTTAGGAATCTGGTGGAAGGGAGGCATGACGTGCATCCCACCGGAGACTCTCTCCTCTCTCGATCAGATCAAGATACCAGAGTCAAAGAAAGACTTACAGCATGCACTGGGGTTGCTTGTGTTTTGGAGGAAACACATACCTGATTTTTCAATTATTGCCAGGCCCTTGTATGATTTACTGAGAAAAAGAGCCCAGTAGGAGTGGACTCAGGTCCACGATGAGGCTTTACAGTTGTTGGTGTTTGAAGCGACTGCCTACCAGGCCCTGGGTCCAATTCACCCAACAGACCCGGTCCAGATTGAATGGGGGTTCGCCAAGACCGGATTGTCCATCCATTTGTGGCAAAAGGGTCCAGAAGGTCCATTTAGGCCCATTGGGTTTTATTCTCGTAGCTTTAAAGATGCTGAGAAAAGATATACAACTTGGGAAAAAGGTTTATTTGTGGTTAGCCTAGCTCTGAGAGAAGCCGAACGTACCATTCGGCAACAACCTTTAGTTCTCAGAGGCCCATTTAAAGTGATCAAAGCTGTTTTGGCAGGAACTCCACCCCCTGACGGGGTGGCTCAGAGAGCCTCTGTGCGAAAATGGTATGCACAAATAGAGCACTACTGTGAAATCTTTTCTGTAACCGAAGGAGCCCCGAAAGTGCTAAATATACAAGATGAGGTAAACCCAGATAAGGAAAAATCCGAGCTTTTGTCAGTAATACAAGTAGCTCCTCCATTTTCTGGACAATTGCAAAACGTCTGGTTTACAGATGCCTCATCAAAACGGGAGGGGAAGATTTGGAAATACCGAGCTGTGGCACTTCAGGTAGACACCAAGGAACAGATCATTACTGAAGGAGAAGGTAGCGCACAAGTAGGAGAACTAATTGCTGTGTGGAGCGTTTTCCAACATGAGGCTCAATCCGCTTCTTCTGTCTATATCTATACTGACTCTTATGCTGTATTCAAAGGTTGCACTGAATGGCTTCCTTTCTGGGAACAAAATGGATGGGAGGTCAACAGAATACCTGTGTGGCAAAAGGAAAAATGGCAGGATATCCTTACCATTGCCAGACAAGGGAAATTTGCAGTAGCATGGGTAGCATCCCACCAGCAGGATAACACCCCAGTAAGCCGCTGGAATGCTGAGGCGGATGAGCTAGCCCGACTGGCTCCCCTACAAAGCTCCCAAATAGCAGAGGATTGGGAAAGTCTGTTGGAATGGCTACATGTAAAGCGGAAACATTCAGGAATTAAGGACCTCTATTGTGAGGCACAAGCCCGAGGGTGGCCAGTGACCCGGGAAGAATGTAAAACTTGTATATCTTCCTGTGAGCAATGCCGTGTCCGGTTGGACAGACATCCCCTGGAGAGTGACCCTCTGCACTTAAGAGAGGGAAAAGGCCTATGGGAGGCCTGGCAGATTGATTACATCGGTCCCTTTCGAAAATCAGAAGGAAAGCATTATATACCGGTAGGTGTAGAGATAGTATCCGGACTAGTGCAAGCTAAAGCATGTGCCAAAGCAACAGGAGAAAATACAATAAAAGCATTGAAAGAATGGTTTGGAATCTTCCCCAAGCCACACTCAATCCAATCGGATAATGGCTCACATTTTACAGCCAAAGTGGTCCAAGAGTGGGCAGCCCAGGAGGGAATTTCGTGGGTGTTTCATACTCCTTACTATCCACAAGCAAACGGAATTGTGGAAAGAACAAATGGTCTACTAAAACGCTTCCTCAAACCGCATAAGCCAGGATGGGCTGAGCGCGTGTGGGACGCAGTGACCAGCGTCAACAGTCGCTGGGGAGTAAATGGATGCCCGAAGATCACGGCATTCTGTCCAAAACCTCCAACAATTATACCAGCCCCTCATGGTCCTGATCACCCTAGCAACCCATCCCACTTTCCAAGACAACCTGTCCTAGTCGAACTCCCTACAGTGGGCAAAGTGCCACTGGTGTTGGACGCGCCCCTTAACAAATATACCTGGAAGGCAAAAGATGCCTGTGGGAAAATCCATAAGATTCACACGAGATGGATTGTCCCCTCCTTCTAACCCGAGAAGCGAATTTGTTTTTGTTTCACTTTCAGGAGGAAGCAAGCGACACAGACGCAGCTACAGAGGGAGTGAAGCAGGCGCAGACTTTGGTGTAATCTGATTATGATGTGTATGTTGATTTTTGTTGCGTTATATTGGGGACTTACCTATGAAGCTGAAGGGAAGCCAATTCCCCCACCTTTACCCAACCCACATGACCCCCTTGAGGATAATGAATTTGTTTCGTTAGCAAAGACTGTAAGTCAAACCTTTAATCTAAGCCACTGTTGGGTTTGTGGAGGACCCCTAGGATTATCAAGCTGGCCGTGGGTTTCTATACCGCTCTCCCCATGTCAGATTGTAAGTAACTATAGCGACATTGCAAATACCACCTGGGATGATAGTGGAACTTGGCCAGTCCAATTCCCAAATAAGGGCAAATTTTGTTTAAATCGCACTCAGAAAGGAGGAGTTGATGTAGGGGAGAGTAAGTGTCAATGGACACTCACACACAAATTGATTAACAAAGATAGGGGCATTTATGTATGGTTGTGGCTCAACGAACAAGGACGCAGCAAAGGATTCAAGGGGTTTTGGTCAAACAAAAATGAAACAGAACATGCTTAATTGCCGGGAAACAACTTTTTCAATCAAACTTGTGAATGGAAAAACGACACTGGGTCTTGGTACTGTACCATCCGAATAAACAATCATCTAAATGAGGTTTTCAGCCCTCTGGGAGATAGAAACACAACCTATTTTCAAACCCCAAGGACTGCAGAGGGACCTTTTGCCAAAGGTACCAAAGCCAAAAAGGGTCATTATTGGATATGTGGACATACTGCCTACAAACAACTGCCAGCAAACTGGTCGGGAATTTGCTATGTAGGAATCATCCGACCCCTGTTTTTCCTCCTTCCTGAGGCAGACGGCCCTCAACTGGGAATAAGACTATATGACAAGTTAGGGAACAAAAAGATTGACCGCAATAAGCGATCTGTTGAGTTTGAAATAGGTGGAACTCAAAAGTGGGGGGAAAATGAGTGGCCCCCTGAAAGAATTATTAAGCATTATGGGCCTGCCACTTGGAACCCCAATGAACCGATATCAGGGGCAAGAGAGCCAATTTATAATTTGAACCGTATAATTCGACTACAAGCAGTTCTAGAAATTATTACTAATAAAACTGCTAATGCTATAGACCTTTTAACTCAACAATCTCAACAGATGCGCACTGCAATCCTTCAACATCGTATGGTTTTAGACTACCTGTTAGCTGAAGAGGGAGGAGTATGTGGAAAACTAAATGTTTCTAATTGTTGTCTGGAAATAGCCGATGTAGGTGAAGTAGTCCTTCAGCTAACCACAGACATTAGGAAACTACCTCATGTCCCCGTTCAAACATGGAATGGTTGGAGCGGTGATCTATGGTCTTGGCTACCCGGAGCACCATGGGTAAAGCAGCTTCTATTTTATCTCATATGTGCATTTGCCGCTTTGATGTTTTTGCCGTGTGTTATTCCTTGCTTTATTCAGTTAATCCAACGTGTTGTCTCTAAAATGCAATTTATATCTACTGTCTCATCTGATGGTGTAAAGCAGATCCGTATTGTTCGCCAACCAAAGCCTGTAGCTGTACCAATCATTTAACTTGTAAACTTAGGATAGACGCTTTCAGGCCTAAACCGCACATGCGCTCTGGGCTGGGGGCGCCCATTTTGGCGGATTCCCGGCTCAGGCAAGTCTGACCACCAGTTATCCTTCGGCATTATAGCTTGTGATAATAATCAGAATGTATGCCCTTTTAATACTTGATTTTCTGGCTCTTACTTTGTTGGCTACTGCTGTATTTACCCTTGCGTTTTGTATGTTTTCGTCCGGTAAGTGTCCATGTAAACCCTCTTGTAGTTGTGCTGTCTCATGTAAACAACCATCTCCCTCCCCTCCCCGCCGCCAAGGACCGAGAGCACATTTCTCGGTCCGCCCTAAGATGGGACCAAGGGCACATTCCTCGGTCCGGTCTGAGACAGAGCCGAGAGCTCATTCCTCGGTCCAGTTCGAAATGGAACCAAGATCGCATTCCTCAGTCCGGGTTGGGATAGAACCGAGGACGCATTCCCCGGTCCTGGCTGAGACAGCACTTTAACTTTGTTTAGTTGAAAACCTGTTAGTCAGTATTATTATTGTTATCTTTTTATAAGTTTATTTAGGAGGTTGTTAATGTTGTTATAGATAGTGTTGTTTATTTACTTTTAAGTTTGAGAAAGAAGTTTCTAGGCCCTAATGACGCATGCGCAGTGGGAAAAAGGGGGCAGGGAGAGGAATTTTTTCCTGCTGCGCATGCTGATCCCAACTGCAGCGGACGGTGTGGACGGCCAGAGACTCGAACTTTTTGTGGTATTTTAGTTAAAACTGCGGGCAAAGATGGAAGATGTGTCGGATTTGATTTTGATTCACGTTGTAATCTTTGCTTTTTTAATTGCTATCCTAATTGTTATGCTTATTCTCCTTTTTTGTCCCTGTAAATGTCAATTATGTAAACTGCCATTACGTTCTTCTGTTAATTCTTTGGAACCTTAAAGTTAGTATATAAGATGCTTTTGCTTTATCAAACTGGTTAATAGTATGCATGATATACCTGTTATAGAATGTTATTGGTTATATGCCTGTTAGTTAAGAATGCTTGCTTTACAAAATTGGTTAGTAGTAAGCATGATGCTTCTGTTGGAAGACGTTATCGGTTATATGCCTGTCAGCTAAAAAATGTTTATATTTGTTGTTAATATAGTTGTTAGTAAAAATGCTCACAGCTGTTAAGGATATTGTTAAAGACATGTTTATGGAAAGGAAAATTTGCTGGAAATCTTGTTATCAGTTGTTGCATTTTTGCGCTTTTCTGGTCTCTCTCTCTCTTTCTGTACTGTTATCTTTAACGCCACCACGAAGACAGCAATGTCGAGCCACGGGGTGGTGTAAGGAACTGTATTAGACATTGTTTGTCTCTACATTGCTGCTCCGAGACCACCACTTCCCGCCTTGACATCCTGTTGTTCTAGAGGAGTACGCTACGAAGGAGACACAGAGCCCCGACAAAAAACCACGACATCCGCCCGAAGCGAGAACAACAGCAGCCTCGGCCGTGCCTGCCGTGCTGTAACAAGCTAGGTGCGAGACAAGGAGGACTTGACACCCCCCTCCCCAGCACGACCACCATGGACACCTGGGCAAGACCACGGGGTGGCACCTATTACAATGAGTTCTGTGGAAACGGGTGGACCTTTCGTGGAAACAGCGAGAACTGGGGCTATAAAAGGGTCGCGTACTCCTCTCCAGGGTACCCTGGTCTTCGGCACCTGTTACTTGGACCTGAGACCCCGGCGGCGATTGAAGCTCCTCCACCTACATCACGGCTGAGCCGACGGAACATCGCTGGA